>NC_134096.1:123216959-123561736 GCF_000715075.1 Nicotiana tabacum | reverse complement strand
TAGTAATTTGGTCATAACTTCTTGTAGGAGAGTCCAAATGACGAACGGTTTGAAGAGTTAGAAACTAGACTCGAAGGGATTTAATTTTATAGGTCATATATCACATACCCCCTTATATATATGTAGATATGTGCGTCCAAAGTTTGGTCTTGTGCGTACCCATTTGAAACTTTAGTCTATCATGAAATTTCCAATTTCACTTAGACTTAGGGCTCACCTTAGACCCCACCCTACTTATAATATGACTCGTACACTTATTATCATATCAAATTGATATCCATCATATTAATAGCCCACCTCTGCGCACAAAATAATATAATTAGCGCACATCAACTTTCTTAATAGCGCTTAAGTACTTCAAAATTTTTCGGGGTATTACAGGCCCTTCCCCGGACCCCACGCATAGCGGGAGCTTAATGCACTGGGCTGCCCTTTATTTTAATCAATAGTCGAAAGTTGACTCTAAAGGTGACCCCCGGGCCCATTTCTCAAAACGTGATAAAAGTCACAAAACCCGAAAGCCCATTCAACCACGAGCCCAACCATACCAAATTTACCAAAATCCGACACCAAATCGTCACTCAATTCCCCAAATCAAACTCTCCAAATCCCTAGCCTCGACCTCCCAAATTTCACCATAAATACATAGAAACTAGGTGGGAAATTCAATGGGGAAACATAATTATTGAATAAATTAGACCACAAGTGACTTACCTCAAGGAATACCCTGACAATCCTCTCAAGAATTGCCAAATCCCGAGCTTGAAATGTTTAAAATTGTGAAAACTCTTGGAACCCTCGTTTATAAAACACTGCCCAGGCTTTTTGCACATGCGGCCAAATAATTGCACCTGCGGAACCACTTTTGAGGTAAAATCATCCGTTTCTACGGAAATCACTTAAATCCCCAAGGCCTGCATCTGCGCTCCAAGTTCTGCACCTGCGGAGGCGCTTCTGTGGCCCACTATCACCTTATGCGAAAACAGACCTCGCCCCTCAACTCCGCATCTGCGGAGCCTTGCTCGCACCTACGGGCTCGCAGATGTGATTACCCTCTCGCACCTGCATCCTGTCCCAGCCTAGCCCAGCTCCGCACCTGTGCAAATCCAGTCGCATTTGCGGCATCGCACCTGCAGCCAATTCCTCACAGGTGCGATCACACTAGAAAACTCCCAGCTTCAGCAATGCACTAAGTCTCATTTTTGATTCGTTAACCATCCGAAATCTACCTGAGGCCCCGAGGGACCTCAACCAAACATACCAACAAGTCCTAAAACACGATACGAACTTAGTTGAGCCCTCAAATCACCTCAAACAACATCAAAAACACGAATCACACCCCCAATCTAAGCCTATTGAAACTACGAAAATTCCAACTTCTACAAATGACGTCGAAACCTATCAAATCATGTCCGATTGACCCCAAATTTTGCACACAAGTTACAAATGACACCACAGACCTACTCCAACTCCCGGAATTCTAATAGGATCCTTGTAACCACAAGGCCCACTCTCGGTCAAACTTCTAAATTTCCAACTTTCGCCATTTCAAGCCTAATTCAACTGTAGACCTCCAAATCACAATCCGGACACGCTTCTAAGTCCAAAATCACCCAACGGAGCTAACGGAACCACCAAAACTCCATTCCGAAGTCGTCTACACATAAGTCCACATCCGGTAAACCTTTTCAACTTAAGTTTTCATCCTTGAGACTAGGTATCTCAATTCATTCCGAAAACTCACCGGACGCGAACCAACTACCCCGGTAAGTCACATAGAAGTTATAAAGTACAAAATGAGCAGTGAATGGGAGAACAAGGCTATAACTCTCAAAATGACCAGCCAGGTCATTACATCATCCCCCTCTTAAACAAACGTTCATCCTCGAACCGGTCTAGAAACATACCTGGAGTCTCAAATAGGCATGGATAACTGCTATACTTCTTCCGCTTGGTCTCCCAAGTAGCCTCCTCAACTGGCTGACCTCTCCACTGCTCCTTCACTGAAGCTTTGTCCTTTGACCTCAACTTTCGAACCTACCGATCAAAAATGGCCATCGGCTCCACAACATAAGTCAAATCACCATCCAACTGAACCGTGCCGAAATTCACAACATGAGACGGATCGCCGACATACTTCCGGAGCATAGAAACATGAAACACTGGATGCACACTCGACAAACTAGGTGGGAAGGCAAGCTTGTAAGCCACTTCTCCAATCCTCTGAAGTACCTCCAAAGGCCCAATATACCGAGGGCTCAACTTGCCCTTCTTCCCAAACCTCATAACACCCTTCATGGGTGACACCTTGAGTATTACCTTCTCCTCAACCATGAAATAAACGTCACGAACCTTCCTATCAGCATAAATCTTCTGTCTGGACTGCGCCGTGCGAAGCCAATCCTGAATCAATTTAACCTTGTCTAAAGTATCCTGAACCAAGTCAATACCCAATAGCCTAGCCTTCCCAGGATCGAACTAACCCAATGGAGATTGACACTGTCTCCCATATAAAGCCTCACACGAAGCCATATGAATGCTCGACTGGTAGCTGTTGTTGTAGGAAAACTCCACGAGCGGTAGAAACTGATCCCAAGAACCCCCAAAATCAATGACACAAACACGTAGCATGTCCTCCAATATCTGAATAGTGCGCTCGGACTGTCCGTCCGTCTGAGGGTGAAATTTTGTACTAAACTCAACCTGTGTGCCCAACCCTCACTGCACATGGCTCTCCAAAACTCTAATCTGCGTTCCCCGATCTGAAATGATGGGCACTTACACATCATGAAGTCGAACAATCTCGCGGATGTAAATCTCAGCCAATCGCTCTGAAGAATAAGTAGTCCCAACTGTAATGAAGTGCGCGGACTTGGTTAGCCAATCCACAATCACCCAAATAGCATCGAACTTCCTCGAAGCCCGTGGGAGCCCAACTACAAAATCCATTGTGATATGCTCCCATTTCCACTCTGGAATCTCTAGCCTCTGAAGTAATCCACCCGGTATCTAATGCCCATACTTCACCTGCTGACAGTTAAGGCACCGAGCTACAAATTCCACTATATCCTTCTTCATTCTCCTCCACCAATAATGTTGTCTCAAGTCCTGATATATCTTCTCGGCACCTGGATGAATGGAATACTGCGAACTGTGGGAATCCTCAAGAATCAACTCACGTAGCCCATCTACATTAGGCACACAAATTCGACCTTACACCCTCAACACTCCATCATCCCCAATAGTAACATCTCTGGCATCACCGTGTTGGACCGTGTCCTTAAGGACAAGTAAATAAGGATCATCATATCGGCGCTCTCTGATGTAATCATATAAGGAAGACCGAGAAACCACACAAACTAGAACCCGACTAGGCTCTGAAACATCTAATCTCACGAACTGGTTGGTCAAGGCCTGAACATCAACTGCAAGAGGTCTCTCACCAATAGGAATAAATGCAAGGCTACCCATACTCACCGCCTTTCTACTCAAGGCATCGGCCACCACATTGGCCTTCCCGGGATGATACAGATTGGTGATGTCATAATCCTTTAGCATCTTCAACCATCTCCGATGCCTCAAGTTTAGATCCTTCTATTTGAACAAGTGCTGGAGACTTCGATGATCTGTAAATACCTCACAAGACACACCATAGATATAGTGCCTCCAAATCTTCAATGCATGAATGATGGTAGCCAACTCCAAGTCATGAACAGGGTTTATTCTCATGGGGTTTCATCTGACGCGAAGCATAAGCAATCACTCTACCTTCCTGCATCAAGACACATCCAATACCAATATGAGAAGCATCACAATACACTGTATAAGAGCCTGAAGCTGAAGGAAAAGCTAGAACTGGAGCCGTGGTCAAGGCAGTCTTGAGCTTCTAAAAACTCTCCTCACACTCATCTGACCACCTGAAAGTAGCACCCTTGTGGGTCAATTTGATCAAGGGCAATGCAATAGACGAGAAACCCTCCACGAAGTGACGATAATAACCGGCCAAGCTAAGAAAGATCAAAATCTACGTATCTAAGGATGGTCTGGGCCAACTCTGAACTGCCTCAATCTTCTTCGGATCCGCTTGAATCCCCTCATTGGACATCATGTGCCCCAAGAACGCCACCGAACTAAGCCAAACCTCACACTTGGAGAACTTGTCATAAAGTTTCTCCTCCCTCAATCGCTGCAACACCGCTCTCAAATATTGGGCATGCTCCACCTGGCTACTAGAGTACACTAGGATATCATCAATGAACACTATAATAAATGAGTCGACATAAGGCTGAAATACATTGTTCATCAGATGCATGAATGTTGCTGGGGCATTGGTCAGCTCAAAAGACATCACAAGGAACTCATAATGACTATAATGGGTTCTAAGTGTTGTCTTTAGAATATCCGAGTCTCGAATCTTCAACTAGTGATACCCATACCTCAAGTCAATCTTAGAGAACATCCTCGCTCCCTGAAGCTGGTCAAATAGATCATCAATGCACGGAAAAGGATACTTATTCTTAATTGTAACTTTGTTCAAATGCCTATAGACTATGCATATCCGCATAGTACCATCCTTCTTCTTCAAAAACATAACTGGTGCACCCCAAGGTGACACACTTGGTCTAATAAGCCCCTTATCAAGAAGTTCCTGAAGTTGCTCTTTCAATTCCTATAACTCAGCTGGTGCCATACGATACGGTGGAATAGATTTGGGTTGAGTGCCCGGCACCAAGTCAATACCAAAGTCAATATTCATGTCGAGCGGCATGCCCGGCAAGTCTGCAGGAAACACATCCTAAAAATCACGCACCACCGGAACAGAATCAATAGAAAGAGTATCAGAACTAACATCCCTAAAAAAGGTCAAATAAGATTTTAAAAAAAACCCTTCCCAACCATCTGCTAGGCCTTCAAATATGAAACCACTCTGCTGGAAACATAATCTAGAGAATCTCTCCACTTAATCCTTGGCAACCCCGGCATCGCCAATGTCACAGTCTTAGCGTGACAATCCAGAATAGCATAACATGGTGAAAACCAATACATACCCAAGATCACATCGAAATCAACTATACTAAGCAATAAGAGATCAACTCTAGTCTCCAATCCCCCAATTGTCACTACACGCGATCTATATACGCGGTCCACAATAATAGTATCGCCCACTGCGTAGATACATGAACTGATAAAGCTAAGGACTCAGGGGGCATATCCAGATAATGAGAAAAATATGATGATACATATGAATAAGTGGAACCAGGGTCAAATAATACAGAAACGTCCCTGTGGCATACTAAGATAATACCTGTGATCATTGCATTTGAACTAACAACATCTGGTCAGGCAGGAATAGCATAGAATCGGGCCTAACCGTCACCTGATCGACTTCCCCTCTTGGGTGACCCCTAGCTGACTGATCCCCACCCCGAGCTGCTTGGGCGGGTGGTGAAGTAACTAGTGTGAAATTTGCAGCCCGACTCCTCTGCTGCACTGCACCTCCCGAGCAATGAGGACACTGTCTCCACATATGCCCAAACTCCCCGCACTCGAAGCAACTCCCCGGAAGTGGTGGTGGTGGGGACTGAATCGGGACCCTAGTACCCGAATAACTGCTAGAATGTCCTGGCATAGACGAATCCTGATTTGATGGAGCATGGGACGAACTCTGAGCTAGAAGGGCATTGAGATATGACTGACTCTGACAAGCACTGTATGAACCATGGTTGGATGATGCACCACGGTGAGCTGCACAAGCCATCTAAGCAGGCATATAATGATCACCCCTACTATGGTAGGACTGCCATCCAAAAGAAACACCACCAAAACCACCCGAATCTCGAGGCCTCTTAGCCTCCCTATCCTCACGTTCTTGACTACAGACCATCTCTATCTACCGAGCAATATCAACCACCTCATCGAAAGTAGCACTAGATACCCTCTCCCAAGTCATAAGAAATTGTAACTAATATGTAAGGCCACCAATGAACCTCCTAATCTCTTCTCTCTCTATCCGTGGGAACCAACCAAACTGTGTGACGAGCCTACTCCGAAAACCTCATATCGTACTGGGTCACAGACATGCCATCCTAATGAAGCTGCTCAAACTGCTTTCGCAGCTCCTCCTTGCGAGACTGTGGCACGAACTTCTCCAAGAGGAGAACGGAGAACTCATGTCATGTAAGTGGTGTTGCACCGACTTGCCTGTGCCTCTCATAGGCCTCCCACCATCTGAAGGCAGCCCAAGTAAACTAAAAAGTAGTGAATCAGACCCTACTGGTCTCTAGAATACCTTTCGTGGGAAGAATCCGTTGGCACCTGTCCAAAAGGTCCTGGGCATCCTCATACTCAGCCCCACTGAATGATGGAGGTTGGAGCCTCCCAAACCTCTCAAGTCTCTGCTGCTCATCATCAGTCATAACGGAACCCACCTATGCCCGAGCAACTGCAACCGACTGGGATAGTAGTACCCCCGGCGTCTGAAGTCCCTGCATCACCTGCTCTGGAGTACGGGCGGCGGGGGTATGAGTACCAACCCCATCCTAAGAAGTGGCTGGTGCGGCCTGAGCTAGAACCCTCTGCTGCTCATCATCAGTCATAACGAAACCCACCTATGCCTGAGCAACTGCAACCACCTATGTCCAGAACATGCTCCTGAGCTGAAGCAGGTGATGGATCTGCAGGTGTTGCTCTAGTTGTTGTACGAGCTACACCTATGCCCCTACCGCGGCCCCTACCACGACCTCGGCCTCTCGTGGACCTAGTTGGTGGTACTGGTGGTTATCCGTCCTGCCTGGTAGCATGTGTCCTCACCATTTGTGAGAGAATGGAAAAAAAAAATTTGGTGACCTGAATCAACGAATTCGCACGACAAGAATACAATAATGTAAAGTTTTCAAAGGGTTCGACAGCCTCTCGAAGATAAGTACAGACGTCTCTGTACCGGTCCGCAAGACTCTACTACACATGTTCATGACTTGTGAGACCTATGTAACCTAGGCTCTGATACCAACTTGTCACGACCCAAAACCTAGCATGCCATGATGGCGCCTAACGTGGTAGTAGGCAAGCCGACATTTAAAAATATTTCCAACACTTTTAACATAAAATGAATTAAAGCAGTTTAATTAATAAAAATTCTCATAAATAGGGTAGAAACCCAAAACTCAACGCAGAAGTTCCCAAAAATTGGGGTGTCACAAAGTACATGAGCATCTATACAACACAAGTTTAGAAGAAATGTTTGTGAAAGACTATAACTAAATACATAAAGTAGAAAGATAGGGAAGGACAGACAAGGACTGCGAACGCCGGGCAGCTACCTTGGAATCTCCAACGATCAAGCTGTGCAAGGAAATCAACACACACCGTGACCAGAAGCACCTGAATCTGCACACGAAGTGTAGGGTGTAGCGTGAGTACAACCAACTCAATAAGAAACAAGACTAAATAGTGGACTTAAAATAGTGACGAGCTTCATGGATATAGTTCAATTATAGAAATTACAACATGGGAAGATAAACATGCGTTCAAGTTCGACAATTAAGGCCAAAACAGTTAATTCATGTCAAGTTCAATTGCAACAGGATATAATATCTTTCAGAAATTTCATGATAGTGATATATGTCAGCTGAAGTACAACAACAATGGAATCAAATGCATAATCTCAGAAAAAAAGCCACTCAGTCCTCCCGTACACTCCAACCTCACAGTCACTCATCATCTCAGTCGCTCGGCACTCTTACTCAGCACTCGGCACTCAGCACTCAGCACTTGGCACTCGACACTCGCACTTAGTAGGTACCTGCGCTCACTGGGGGTGTGTACAGACTCTAGAGGGACTCCTTCATCCCAAGCTCTATAACAAGCCAATCATGGCGAAAATCAATGAAACATGTTGCGGCGTGCAGCCCGATCCCATAAGTATCCTCACAATCAGGCCCTCGACCTCACTCAGTCATCAACCTCTCCAGTCTCTCGGGCTCTCAGTAATCATGAAAATCAGCCCAAACAGAAATGATATGATGTATCAACAAAGAACAATAGAGACTAAGATATGATATGCAAGTAAAACTGTGAGTGAGTGCAAAACAGCAATTTAGCAGATAATTCAACATGTAACACGACCTTCGAGGGTCCCCACAGTACCAACACATGGGCTAAACATGATTTGCAGCTCAATTTCTATATCACAAGATGAATATACGAATAACAACAGATTATTCAACTATACAGTTCCATGGAATGGACCAAGTCATAATTCCTACGGTGCACACCCACACGCCCGTCACCTAGCATGTGCGTCACCTCCAAAACCAAACACATGACACATAATACGGGGTTTCATATCCTCATAACCAAATTTAGAAATGTTACTTACCTAAATCCGAGCAAATCTCGACTCCAACCAACCTTTGCCTCGCAAAATGGCCTCTGAATGTCTCGAATCTAGCAACAAACAATGTGATACAATCAACACGGGATAAAGGAATCAATTCCATAAGAAAATACTAAACTCTTAATCAAAAGTCAAAAGTCGACTCAAAAGCTAGTCCCCAGGCACACGTTATGAAATGCGATAAAAGTCACAAAACTCGAAAGCCCATTCAACCACGAGCCCAACTATACCAAATTTACCAAAATCTCGAACCAAATCGTCACTCAATTCCCCAACTCAAAATCTCCAAATCCCTAGCCTCAAACTCCTAAATTCCACCTTAAATACACACAAACTAGGTGCGAAAATCAATGGGGATACACAATTATTGAATAAATTAGACCACAAGTGACTTACCTCAAGGAATCCGCCAAAATTCTTCTCAAGAATCGTCAAATCCAGAGCTTGAAATGTTTAAAATGGTGAAAAATCTCGGAACCCTCATTTATAAAACACTGCCCAGGCTTCGCACCTGCGGCCAAATAACCGCACCTGCAAAACCGCTTTTGCGGTAAAATCATCCGCTTCTGCAAAAATCACGTAAATCCCTAGGGCCCGCATCTACGCTCCAAGTTCTGCACCTGCAGAGGCCCTTCTGCGGCCCACTATCCGCTTCTGCAGAAACAGACCTCGCCCCTCAACTCCGCATCTGCAGAGCCTTGCTCGGACCTGCGGGCTCGCAGATGCAGTTACCCCCTCGCACCTCCGTCTTGCCCCAGGCTAGGCCAGCCCAGCTCCGTACCTGCGCAAATCCAGCCGCATCTACGGCATCGCACCTGCGGCCAATTCCTCGCAAGTGCGATCACACCAGAAAACTCCCAACTTTAG
Organism: Nicotiana tabacum; assembly: GCF_000715075.1. NCBI lineage: Eukaryota > Viridiplantae > Streptophyta > Magnoliopsida > Solanales > Solanaceae > Nicotiana > Nicotiana tabacum. The sequence goes on along the minus strand of NC_134096.1, from coordinate 123,552,474 downwards.
CAATGCACTAAATCTCACTTTTGATCCGTTAACCATCCGAAATCCACCCGAGACCCCTCGGGACCTCAACCAAACATACCAACAAGTCCTAAAACACAATACGAACTTTGTCGAGCCCTCAAATCACCTTAAACAACATCAAAACATGAATCGCACCCCAATTCAAGCCTATTGAAACTAAGGAAATTCCAACTTCTACAAACGACGCTGAAGCCTATCAAATCATGTCCGATTGACCCCATATTTTGCACACGAGTCACAAATGACACCACAGACCTACTACAACCCCCAGAATTCCAATCTGAGCCCAGTAACCATAAAGCCCACTCCCGGTCAAACTTCTAAATTTCCAACTTTCGCTATTTCAAGCCTAATTCAACTATAGACCTCCAAATCACAATCTGGATATGCTCTTAAGTCCAAAAGCACCCAACAGAGCTAACAGAAACTACCAAAACTTCATTCCGGAGTCGTCTACACATAAGTCCACATTCGACCAACCTTTTCAACTTAAGTTTTCATCCTTGACACTAGGTGTCTTAATTCATTCTGAAACCTCACCAGACCCGAACTGGCGGGAGTCTATGCTTCTCCCCCAGTCTGAGATGTGGCAGGAGCAAGTGGAATTAATCCAGCCTGAGTAAGGGGGTGAACATGCTCAGAAACAGGGCTAGAGCCTCCTTGAGGACTGGTGCAGCAATAGGTTCATTAGGTGCCTACCCTCTAGCTGGAGCTACTGGGGGCTCCTCTGTAGAAGCTCGTGCGGGTTCTCTGGATGCACCACGTGAACGTTCTCGACCTCTACCCAAGACCTGGCCTCTCGCGGCTCTAGTAAAGGGCACGGGTGCCTGGTCATCAGATCCGCATGTATGTGTCCTCACCATCTGTGAGAGAATAGAATACAGACGTTTAGAATTTTGAAGTCAACAATTTTTGCACGACAAAGAATCAAAGAAATGTAGTTTTCCTAACTGTTCCATAGCCTCCCGAAGATAAGTACAAATGTCTCTGTACCGATCCGCGAGACTCTAATAAACCGGCTTGTGACTCACGACACCTATGAACCTAGAGCTCTGATACCAACTTGTCACGACCTAATTTTCCTTCCGCAAGACGTCATGACGGTACCTAGTCTCTAGGTAAGCCTAACACAATGCGGAAATAACAAAATGGAAGTAAAACTTAACAATTAACTACAACAGATAACTAAATAACTGATAACAATGTCGTTCGGCATGTACAATAATCAACACTCTAGTAATACACAGTATTCCCAAAACCCGGAACATCATAAGTCACAAGCTACAGAAGGAAACTAGTATCTCTATACAGCAGATAGGGGTCTTCATAAAAACCCAAAAAACTGAACCAAATCGAAAACCAAACTAAACCGACCAAAAAAACCGATACATTTTGGTTTGGTTTGGTTTGGTTAGGTTTTGGTTTTGAATTTTAAAAATCGATCAAATTTGGTTTGGTTTTGGTTTTAATAAAAAAATAACAGAAAAAACCCGAACCAAACCGACTATAGAAGTAGCTATTTCAAATTTATTATTACACCTATATATATGTATATTTTTGTACAAAGTTTCTAGCATTTTATGGTACATGTTAATCAGTTTTCACTTTTAGTACAGTTCTTTGCATTTACATTCTAGTTTGATTGATAATTTTCTTTTGCTAAGTATATGAATCCATTTTATGTTAAAATAATCTATTTTTAACCGAGTCCTTAAATTATTCATCACTATTTGATTCAATTATCATCAATATATCTTTTAAATGATAGATTTCTCAAAGGGCAATTGATTAGATAGTGTTACATTGAAAATGTATCCTCCGGAATATGGGTTTGGTAGTGTATGTCTCAAATTGAAGAAAAACCCGATAAATAACCAAAAAACCCGAAAAGCCGACAAAACTCGACATAAACTGAATCGATAAAAAACAACTTAATTAGTTTGGTTTGGTTCTAATATTTAAAAAACCGACTTACTTGGTTTAGTTTCTTTTTAGGGAAAAATCGATCCAAACCGAACCATGAACACCCCTAACAGCAGAGTCTAATGAAAAGAAGTACGAAAGGTAAATGACATAGGAGAGAATAGAGGGGGACTCCGAGGTCTACGGACGCGGCAAATGTACCTTGAAGTCTCCGTACAGCAGCAAGCACTTTCAGCTAATAGCGGGGTTGATAAGAAGCACATGGATCTACATAAAAAACATGTGCAGAAGAGTAGCATGACTACACCACAACGGTACCCAGTAAGTGCCAAGCCTAACCTCGGTAGAGTAGTGACGAGGTCAGGCCAGGGCCCACTGGTATATAACAAATAAAGTAGGAGAATGTAGCAATATAATAAGAGACTAGAATTTAACAAAAAAGACAACACAGCAAAATAGCAACACAACACTCAGGATTAAACAGCAAGAGATCTCCCGAGATACCGTCTCGTAGTCCCAAAGTAAATATGCAAAGAGATCTCCCGAGGTACTGCCTCGCAGTCTCAAAATTAAATGTGCAGGGAGAACTACCGAGGTACCGCCTCATAGTCTCAAAAGTAAATATGCAGGGAGAACTCCCGAGGTACCGCCTCGTAGTCTTAAAAGTAAATATACAGGGAGAAATCCCTAGGTACCGCCTCGTAGTCTCAAAAGTAAATATGTAGGGAGAACTCCCGAGGTACCGCCTCGTAGTCTCAAAAGTCAATACTCAACTCAAACCGATAAATATAATAGTTAACAGCAAGAATTCTACAGTTAAGACTGATAAAGGTCAAGGAGAAGCAAGAAATCAACCAGGCATGTTGCACAGAGTTCAAATAAGCATTTAAAACACATAAACATGCGATATTAAGCTAAACAAGATAACTACACATGCTGATATAACTCAATTAAGATGAAAACAAGTTACTACTCAGTAAAAGTCGGGTTTTACAACAAATGGCCCGTGTACGCACTCGTCACCTCACGTACACGGCGCTCACATATCACAACAGTACAAAATCCTAAGGGGTCCCCTCCTCCTCCCCCGCCACAAGGTTAGGCAAGCTACTTACCTCGTACTAAGTTCAATCAATCAGTAAGAATGCCCTTTCCTCGATTATCCAATTCCGAATGGCCCAAATATAGTCAAAAACAATTACATATCATATATACAATAGACTAAATCTAATTAATGAAATCAAGACTTTAACAAGAATTTCGAAAATCGTCCTAAAACGTCGACTCGTACCCACGTCTTAGAATCAGGTAAAAGTCACAAAATATGAACAACCATTCACTCACGAGTATACTTGTACCAAAATTATTCAAATTCGATATCAAAATCCCAACCAAAACCCAAAAACATAGTTGAAGAACTTCTCCCATTTTTCCCAAATGTTTCAACTCAAATCCTAAATTAAAGGATGGAATTAATGATAGATTAGTGGAATATAACCAAAAACAAGTGAAGAATCATTACCCAATCGATGCCTCTGAAAATGCCTAAAAATCTCATCCAAATACGAGCTCCCTATCTCAAGTTTCTATAAAAATGGCCAACCCTTATTGTTTGGAAACTTTAGTACTGCCCAGGCATCCCTTCTTCGCGAACGCGGCCACACCCTCGCATTCGCGAAGCACATAATTGATTTAGTCCAAAATCCTTCATCGCAAATGCGATGGTCTACTCGCGAATGAGAAGGTTACTCAGCTCGACCCTACGCGAATGCGGAACCAGCATCGCAAACGCGTAGGCAAAATGGCCCGGAGACTCAGTCGACCAACTTCCTCAATGCGAACGCGACACCACATTGCGAACGCGTAGACCAATTACCTCAGAGCATCCGCGAAAGCGAGACCTACATCGCGAACGCGAAGAACAAATCCCACCTGCCTCCAGTTCCTCTTCGCGAACGCAGATCTCCCATCGCGAACACGAAGAAGGAAACCAGCAACTCGAAAACCAGAAAAATCTGCAATCTTTCACAAGTCCAAAATGATCTGTTAACCACCCGAAATCAACCCGAGGCCCCCGGGACCTCAGCCAAACATACCTACAAGTCCTAAAATACCATATGAACTTAGTTGAGCCTTCAAATCACATCAAACAATGCTAAAACAGGAATCACCCTCCAATTCAAACTTAATAAACTTTGAAACTTCAAACTTCTACAACCGATGCCGAAACATATCAAATCACATCCGCTTGACCTCAAATTTTGCACACAAGTCATAATTGACATTATATACCTACTCCAACTTTCGAAATCGGTATCCGAACCTGATATCAAAAAGTCCACTTCCGGTCAAACTTTCCAAAAATTCGACTTTCGCCATTTCAACCCTAAATCAGCTACAGACCTCCAATTCACATTCTGGACACACTCCTAAGTCCAAAATCACCCAATAGAGCTAACGGAACCGACGAAACTCCATTTTGGAGTCGTCTTCACACAGTTCCAACTACGGTCAAAATCCTAAGACTTAAGCTTCCGTTTTAGCGACTTAGTGACCCTAATCAGTCCAAAACCATAAATAGAACCTCCCGGCAAGTCACATAAGCAAAACAAGATATAGGGAAAGCAGTAAATAGGGGATCGGGGCTAATACACTCAAAAAGACCGGCCGGGTCGTTACATCCTCCCCTATTAAAACAACCGTTCATCCTCGAACGAGCATAGAGACATACCCGAAGTGGTAAAAAGATGAGGATAGCGGTTGCGCATTTCATGCTCGGTCTCCCAAGTCGCCTCCTCGATCGGCTGACCCCTCTACTGAACCTTCACGGAAGTAATGTTCTTTGACCTCAGCATTCGAACTTGCCTGTCCAAAATAGCCACCGGCTCCTCAACATAAGATAAATCCTTGTCCAACTGGACTGAGCTAAAATCCAAAACATGAGACGGATCACCGTGATACTTCCGAAGTATAGAAATATGGAATACTTGGTGAACTCCTGCTAGACTGGGAGGCAAGGCAAGCTCATAAGCAACCTCCCCAACACGTCGCAACACCTCAAATGGGCCGATAAACCTTGGGCTCAGCTTACCCTTCTTTCCGAACCTCATAACACCCTTCATGGGTGACACCCAGAGCAGGACCCGCTCTCCAACCATGAATGCAGCATCGCGAACCTTCCGATCCGCATAACTCTTCTGTCTGGACTGAGATGTGCGAAGTCGATCCTGAATCACCTTAACCTTCTTCTGAGCATCCTGAACCAAGTCTGTACCCAATAACCTAACCTCTCCCGGCTCGAACCAACCCACTAGAGACCGACATCGCCTACCATACAGAGCCTCATACGGTGCCATTTAGATGCTCGACTGATAACTGTTAATATATGCAAACTCTGCAAGTGGCAAGAGTTGGTCCCAAGCACCCCCAATATTTATCACACGCACGAAGCATATCCTCCAATATCTGGATAGTGCACTCAGACGGTCCATCCTTCTGAGGGTGAAATATTGTGCTTAACTCCACTCGAGTACCTAACTCCTGCTTTACAGCCCTACAGAACCATGATGTAAACTGCGTACCCCAGTCAGAGATAATAGATACCGGTACACCATGAAGCCTGATAATCTCGAGGATATAAATTTGAGCCAACTGCTCAGAAGAATAGGTAGTCATCATATGAATGAAATTAGCTGATTTGGTCAGCCTATCCACAATCATCTAAACTGCATCCAACTTCCGCTTAGTCCGTGGAAGCCCAACAACGAAATTCATAGTGATCTGCTCCCATTTCCACTCTGGAATCTCTAACTTCTGAAGCAACCCACCTGGCCGCTGATGCTCATACTTCACATGCTAGCAATTTAGGCACCGAGCTACATATTCCACTATGTCCTTCTTCATTCTTCTCCACCTATAATGCTGCCTCAAGTCCTGATACATCTTTGCGGCACCCGGATGAATGGAATACCGCGAACTGTGAGCCTCCTGGAGAATCAACTCATGCAACCCATCCACATTGGGCACACATAGCCTGCCCTACATCCTCAATGCACCTTCATCCCCAATAGTGACCTCCTTAGCATCACCGTGCTGGACCGTGTCCTTAAGGACAAGCAGATGGGGGATATCATACTGACTCTCCCTGATATGATCATAAAGAGACGACCGAGAAACCACGCAAGCCAATACTCGACTCGGCTTAGAAATATCCAATATAACAAACTGGCTGGCTAAGGCCTGAACATCCAACGCCAATAGCCTCTCTGCTGCTGGTAGATATGATAAGCTCCCCAAACTATCCGCCCAGCGACTCAAAGAATCGGCCACCACATTGGCCTTCCCGGGATGGTACAAAATGGTGATATCATAATCCTTAACCAGCTCCAACCACCTCCGCTGGCGCAAGTTAAGATCCTTCTATTTGAACAGATACTACAAACTCCGGTGATCAGTGTAAATCTCACAAGGGACACCGTACAAATAGTGCCGCCAAATCTTTAAGACATGAACAATAGCTACTAACTCGAGGTCGTGGACAAGATAGTTCTTTTCGTGCACCTTCAGCTGTCTGGACGCGTAGGCAATCACCCTACCGTCCTGCATCAACACTGCGCCGAGACCAATACGCGAAGCATCACAATATACAGTATAAGACCCCGAACCTATAGGCAATACCAATATTGAGGCTGTAGTCAAAGGTGTCTTGAGCTTCTGAAAGCTCTCCTCACACTCCTCTGTCCACCCGAACGGAGCACCCTTATGGGTCACCTGGTCATAGGTCCTGCAATAGATGAGAAACCCTCTACAAATCGACGGTAATACCCCGCCAAACCAATAAAACTTTGGATCTCTGTAGCAGAGGATGGTCTGGGCCAACTCTGCACTGCTTCAACCTTCTTCGGATCCACTTGGATCCCATCACTCGATACTACATGACCCAAGAATTCCACTGAGTCAAGCCAAAACTTACACTTTGAAAATTATGCATACAACTTCTTTTCTCTCAAGATCTGAAGCACAGTCATCAGGAGTTGTTCATAATCCTCTCGAGCCCGAGAGTACACCAGAATGTCATCAATAAACACAATGATGAATGAGTCAAGATAGGGTCAGAACACACTGTGCATAAATGTTGCTGGAGCATGGTCAGCCCAAATGACATCACAAGAAACTCGTAGTGACCATACCGAGTCCTGAAAGCAATCTCCGGGATATATGGATCCCGAATATTCAACTGATGATAACTTGAACGTAAGTCAATCTTGGAAAACACTCTGGCACCATGTAACTGATCAAATAGGTCATCAATACGAGGCAATGGATACATGTTCTTCACTGTGACTTTGTTCAACTGGCGGTAATCAATACACATCCGCATAGAACCATCCCTCTTCTTTAAAAATAAGACAGGAGCAATCCAAGGTGACACACTGGGCCGAATGAAGCCCTTATCAATCAACTCTTGTAACTGCTCCTTCAACTCCTTCAACTCAGGAGGAGCCATACAATATGGAGGAATAGAGATGCGCTGAGTGCCCGACAACAAATTAATGCCAAAGTCAATATCTTTGTCGAGCGGTATGCCTGAAAGATCAGCTAGAAATATATCTGGAGAATCCCTCACTACTGGAACTGACTCAACTATAGGGGTATCAATACTGACATCTCTTACATAAGCTAGACACACGTCAAACCCCTTCTCAACCATTCGTTGAGCTTTAAGAAATAAAATAACTCTGCTAGGAGTATACTCTAAGGTACCTCTCCACTCTAATCGCGGTAATCCTGCCATAGCCAGCGTCACGGTTTTGGCGTGACAAACAAGAATAGCATAATGGGGCGACAACAAGTCTATGCCCAAAATAATATCAAAGTCTACCATGCTGAGCAATAATAAATTGGATCTGGTCTCAAAACTACTAAGAGCAACCAAACACGACCGATACACACGGTCTATAACAATAAAATCTCCCACAGGTGTAGACACATAAATAGGAAAACTTAAAGAATCACGGGCTACGCCCAAATACAGAGTAAAATAAGAGGACACATAGGAATAAGTAGATCCTAGATCAAATAAGACAGACGCATCTCTATGACAGACCGGGACAATACCTGTAATGACAGAGTCGGAAGCAACTACCTCTGTATGAGCGGGAAGAGCATAATATCTGGTCTGGACTCCCCCTCTAGGGCGACCTCGACCTCCCCAACCTCCACCTCGAGCTGGCTGAGCAGGTGGGGTGGTAGCTGGTGCTGTAATCATAGCCTGAGGACCCGGTGGAGCACGTTGTGCCTGAGAAGTCTGTGGAGGTGCATCCCTCCTAAGTCTGGGGCAATCCCTCACCATATGGTGAGTGTCGCCAAACATAAAACAAGTTCTCAGAGGGCGTGACTGCTGTGACTGGCTCGGGCTAGGTCTGCTCGCTAAAAGCACCCCGTGCAGAAGGTGCACTAGATACTGGCGATGCATAATAAGGCTCCTGGGGCCTAAAAGGGGCCGGAATACCACTGGCGGCTGGAAGAGCTGAATGAACGGGGCTCTAATATGGAGAGTTGCAGTTGGAGCATGAGTACCACTATCAGTGCCAGACTCTCGAGACCTCTTGGTCTCCCTCTCCTCTCTCTCCCGACCAAGAATACCCTCCAATCTCCTAGCAATACACACAACCTATAGGTAAGAAATATCCATCTCAAACTCCCGGGTCATGCTAAGCCTGATACTGGGGTGGAGTCCCTCAATAAACCGACGAACCCTCTCTCGAACTGTGGCAACCAAGGCTGGTGCATGTTGGGCCAAATCACTGAAGAGAACTGCATACTCTGACAAAGTCATAGCACCCTGGTGCAACTGCTCCAACTCCGCACGCCATGTGTCTCTGAGACTCTGAGGAACATACTCCCTCAAGAACATGTCTGAGAACTGAGTCCATATAAGTGAAGCTGCCTCAGCCGGACTACCCAACTCATAAGAACACCACCACTAATAGGCTACTCCTCTAAGCTGGAATATAGTAAAAGAAACCCCACTCGACTCTGCTACACCCATAGTACGGAGAATACGGTGACACTCCTCCAGAAAACCCTCGGCATCCTCTGAAGTCAATCCACTGAAGGTAGGAGGGTGGTACTTCTTGTACTTCTCAAGTCTGAGTTGCTCTGCCTCAAAAACCGTTGCCCTAACCTTGGGCTGAGTTGGAGCTACCGGCTTTATCGGTATAATCTCTGGAACTTGGTCGACCCGAACCCGCTGCTCTGGAGTACCGGCGATGGGAGTCTGTGCTCTTCCCCCGGCCTGAGATGTGTCAGGAGCAAGTGGAATCAATCCAGCTTGAGTAAGGTGCTAAACATACTTAGAAACTGGGCTAGAGTCTCCTAGAGGGTTGGTGCAGGAACAGGTTCCTCAGGTGCCTGCCCTCCAGCTGGAGCTACTGGGGCTCCTCTGTAGCAGCTCGTGCGGGTGCTCTGGCTACACCACGTGGACGTCCTCGGCCTCTACCCCGGCCCTGGCCTCTCGCGGCTCTAGCAGAGGGCGCGGGTGCCTGGTCATCAGATCCGCATGTACGTGTCCTCACCATCTGTGAGAGAATAGAATACAGAAGTTTAGAATTTTGAAGTCAACAATTTTTGCACGACAAAAAATCAAAGAAGTGTAGTTTTCCTAGCTGTTCCATAGCCTCCCGAAGATAAGTAGAGACGTCTCCATACCGATCCGCGAGACTCTAATAAACCGGCTTGTGACTCACGACACCTATGAACCTAGAGCTTTGATACCAACTTGTCACGACCCAATTCTCCTTCCGTAAGTCATCGTGATGGCGCCTAGTCTCTACGACTAGGTAAGCCTACCACAATGCGGAAATAACAAAATGAAAGAAAACTTAACAACTAACTGCAACAGATAACTAAATAACTCGTAACAATATCGCTCGGCATGTACAATAACCAACACTCTAGTAATACACAGTATTCCCAAAACCCGGAACATTATAAGTCACAAGCTATAGAAGGAAACTAGTATCTCTATACAGCAGATAGGGGTGTTTATAAAAACCCAAAAAATGGAACCAAACCGAAAATCAAACCAAACCGACCAAAAAACTGATATTTTTTGGTTTGGTTTGGGTTTGGTTTTGAATTTTAAAAACCGATCAAATTTGGTTTGGTTTTGGTCTTAATAAAAAAATAACCGAAAAACCCCGAACCAAACCGATTATAGAAGTAGTTATTTCAAATTTATTATTACACCTATATATATGTATATTTTTGTACAAAGTTTCTAACATTTTATGGTACATGTTAATCGTTTTCACCTTTAGTACAGTTCTTTGCATTTACATTTTTGTTTGATTGGTAATTTTCTTTTGCTAAGTATATGAATCCATTTTATGTTAAAATAATCTATTTTTAATCGAGTCCTTAAATTATTCATCACTATTTGATTCAATTATCATCAATATATCTTTTAAATGATAGATTTCTCAAAGGGCAATTGATTTGATAGTGTTACATTGAAAATATAGCAGCCGGAATATGTGTTTGGTAGTGTATGTCTCATATTGAAGAAAAATCCGATAAATAACCAAAAAACCGAAAAACGTACAAAGCCCGACATAAACCGACTCGATAAAAAATAACTTAATTAGTTTGGTTTGGTTCTAATATTTGAAAAACCGACTTACTTGGTTTGGTTTCTTTTTAGGAAAAAACCGATCCAAACCGAACCATGAACACCCCAGAGTCTAATAAAAGGAAGTACCGAAGGTAAATGACATATGAGAGAATAGAGGGGGACTACGAGGTATGCGGACATGGCAGATGTACCTTGTAGTCTCCGTACAGTAGCAAGTACTCTCAGCTAATAGCGGGGCTGATAAGAAGCACTTGGATCTGCACACAAAATATGTGCAGAAGAGTAGCATGAGTACACCACAACGGTACCCAGTAAGTGCCAAGCCTAACCTCGGTAGAGTAGTGACGAAGTCAGGTCAGGGCCCACTGGTATATAACAAATAAAGCAGGAGAATGTAGCAATATAATAAGAGACTAGAATTTAACAAAAAGGAAAACACAGCAAAATAGAAACACAACAAACAGGATTAAACAGCAGGGTATCTCCCCAGATACCGTCTCGTAGTCCCAAAGTAAATATGCGAAGAGATCTCCCTAGGTACCGCCTCGTAGTCTCAAAAGTAAATGTGCAGGGAGAACTCCCGAGGTACCGCCTCGTAGTCTCAGTAGTAAATATGCAGGGAGAACTCCCGAGGTACCACCTCGTAGTCTCAAAAGTAAATATACAGGGAGAACTCCCGAGGTACCGCCTCATAGTCTTAAAAGTAAACACACATCTCAAATCGATAAATACAACAGTTAACATTAAAAATTCTACAGTTAAGACTGATAAAGGTCAAGGAGAAGCAGGAAATCAACTAGGCATGCTGCACAAAGTTCAAATAAGCAGTTAAAGCATGTAGACATGTGATATTAGGCTAAACAGGATAACTACACATGTTGGTATAACTCAATTAAGATGAAAATAGGTTACTACTAAGTAAAAGTCGGGTTTTACAACAAATGACATGTGTACGCACTCGTTACCTCACGTACACGGCGCTCACATATCACAACAGTGCCAAATCCTAAGGGGATTTCCCCCACACAAGGTTAGGCAAGCCACTTACCTCGTACAAAGTTCAATCAATCAGTAAGAATGCCCTTTCCTCAATTATCCGACTCTAAATGGCTCAAATCTAGCCAAAAATAATTACATATCATAAATACAACTACAATAGACTAATCTAATTAATGAAATCAAGACTTTAACAAGAATTTCAAAAATCTTCCTAAAAAGTCAAGCCGGACTCACGTCTTGGAATCGGGTAAAAGTCACAAATAATGAATACCCATTCACTCACGAGTTCACTCGTACCAAAATTATCCAAATCCGATATCAAAATCCTAACCAAAACTCAAAAACATAGTTGAAGAACTTCTCCTATGTTTCCCAAATTTTTCAACCCAAATGCAAAATTAAAGGATAGAATTAATGATAGATAATGGGATATAACTAAAAACAAGTGAAGAATCACTACCCAATCGATGTTTCTGCAAATCCCTAAAACTCTCGTCCAAATCTGAGCTCCCAATCTCAAGTTTTGATAAAAATGGCCAACCCTCATTTTTTGGAAACTTTAATACTGCCCAGGCATCCCTTCTTTGCGAACGCGGCCACATCCTCGCGTTTGCGAAGCACATAATTGCCTCAGTCCAAAATCCTTCATCGCGAACGCAAAGGTTACTCAGCCCGACCCTACGCGAATGCGGAACCAACATCGTGAACGCGTAGGCAAAATGGCCTGGAGACTCAGTCCACTAACTTCCTCAATGTGAAAGTGTAGACCAATTACCTCAAAGCTTCGCGAACGCGGGACCTCCATCGCGAATGCAAAGCACAAATCCCACCTGCCTCCAGTTCCTCTTCGCGAAAGCAGATCTCCCCTCGCGAACGCGAAGAAGGAAACCAGCAACTCGAAAACCAGAAAAATCTGCAATCTTTCACAAGTCCAAAATGATCCGTTAACCACCCGAAATCAACCCGAGGCCCCTGGAACCTCAACCAAACATACCTACAAGTCCTAAAACACCATACGAACTTAGTCGAGCCTTCAAATCACATAAAACAACGCTAAAAACATGAATCACCCTCCAATTCAAACTTAATGGACTTTGAAACTTCAAACTTCTACAACCGATGCCGAAACAAATCAAATCACGTCCGATTGACCTCAAATTTTTCACACAAGTCATAATTGACATTACGGACCTACTCCAACTTCCGGAATCAGAATCCAACCCCGATATCAAAATGTCCACTTCCGGTCAAACTTCCCAAAATTTCGACTTTCGCCATTTTAAACCTAAATCGGCTACAGACCTCCAATTCACATTCCGGGCAAACTCCTAAGTCAAAAATCACCCAACGGAGCTAACGGAACCAACGAAACTCCATTCCGGAATCGTCTTCACACAGTTTCAACTACGGTCAAAATTCTAAGACTTAAGCTTCCGTTTTACGGACTAAGTATCCCTAATCACTCCAAAACCACAAACAGAACCTCCCGGCAAGTCACATAAGCAGAAACAAATACGAAAAAAGCAGAAAATAGAGGATCGGGGCTAATAAACTCAAAATGACCGGCCGGGTCGTTACATAATACATGTATTCTTATTTCAAATTCGAGATTTTCTCATAATTCGTATATGGATACTATTTACCCTATATGGGAAATTTTATGTTGGGATTAATTATTTATTTATTCGTTTACACTAATCAAACACTGTATTGTTTAAACACTTGATTAATCAAACGATCCCTAATTATGTAGAGTGACACTTGTTGACAGGTTTATGATGTTGCAGCCAAGTCAAAGCTAAGGACTTTGAGATAAGCGGAGGCTATACCCTATAAATGCTCATTTAGACTAAATTTAACATTTCAATTGGTTAGAAAATTGCAAGATAAATTCTAATATATACCTTATTGGACAATCATGTATATGTGGGAACAAACGTGTACATGATTTTAAAGTTACAATTGAAATCAGAACAATTTGAGCTTCAAATAAATTTGTGGACGCTTGTATGAATTTCCAAAGTTGCGCTGTACAATGTTTCAACTTCAGTCATGTATCATATATATATATATATATATATATATATATATATAATATATTACATGTGTTTTGTTCTAATTTGCAGTATTGCATAAGTGATCACATTATGCATATAAGTGAGTTTGTTATATAAAGGTAGAAATGCTTGTTATAAAAGAAAAGAATGAGGTTATAGCACCGCAAAAAATGCTTATGATGAAAAAATTCTAATCATTTGAAAAGGTCAAGCCAAGTGTTTATTAATCAATATATTTTTCTTTTGATCTTCTCAACTTATGGTTAGTTGTTATGCATTTCGATATGTTTACTGCATGCCTCTTGTTCTGTGATTGTAGATGCCTCAAATCATATGGTGTTTAGTTGGTATATGACAAAAAGAAATAAAAGAATTAAAGAGAAGATGAGAATCATGAGATGTAATAATATTTAAATTTTCAGCATCTCCAAACTAAATAGTAAGGCAATAAAGTTCTTACCTTAAATTAGCAAAATGGTTCATTTTTCATAATTAGTATCCTCAACAGAATAATATTCATTTTTTACTATAAATAGTACCAATTAACATGGCATTGCATAAGCAATTAGCAAAAAATATTAGAGCGTCACTTAGTTAATCAAAGATAATTACTAGATCATGGCTGCAAATTTTCCTCATGGTCTTTTCCTTTGGATTTTTGTAGCTTTTTGCTCGTGTTTGTTTAGATTTTCCTCTTGCCAACCAAGTGGTTATTCACAAGCTGTTGCAACATTTTATATAAATCCTACTAGTCCCGGGAGTGGTAATGTCTTAAAATGTCGTTTGTTTCTACTCTCTTTTTTCTTAAGATATATGAAGTAGCCTACTAGATTAAAATTAAATTAACCTACTTTAGATTTCAAATACAATTTTGAAGATAAATCTTAGTAGTTCGATTGTTGGATATCTGAATTTTACATTGTTTGTAAGGGTTTGATTTGCATTTTGTAATCCGCTTATCAAGTTTCTCTTCCTTCCCCTTTATAATAAAAGGTATCTACAAATGGAATTTTGTAGACACCTGTTCACCGAAATGGCTTGATCAATATAGTCTTGATTTTTACATACTTCATTAATGATTATCGGGCTAAATGATTGAAAATATATTTTATTCTTACTATTTTGTTCTAGGTGGAGCATGTGGGCTCGAAAATGACGTAGCAAGCGCTCCCTACAATGCAATGGTCACGGCCGGAAATCAAGCGCTTTTTAAGCAAGGTGCTGGATGTGGTGCATGCTACCAGGTAGAGTGACTGGGATTCAATTGAATTTCCTTCTTCGGAAAGTTATATAACATAAATTGCGTAAACATAAATTTAAAATACATAAATTTTTAAATCTCCTTATAAGAGAAAATATAGGTACAAATTTCAAATGTAACATTTTTAAACTTTTGGAATCCCCTTGATATAATACATGAATATCCACGATGTTGTAAATTTACAATTTGTAGAACAACACATCTTATGTTGCATGAGATGACAAGAAAATAAAACTCTGAAATAAAAGAGATAATGTGCATGAATATTTTAGTTTCATGCATAAATGCATGACATCTCTAAAATATCGGCATTGTTTTTCAGGTATTATGCACCCAAAATCAGAATCCGCATTGTTCAGGGAATCCAATAACATTAACCCTTACAGATGAGTGCCCAGGAGCATGCAATAATGATCCGGTTCACTTTGATATAAGTGGAATTGCCTTTGAAAAATTGGCAAAGTCTAGCGAAGCTTCACAATTATATAATGCAGGAAGAATCTCGATTTTTTATCGAAGGTGAGTTATTTTACAAAAACTAAAAGTTACTTCATTTGTTCCTTTATACTAGGGTTTTATATTTGGGGGGAGGGGGTAGGAAGCAATAAATTGATTTTTTTTCCCCTCTTATTTTCCTTCCGAGGAACACTGCTAATGCATTAATTTTTTTTAATTTTTATTGAACCTTACAGGGTAGCATGCAATTACAACACAAATATCATATTTAAGGTGGACAAAGGTTCCAATCCTAATTTCTTCGCAGTTACATCTGAAGCAGTAGATGGGGATGGTGACCTTTCTTTAGTTGAAATCCAAACAAGCAATTCGAGTTGGGTACCAATGCAGCGAATGATTGGCGCAACTTGGAGTGTTGGCATGCAACCAAACACACAGAAACCTCCTTTTTCCCTTAGACTTACTTCAGAAACAAAGTAGAGTGTCACTGCCTCAAATGTCATTCCAAACGGTTGGCAACCGAGATCAATTTACAAATCAAATGTTAATTTTCTCAATAAACTATAGGCTGAAAGTAATTAAGAAGGGAACAATACGAGGGTACGATGTAGATTGTTGAATACCATTTATTTACCTACCCTATCAAATATGATTAATAAAGTAAAAATACCTTCTTTAATTTATTTCGAATATGCGACTAATTCTATTTCATGCTTTTCTTTAGTTTAAGCTCTCTTACAAAATAAAAAATGGCTACCAAACGAGACAAAACTCAAATTGGTCACATACACTTAGAGAATTCTTGGATCCACGTGGCCAGAGAAATCAAACATTGAATGAAAGAAAACAAAGACAATTAGAGGGAAGAAAGAAAAAATACAAACATTAACTAAAAAAAAGGAACAAAGAAAAAGCAAGTTTTTTTCACATAATCTATTGATATTAAATTCCCTTCTTATTACACTGAAGAGGAGATTTATATTTTTGAATGCATAATCATTTAGTCTTAAGTTCCGCAATATGTTTCCAGATTTGTTTTCCAAACTACATCTTCAAAAAATGACCATTGAAACAAAAGTCTTAACTAAGAATCCAACACATTTCATATCTGGTAAAGGAGAACTGGTTGCCAATAAAAAAACTTAGATGAGTCTTGCACATGAGATTACCCCAGAACTATTTTAGATATCTAGAAAGAAAGTTGCTGGAAAATAAAAAGCTATATTAATAATGTTACATCTTCCATGTAACGACCCTATAGGTCGTTTTGAGAATTTGTACTTCGCTCAATAGTTTGAGGGAATGAGTAGCTCCGTATGATGTATTATGACTTGTGTGAATCGTCGGTTTTAGTTTTCAGGTTAATTGGAATCGATTTGAAAGAATGAATTTCACGATTTAAGCTTTAAGTTGGAAAAGTTAACCAAGTTTGACTTTTGTGAATTTGAGCCCGGAACGAAGTTTTGAGGGCTCTGTTAGGTCTGGATGGTGATTTTGGACTTGCGCGTAAGCCCGAGATTTGCATTTGGAAATTTCTAGAACGATTTGGCGCTAATTGGCGAAAGTTGGAAATTTGAAGGTTTGGGAAATCCATAAGTCTGACCGGGAGTTGACTTTGTAGATATCGGGTTCAGATTGCGGTTCCGGGAATTGGAATAGCTTAGTTATGTTATTTGGGACTTGTGTGCCAAATTTGAGTTCATTGAGTTGATTTGCTATGTTTTGGCGCGAGTTTTAGAAGTTGAAAGTTCAAAGTTCATTTAAGTTTGATTTGAGGTGTGATTCGTCGTTTCAATGTTGCTATGTATGATTTGAGACCTCGAGTAGGTCCGTGTTATGTTATGGAACCTGTTGGTATATTCGTACGGGTCCTGAGGGGCTCGGGTGAGTTTCGGACGGGGTTCAGATCGTTTGGAGCCTTGTTGAAGTTGATGAAGTTTTTGGTTACTGATGTCATCGCACCTGCGCATTAAGGACCGCAGGTGCGTGCTCACAAAAGCGTGAAGCTGGTCGCAGAAGCGACATGGGGAAAGCTGGCTGGGGAGGCATCGCAGAAGCGGTTCTACAGTCGCAGAAGCGCGATCGCAAGTGCGACACTGGTCATCGCAGAAGCTGCCACTAGTGGCCAAGGCTGTCTTACAGGTGCGTGACTTTGTTCCGCAGAAGCGAAGGTCGCAAGTGGGACCTACTGTCCGCAAAAGCGAAAAGGATTGGGCAGAAGCTTTAAGTTCGAGGGTTTGGTCATTTTAGCTTATTTAGAGCAATGAAGCTCGGATTGAAACGATTTTTAGGCGATTTACATCACAAGGATTGGGGTAAATATTTTATACTCGGTTTTGATTATATTTCCTGATTCTATCTTCGTTTTTGGCATTTGGATTATGAATTGTAAAGAGAAATTGGGGGTTTTAGTCTAAAATTTCATAGAATGATTTTTTGAGTTTTGAACATCGATTTGGAGTCGGATTTGAATGAAACTCGTATGGTTGTACTCGTAATTTAATGGGTTGTCGGATTTTATAAGTTTCGTCGAGTTCCGAGGCGTAGACCCGGGTTGGACTTTTGGATTGATTTTGGGCTTTTGATTAAATATTTGACCTTTATCGATTGTGTTTATTTCCTATGGCATTATTTGATGTATTTGAGTTGCTTTTGGCTAGTTTCGAGCCATTCGGAGGTCGGTACGCATGTGATGGCATTTTTGGAGCATCGTTTGGTTTGCTCGGTATTGGATTTGGCTCGTTCGAGGTAAGTAACACTTCTAAATTTGGTGCTGAGGGTATGAAGCCTCAAATTAAGTGCCATGTGAGTGATGTTGAGGTGACTCGCGTTCTAGGTGACGGGCGTGTGAGCGTGCACCATGTAAATTATGATTTAGTCGATTCTATGGAACTGTGTAGCTATTTTATCTGAACATTTTTACTGTACTCTATGTATTAGAAGACTTGAGTTGCAGTTCATACCAAAAATCATGTGTAGGCTATATGTTGGTACTCTTAGGACCCACAATGGTCGTTATTTGTTGTTGAGTTATTTGCTTTATTGCAGTTATGTGCTCAGTCGCATTCATCATTTCATATCATATCTCAGTCTTTGTTATCGTATATTGTCACATCTCGTATCATTGATTTGGGTTGTTTAGCATGAGTATTGTGCGCCCGAGAGACTGGAGAGATTGATGACTGAGTGAGACCAAGGGCATGTTGTGAGTGTTGTTTATGGGATCGGGCTGCACGTCGTAACATATTTTATTAATTCATGCCAGGATTTATCTTATTATAGCGTTTGGGATGGATCGGCCCCTCCAGAGTTTGCACACACACAGTGGGCATAATTGTTAGCAATCATTTACATTTTGGATGGATCTGCCATGGTTTATTTGCATCTAGGTTCATTTACATTGGGTTGTATTTGCCCTGGTTTATTTGCATCTTTGGGCTGGATCTGCCTTGGTTGATTTGCATTTGGGCTGGATTTGCCATGTACAGTACTGAGTGACTAAGTGTGCTGAGTATTGAGTATGATGAGTGAGAATACGAGACTGTGAGATGGAGTACACTGAGAGGGTGAGTACACGAGTTCATCATTGAGATGCATTGCATTTGACATGAGTACTTGAGATATATGCATAGAGATGCATTTCCTTCTGCTACCCGGCTTTGGCGGCATTCATGATTTCACCTATATATTGACATGTAGGCATAGAGATGTATTTTCTTTATGCTATATGAAAATGAAACATCTTATTTATTGTTAAAAGATTTTTAGGAAAAATCACGATTTTCAAACTTATTCATATGCTTTTGGTGCTTTCGGTGAGAGTTTTGGGATTTACTGTTATACTTGAAAAGCATGCCTATCTTTCCGTAACTGTGAACCAGCTGAATTATACTTGGTTTATTTGTATGTGGGCTGGATCTGCCCTGTACAATACTGAGTGATTGAGTGTGCTGAGTATTGAGCACGATGAGTGAGAATACGACACAGTGAGATGGAGTACTCTGAGAGGGTGAGTACATGAGTTCATCATTGACATGCATTGCATTTGACATGCGTAGTTGAGATACATGTATAGTTATGCATTTCCTTCTACCAGACTTTGGTGACATTCATGATTTCACCTGTATTTTGACATGTAGGCATAAAGATGTATTTTCCTCATGTTATCTGAAAATGAAACATCTTATTTATTGTTGAAAGGGTTCTTGGAAAAATCACAGTTTTCAAACTTATTCATATATTTTTGATGTTTTCGGTGAAAGATTTGGGATCGACTATTATACTTGAAAAACTGTGATGACCCAAAAGATCATCTTATGTTTTAGAACTCGAATATGCGCTCTTAAGCCTTAAAAATCTCATTTTTATCCTTCTCAATTTGCGTGCATAGTCTGGGCAGATTTCCGAAAAGCTTTCACGTTGAAAATTGATGAAAATAAGAATGTGTGCCTTAAAAGTTAATTTTTGTTGACTTCGGTCAACATTTTTGATAAACGGGTCCGGATCCGTATTTTTATGGTCTCGGTGGGTCCGTATCGAATAATGGGACCTGGGCGTATGCCCGAAATCAAATTCGGAGGTCCCTAGCACAAATTATGAATTTTAGATGAAAATTTAAAGTTTGAAAATTAATTGTTTTTAAGAATTGATTGATGTTTGGCCTTGTTAGTGCCGGGTCCGTATTTTGGTTCTGGAGCCCGGTACAGGTTTGTTATGATATTTAAGACTTGTCTGTGAAATTTGGTGAGAAACAGAATTGATTTGACCTGATTCGGACGCCCAGTTGAGAAGATATGAATTTTAAAGTGCTCTTGAGAATTTCATTTGATTTGGTGCTAAATTCGTAGTTCTAGGTGTTATTTTGGCGATTTGATGGCGTGGCCAAGTTCGTACGATATATTTAGACTTGTGTTCATGTTTGGTTTGGAGCCCCGAGGGCTCGGGTGAGTTTTGGGTAGGCCACAGGATGTTTTGGACTTTGAAAATCTGGTATTTTGCTGCAGCAGGTGTTCTGGCAGGTCCTTCTTCGCGTTCGTGAACGTATTCTCGCGAACGCGAAGAGTAAACTGGGCAGCTGAAGTTTTCTTCTTCGTGAACGCGAAGGCTTGGTCGTGAACGCGAAGCGATGGGGGCATTATCCTTCGTGAAAGCGACCAGCTCCTCGCGAATGCGTAGTGTTAGGCATACCCGGGGGAGGGTTGGTTGTTCCTTCATCGCGAACGTGAGCAATGTCTCACGAACGCGAAGGCCAGGGGGAGTAACCATCGCGAACGCGAGCAGGGTCTCACGAGCGCGAAGGCTTGGCAGCCAATACCCTTCGCAAACGCGACAGTGGCCTCGTGAACGCGATGCACACTGTCGCCCAGTGCATAAAACAGAATCAAACACGGGTTTAAGTCATTTCTTCAACATTTTTCAAGAATCAAACCGGTAGAGGCGATTTTCAAGAGTCATTTTCTTCCACAAAGTGTTGGTAAGTGATTCTAAACTATTTTCTTTCAATTATCCATTACATTTCTTGAATTATCCACCTAAAATCTAGAGTTTTCATGGTAGAATTAGGGGTTAGGGTAGAAACTAGAAATTTAAGAAATTTGGGGATTTAGACCTCAATTTGAGGTCGGATTTCAAAACTAATTATATATTCGGGCTCGGGGGAGAATGGGTAAATGGATTTTGGTCCGAACCTCGGGTTTTGACTAAGCAGGCCCGGGATCGATTTTTTGACTTTTTAGAGGAAAATTTGGAAAATTTAATTTATGCAATATAATTGATTTCTTTAGCAATATTTGATATTATTGAGTCATTTTTGAATAGATACGAGTGGTTTGGAGGTGAATTCCAAAGAAAAAGCTGTGATTGAGAATTAAGTGGCTTTCAGAGCAAGGTAAGTATCGTGTCTAACTTTGACTTGAGGGAATAGGTATTATGTGTTTCTTTGCTACGTGTTTGGTTATTAAATACGATGTATAGGTGAGGTAACGAACATCTATGCGTCGTTGTCGAGTCATAGCATGCGAGTGAAATTCTATTCTTGTCTATTTTGTAGCCTTAAATTCTACTATCCATGCTTAGCGGGTTATTTGAAATGTTGGGTGACTTATATCTAGTTTCACTGAGATTTGGTAACTTTCGAATATTGATTCAAGGTTGAGGTTACATTGTGCTATTGATTATGGGTAAAATACTGGTTTCTTTGTGATACTCCTATCTATCTGTTGTTATTGATTCTGTGATTTATGAGGAGGAGTGTAAAGCACGAAGGGTGATGCCGTGCATGCATTATTTATATTGTGAGGAAGAGTGTAAAGCATGAAGGGTGATGCCGTGTATATTATGAGAGGTTTAATGCACGAAGGGTGATGCTGTGCCGTTCTATTTATTTATTTATTTATTTATTTATTTATTTGGCGAGGTTGAGAGTAAAAGCATGAAGGGTGATGCCGTGCCGTTCTATTTATTTATTTGGCGAGGCTAAGAGTAAAAGCACGAAGGGTGATGCCATGCCGTTCTATTTATTTATTTGGTGAGGTTGAGAGTAAAAGCACGAAGGGTGATGCCGCGCAGTTTTCCTTTGCTATTTTATTTGCTCAATTTTTTAAGGATTTTCGGTTTAATTCTTTCTTTTCATTATTCTCACTCTTTATATTGTATCCCCCCACTGTTTCTCCCCTTCCCATTATTTCTGCGTTATTTCTTTATTTACTGTTGTTTCCACTAGCATGATTATACTGTTCAGGTTATATGTGGGTGTCTTGTCCTAGCCTCGTCACTACTTTGCCGAGGTTAGGCTCGACACTTACCAGTACATGGGGTCGGTTGTACTGATACTGCACTCTGCACTTTCTATGCAGATTTTGGTACCGGCTCAGGTTGATCGAGATTTTTCTATTGGTCTGCTATCCGGAGACTCAAGGTAGATCTGTCGGCGTTCACAGACCTTGAAGCCCCCGTCTATCTTTTATGTCCTACTGTTTTCTTTTATTCAAACAGTTGTATTTCTTTCAGATTATTACTTGTAGTAAATTTTAGAATGCTCATGAATTGTGACTCCAGATCCGGGTGGTAGTAATTAATACAGTTTTATAATATTCTGCACTTATTATATTTCATCTTAGTTAATTATTGTTATTTACTGAATGGAAATAAGGAATTGGCTTAAAGATTCTCTAACGTTGGCTTGCCTAGCAAGTGAAATGTTAGGCGCCATCACAGTCCCGTCGGTGGGAAATTTCGGGTCGTGACAGTGGGTATCAAAGCACTAGGTTGCCTAGGTCTCACGATTCATGAGCAAGCTTAGTAGAGTCTGGAGGATCGGTACGGAGACGTCTGTGCTTATCTTCTAGAGACTATGAAGATTAGGAACAAGTTTCACTTCTATTCTTCTCTGTCGTGCGATTTTTCTTTCTCAATACTGATTGAACTCTTCTACTCTTATTCTCTCGTAGATGGCGAGAAAACGTACTGCTTCATCAGCTGAGCAGTAGCCAAAGCCTACAGTGGCAGCTTCTACGTGGGGCAGAGGTCAAGGCCGAGGCCGTGCCAGAGGCCGAGGCAGGGGCAAGGCTCAGCCTAGAACCCGAGCAACAGCCCCAGTAGTGGAGCCTCAAATAGAGCTTGACGAGGAGGTTCCAGCCCAGACTGTTCCTACCGGACCAGCTCAGGTTCCGGAGGGGTTCATTGCCACCCCAGTACTTCAAGATGCTTTGGTCCGTTTGGTGGGCCATATGGATAGTGTGGCCTAGACTGGCGCATTTCCCATGGCACCGGCAGTCTCTCAGGCTGGAGGAGGAGCTTAGACTCCCACCACTCCTGCTCCGGAGCAGATAGCTCCCCAATATCTGGCTCCAACAGCTCAGCCAGTCGGATTAGTTCAGCCGATTATTGCGGCACAGGTCGGAGATGGGCCAGCTATGTCTTCTGAGGCTTTCTGGAGATTGGACAGGTTTATCAAGCTCTTTCCTGTTCACTTCAGTGGTGCTCCTTCAGAGGATCCCCAAGAGTATCTTGACAGCTGTCACGAGGTCCTACGAAACATGGGTATAGTGGAGACCAATGGGGTGGTCAATTTTACTGCATTTTAGATGACTGGTTCCGCCAAGAAATGGTGGAGAGATTACTTGTTGACCAGACCAGCTGGGTCGTCTGCTCTTCCTTGGGACTAGTTCTCTCAGCTCTTCATAGAGAAGTTTCTTCCTATCACATTGAGAGAGGAGCATCACTGTCAGTTTGAGCGTCTCCAGCAGAGCAGTATGACTGTTACTAAGTATGAGACCCGTTTTGTGAATTTGGCCCGTCATGCTATTCTTCTGCTTCCCACCGAGGAAGAGAGGGTGAGGAGTTTTATTGATGGAGTTGCTCAGCCTATCAAATTGCAGATGGCTAAGGAGACTGGGAGTGAGATTTATTTTCAGGCGGCTGCTAATGTCGCCAGACGAGTCAAAATGGTTCTTACTCAGGGAAGTCAGGGGTCTGACAAGCGACCTCGTCATTCCGGTGAGTTCAGCAGTGCCTTGTCTAGAGGCAGGAGTACTTTTGGTAGAGGCCATCCTCCCAGGCCGTTTCATCCAGTGCTCCAGGCATCCCACGATGCCTCAGGTGGTCGTGGCCCTCAGATGCATTATTCCGACCAGCTAGCCTACAGTACACCACCAACTCCTATTAGTGCACCTCTACTCCAGAGTTATCAGGGTGGTTATTCAGGTCGACAAGGTCAGTTTCAGGGTCAGCAGTCATAGCAGCCAAGGTTATGTTATACTTATGGTGATCCGTGACACATTGCTAGATTTTGCCCTAGGGCAACGGGCAACGGGCAGCTCACAGCATCAGAGTTCTCATGCCATGGTTCCGGCACCAGTTGCTGCACCACCTGCTCAGCCAGCTAGAGGCAGGGGTCTGGCAGCCAGAGGTAAAGGCCAGACTGTTAGAGGTGGAGGTCAGGCCGTTAGAGGTGGAGACCAGCCAGTTAGAGACCGTCCCAGGGACATAGTTCAGGGTGGTGGGGCCCAGCCCTGATTTTATGCTTTCCTAGCCAGGCCTGAGGCTGAGTCATCTGACGATATTATCACAGGTACTGTTTCAGTTTGCTGTAGAGATGCTTCAGTTCTATTTGATCCGGAATCTGCTTATTCCTATGTGTCATCCTATTTTGCTTCCTATTTGGTTGTGCCCCGTGATTCTTTGAGTGCTTCTATGTATGTGTCCACACCAGTGGGAGATGCTATTGTTGTAGATCGTGTTTATTGTTCGTGTGTGGTCACCATTGGGAGTCTTGAGACTCGTGTAGATCTTCTACTTCTCGACATGGTTGATTTTGATGTCATACTGGGTATGGATTGGCTGTCACCTTATCATGCTATATTAGATTGTTATGCCAAGACGGTGACCTTAACCTTGCAGGGGTTTCCTCAATTAGAGTGGAGAGGGAATCTTGGCCATTCTGCCAGTAGGGTTATCTCTTATGTGAAAGCTCGGCATATGGTCGAGAAGGGGTGTCTAGCTTATTTGGCTTATATCCGCGATTCTAGTGCGGAGGTTCCTTCCATGGATTTAGTGCCAGTTGTTTGTGAGTTTCCAAAGGTGTTTCCTGCAGACCTGCAGGGGATACCACCCGACAGGGATGTTGATTTCTGCATTGATTTGGCTCCGGGCACTCAGCCTATTTCCATTCTACCATACCGCATAACCCCGCCAGAGTTGAAAGAATTGAATGAGCAGTTACAAGATTTGCTTGATAAGGGCTTCATTAGACCTAGTGTCTCGCCCTGGGGTGCACCTGTGTTGTTTGTGAAGAAGAAAGATGGATCGATGAGGATGTGCATAGATTATCGGTAGTTGAACAAAGTCACCATCAAGAACAAGTATCCATTGCCGAGGATTGATGAATTATTTGATCAGCTTCAGGGTGCCAAGGTGTTTTCAAAGATTGATTTGAGATCTGGCTACCATCAGTTGAGGATTAGGGCATCTGATGTTCCTAAGACAGCTTTTCGGACTCGGTATGGGCATTATGAGTTTCTAGTGATGTCATTTGGGCTAACAAATGCCCCAACAACATTCATGGATATGATGAACCGGGTGTTCAAACCCTACTTGGATTCCTTTGTGGTTGTGTTTATTGATGATATCTTGATCTACTCCCACAGTCGAGAGGAGCATGAGCAGCACCTTCGGATCATTCTTTAGACTCTGAAAGACAGCCAGTTATATACCAAGTTCTCAAAATGCGAGTTTTTGTTGAGTTCAGTTGCTTTCTTGGGTCACGTTGTATCAGTAGAGGGTATTCAGGTGGATCCTAAGAATATTGAGGCAGTTCAGAACTGGCCTAGACCCTCATCAGCTACCGAGATCCGTAGTTTCCTGGGTTTGGCGGGCTATTACTGTTGATTTGTGGAGGGGTTTTCATCCATAGCAGCCCTGTTGACCAGATTGACCCAGAAGGGTGCCCCGTTCAGGTAGTCAGACGAGTGTGAAGAGAGCTATCTTAAGCTCAATACTGCTTTGACTACGGCACCGGTATTGGTGTTACCCACAAGTTCAGGATCTTATATAGTATATTGTGACGCATCCCATATTGGTCTGGGTGCGGTATTGATGCAGGGTAGCAAGGTTATTGCATATGCTTCGCGGCAACTGAAGTTTAACGAGAAGAATTACCTTGTTCATGATCCAGAGCTGGCAACCATTGTTCACGCGTTGAAGATTTGAAGGAACTATCTTTACGGCGTGCCGT
This sequence comes from Nicotiana tabacum, assembly GCF_000715075.1. Classification (NCBI taxonomy): domain Eukaryota; kingdom Viridiplantae; phylum Streptophyta; class Magnoliopsida; order Solanales; family Solanaceae; genus Nicotiana; species Nicotiana tabacum. The sequence continues at coordinate 123,526,390 of NC_134096.1, read as the reverse complement.
GTGAGGTATTCACTGATCATCGGAGCTTGTAGTATTTGTTCAAGCAAAAGGAACTCAATTTGAGGCAGAGAAGGTGGTTGGAGCTATTGAAAGACTATGATATCACTATATTGTATCATCCCGGGAAGGCCAATATGGTGGCCGATGCTTTAAGTAGAAAATCAGCTAGTATGAGTAGCCTTGCATATATTCCAGTTGGTGAGAGACCGCTTGCATTGGATGTTCAGGCCTTGGCCAACCAGTTCGTGAGGTTGGATGTTTTTGAGCCCAGCCGTGTTCTAGCTTGTACAGTTACTCAGTCTTCTTTGTTTGAGTGCATCAGAGATCGGCAGGATGACGATCCTCATTTACTTGTCCTTAGAGACACAGTGCGGCACGGTGGTGCCAAGCAGGTTACTGTTGGAGATGACGGAGGTTTTGAGGATGCAGGGCCGTATTTGTGTGCCTAATGTGGATGGACTTCGTGAGTTGATTCTTGAGGAGGCCCACAGTTCCCGATATTCTATTCATCCGGGCGCCGCCAAGATGCATCAGGACTTGCGACAGCATTATTGGTGGAGGAGGATGAAGAAAGATATAGTTGCTTACGTGGCTCAGTGCTTGAATTGTCAGCAGGTGAAATATGAGCATCAGAGACCCGGTGGTTTGCTTCAGCAGATGGAGATTCCTGAGTGGAAGTGGGAGCGTATCACTATGGACTTTGTTGTTGGACTCCCACAGACTCAGAGGAAGTTCGACGCTGTGTGGGTTATTGTGGATAGGCTGACTAAGTCAGCGTACTTCATTCCTATGGCAGTTACCTATTCCTCGGAGCGGTTAGCAGAGATTTATATTAGGTAGATCGTCCGTCTTCACGGTGTGCCCATGTCTATCATTTCTAATCGAGGTACACAGTTTACCTTGCACTTTTGGAGGGGAGTACAACGTGAGTTGGGTACGCGGGTTGAGTTGAGCACAGCATTCCATCCTCAGACGGACGGGCAGTCCGAGCGTACTATTCAGATCTTGGAGGATATGCTCCTTGCTTGTGTTATAGACTTTGGAGGTTCTTGGGATTAGTTCTTGCCCCTTGCAGAGTTCGCCTACAACAACAGCTACCAGTCGAGCATCCAGATGGCTCCCTATGAGGCATTATATGGTAGGTGGTGCCGGTCGCCAGTTGGGTGGTTCGATCTGGGAGAGGCTCGGTTGTTGGGCACAGACTTAGTACAAGATGCCTTAGATAAGGTCAAGATTATTCAGGATCGACTTCGCACAGCTCAGTCCAGGCAGAAGAGTTATGATGACCGTAGAGTTCGTGATGTTGCATTCATGGTCGGAGAGAGAGTGTTACTTCGGGTATCACCCATGAAGGGTGTAATGAGGTTCGGAAAGAAGGGCAAGTTGAGCCCTAGGTATATCGAACCTTTTGAGATTTTGGAGAGAGTGGGAGAGGTGGCTTACAGGCTTGCGTTGCCACCTAGTTTAGCAGTTGTTCATCCGGTATTCCATGTGTCCATGCTTCGAAAGTATCACGGCGATCCGTCCCATGTGTTAGATTTCAGCTCTGTCCAGTTGGACAAGGATTTGACTTACGAGGAGGAGCCGGTGGCAATTCTAGCCCGACAAGTTCTCCAGTTGAGATCAAAGAGTTACCCTTCAGTTCGAGTGCAGTGGAGAGGTCAGCCTATTGAGGCAGCTACTTGGGAGTCCGAGTCCGATAAGCAGAGTAGATATCCCCACTTTTTCACCAGCCCAGGTGCTTTTGTATATCCGTTCGAGGACGAATGGTTGTTTTAGAGGTGGAGAATGTGATGACCCAAAAGGTCATCTTATGTTTTAGAACTCGAATCTGTGCTCTTAAGCCTTAAAATGTCATTTTTACCCTTCTCAATTTGCGTGCATAGTCCGGGCATATTTCCGGAAAGCTTTAATGTTGAAAATTGATGAAAATAAGAATTTATGCCTTAAAAGTTGATTTTTGTTGATTTCGGTCAATATTTTATTTAAACGGGACCGGATCCATATTTTGACGGTCCTGGTGGGTCCGTATCGAATTATGGGACCTGAGCGTATGCCCGGAATCAAATTCGGAGGTCCCTAGCCTAAGTTATGAATTTTTGATAAAAATTAAAAGTTTGAAAATTAATTATTTTTAAGAATTGATTGATGTTTGGCATTGTTAGTGCCGGGTCTGTATTCTGGTTCTGGAGCCCGGTGCAGGTTCATTATGATATTTAAGACTTGTCTGTGAAATTTGATGAGAAACGGAGTTGATTTGACGTGATTCGGACGTCCAGTTGAGAAGATATGAATTTTAAAGTGTTCTTGAGAATTTCATTTGATTTGGGGCTAAATTCGTAGTTCTAAGTGTTATTGTGCCGATTTGATCATGCGAACAAGTTCGTATATTATTTTTAGACTTGTGTGCATGTTTGGTTTGGAGCTCCGAGGGCTCGGGCGGGTTTCGGGTAGGCCACAAGATGTTTTGGACTTTGAAAATTTGATATTTTGCTGTAGCAGGTATTCTGGCAGGTCCTTCTTCGCATTCGCGAAGGTATTGTCGCGAACGCGAAGAGTAAATTGGGCAGCTGAAGTTTTCTTCTTCACGAACGCGAAGGCTTGGTCGCGAACGCAAAGCGATGGGGACATTATCCTTCACGAACGCGACCAACTACTTGCGAACGCATAGTGTTAGGCACACCCGGGGAGGGTTGGTCGTTCCTTCATCGCGAACACGAAGGCCAGGGGGAAGTAACCATCGCGAACGCGAGAAGGGTCTCACGAACGCAAAGGCTTGGAAGCCAATACCCTTTGCGAACGTGATGTACACTGTCGCCCAGTGCATAAAACAGAATCAAACACGGCTTTAAGCCATTTCTTCAACTTTTTTCAAGAACCAAACGAGTATAGGCGATTTTCAAGAGTCATTTTCTTCCCCAAAATATTGGTAAGTGATTCTAAACCATTTTCTTTCAATTACCCATTATATTTCTTGAATTATCAACCTAAAATCTAGAGTTTTTATGGTAGAATTAGGGGTTAGGGTAGAAACTAGAAATTTCGAAAATTTGGGGATTTAGACCTCAATTTGAGGTCGGATTCAAAAATCAATTATATATTCGGGCTCGGGGGTGAATGGGTAAATGTATTTTGGTCCGAACCTCGGGTTTTGACCAAGCGGGCCCGAGGTCAATTTTTTGACTTTTTGGAGGAAAAATTAGAAAATTTAACTTATGCAATATAATTGATTTCTTTAGCAATATTTGATATTATTGAGTCATTTTTGAATAGATACGAGTGGTTTGGAGGTGAAATGCACCCGCAATTTATAACATATTTATTTTTTATTATTATTAGAAGTTGTGGTCGGGTCACATAAAATACACACCCAAATTGGGGATTATGTATCATGACTATGCCACGAGAACCGTACCCATAGTCATGATGATTTATTATTAATCGCACCTAAAGCAAGCTACGATATTCATGAATTATTTTTCTTACTTTGATATTATTGCAAGGTCATGATTTATGGATATGGAGTTGTGGAGGAAATGACATATGAGTTCAACACATTATTAATAAGTTGACAACATTGTTACTCTTATCGGATTGCATCAAACGAAAATCGACCATTAGGCATATTATCTCAAATTAAAATTTCACATGCCCAAATTCTTTTTCTTAAAATCAACTTGACATCCCTAAAAATATCACCCAATCAACTTTTAACATAATAATGAAATACAGAAAATCCAACAATGGATATCAAAACTAAAGCTCGAAGAAGACGCTTTGACTTAATGTACAAGCATATGCATAACAATTGTTGTGTCCTCATGTGAAAATTCCTTATCAAGAGAATCAATGAGGCAATATTAAGCAAAGAAACATTAAACATTCAAAATAATCAATTTTCTCAAAACACTTAAATCAACAACATAAGGGCCAGCGTTCATATATTTAAAAAGTATGAAGTTAACCATGGAATTGAAAAAGTAAGGAAAGAAAGGGATTGCACCTTAAGGATCGAAGCTTTTTATTAATTTAAAAGTAATACTCCAGCCACGTACATGATAGTTAAGACGAATCGGCAACTAAACTCAATCAAACGACCACGACCGCACCGGAGAAAACTCGAACAGAACCTCTCAAAATTTGCAAACGGTCGTCGACTTTTAATGGAGGCTTCAATGAGTTGTTTTGGTGTGTTTCATGATGGCTTCATGGCTGCTTCCAGTTGTCAAGTGACTGGTCTGCTATGGTATGGGTTTTTGACAAAGAAAGCGTGAAGAGGGAGATCAAATATTTGCTCTACGGCGCTCAATTCTAGGACTGCTCTTAGGGTTTTTCTATTCTATAACTGAGTGAGGTTATATATGGGTACATGTGCGTATTTGAAGCCCAAGAAAATTAGTGTGTTTTTGTGAGATCACGTGAGAGAGATTGCATTTCCTGCTAATTAGCATGTGCTCTCTAGATAGATAAAGACGAGTAATCTTGGAGAGTAAACTAGCTCGGAGTTTTTGTGAGAGAATATTCTTGGGGAATCAAAGTTTGTTAGCTGAGGTGATGTGGATAAAAATTGGTACGAAAATATGTGCCTCTAACGTGCTTGTGAAAGATGGAATGAGTGGAGTCCTTTTTTGGAATTGGCATAGTGCGGGTGAGGCATTAAATAAAAATTCTAATGCAAAGTGGGTGCATGTGAGTTAACGTAAATGATTTTTCTTTTAGGAAAATACAAAATTCCAAGAAGTAGAGTTGCTCGCTTACTTATTAAAATAAAAATATATTATTTGTGATTTTTCTTTTTTGCAAATTAGAACAAAATTAACACTCTAAAAATGTGAATCTTTTGTTAGTTTTTAATTTTCTTAAATAAAACCTATAAAAGATAAAATAAGTACGAAAATATGTAGACTAAACTTAAAATATATTTACATACTAAACAATGTTGAACTATTCAAATATATTAAAAAATTAGGTACTCACAGCTGCCCCAGCAGAGTCGCCAGAGCTGTCACACCTCTTTTTTTCCGAGGGTATAATGGGAGTTTTTCCAATTAAAGTGACATTGTTCGAAATGGGATTATTTATTTAATAAGAGTCGCCACTTAGAATAATTTATGGTGTCCCAAGTCACCGATTTATTTTAAATCCCAAATCAAAAAAATTGACTCTTATTTATGGTCTGCGAACACATAAAGCCGGGTAAGGAATTCTGTTAACCCGGGAGAAGGTGTAAGGCACCCTCGAATTCCGTGATTCTGCATGGTCGTTGAACTATTAATAATTGGCCTAATTATCTAATTTAATACATATTTGAGACCTATTGTGCATTTTTACCTTTTAAACCGCTTTTAGTATTAATTAAATACTTTTAGTGTTTATGGAATTTGTTTGAACAGGTCGCGATGCCGCGCACTCGTTTGTTTTTGTACACATTGCTAATCGCGCCACGTGAAACGCAATCGTGATTTATAATATGTTACTTTTTTATTATTATTAAAAGTTATGGTCGGGTCACATAAAATGCACACCCGAATTGGGATTTATGTTTCATGACTGTGCCACGGGAACCGTACCCATAGTCACGATGATTCATTATTAATCGCGCCTAAAGCAAGCTACGATATTCATGAATTATTTTTCCTACTTTGAGATTATTGTGAGGTCATGAATTATGAATATGGAGTTGTGGAGGAAATGGCATATGAGTTTAACACATTCTTAATAAGTTGACAACATTGTTACTATTATCGGACTGGATCAAACGAAAATCGATCTTTAGGCATATTATCTCAAAGTAAAACTTCATATGCCCAAATTCTTTTTCTTAAAATCAACTTGACAGCCCCAAAAATATCACCCAATCAACTTTTAACATAATCACAAAATACAGAAAATCCAACAATGGATATCTAAGTGGCCTCATGTGAAAATTCCTTATCAAGAGAATCAGTGAGGCAATATTAAGCAAAGAAACATTAAACATTCAAAATAATCAAATTGCTAATAACACTTAAATCAACAACATAAGGACCAGCGTTCATATATTTAAAAAGTATGAAGTTAACCAAGGAATTGAAACATTAAGGAAAGAAAGGGATTTCACCTTAAGGATCGAAACTTTTTATTAATTTAAAAGCAAAAGTCCAGCCACGTACATGATAGTTAAGACGAATCGGCAACTAAACTCAACCAAACGGCCACGACCGCGCCGGAGAAAACTCGAACAGAACCTCTCGAGGCTTCAAGGAGTTATTTCAATAAGTTTCATGATGGTTTCATGGCTGCTTCTGGTTGTCAAGGGACTGGTCTGCTATGGTGTGAGTTTTGGACGAATAAAGCATGAAGAGGGAGATCAAATATTTGCTCTACGGCGCTCAATTCTAGGACTGCTCTTAGGATTTTTCTATTCTGTGACTGAGTGAGGTTATATATGGGTACAAGTGCGCGTTTGAAGCCCAAGAAAATCAGTGTGTTTTTGTGAGATCACATGAGAGAGATTGCATTTTCTGCTAATTAGCATGTGCTCTCTAGTTAGATAAGGACGAGTGATCTTGGAGAACAAGCTAGCTGTGAATATTTGTGAGAGAATATTCTTGGGAGATCAAAGTTTGTTAGCTGAGGTGATGTGGATAAAAATTGGTACGAAAATATGAGCCTGTAAGGTGCCTGTGAAAGATGGAATGAGTGGAGTCCTTTTTTGGAATTGGCATAGTGCGGGTGAGGTATTAAATAAAAATTCTAATGCAAAGTGGGTGCCTATGAGTTAACGTAAATGATTTTTCTTTTAGGAAAAGACAAAATTCCAAGAAGTAGAATTGGTCGCTTACTTATTAAAAGAAAAATATATTATTTGTGATTTTGCTTTTTTGTAAATTAGAACAAAATTAACACTCTAAAAATGTGAATCTTTTGTTGGTTTTTAATTTTCTTAAATAAAACCTATAAAAGATTAAATAAGTGCTAAAATATGTACACTAAACTTAAAATATATTTACATACTAAAAAATGATGAACTATTCAAAAGTAGTAATTAATTAGGTGCTCACAGCTGCCCCAGCAGAGGCGCCAGAGCTGTCACACCTCCTTTTTCCCTAAGGGATATGGGAGTTTTTTCAATTAAAGTGACATTATTCGAAATGAGATTATTTATTTGATAAGAGTCGCCACTTGGAATAATTGATGGTGTCCCAAGTCACCGATTTATTTTAAATCCCAAATCGAGAAAATTGACTCTTATTTATGGTCTACAAACACAGAAGACCGGGTAAGGAATTCTGTTAACCCAGGAGAAGGTGTGAGGCACTCCCGAATTTGGTGATTCTAGCACGGTCGCTCAACTATTAATAATTGGCCTAATTATCAAATTTAATACATATTTGAGACATATTGTGCATTTTTACCTTTTAAACCGCTTTTAGTATTAATTAAACGCTTTTAGTGTTTATGAAATTTGTTTGAAGAAGTCGCGATGCCGCACACTCGTTTATTTTTGTACACATTGCGAATTGCGCCACGTGTAACGTACCCGCGATTTACAATATGTTAATTTTTTTTATTATTAAAAGTTGTGGTCGGGTCACATAAAATGCACACCCGAATTGGGGATTATGTATCATGACTGTGCCACGGGAACCGTACCGATAGTCACGATGATTCATTATTAATCGCGCCTAAAGCAAGCTACGATATTCATGAATTATTTTCCTACTTTGAGATTATTGTGAGGTCATGAATTATGGATATGGAGTTGTGGAGGAAATGGCATATGCGTTTAACACATTCTTAATAAATTGACATCATTGTTACTATTATCGGACTGGATCAAACGAAAATCGACCATTAGGCATATTATCTCAAATTAAAACTTCACATGCCCAAATTCCTTTTCTTAAAATCAACTTGGCAGCCCCAAAAATATCACCCAATCAACTTTTAACATAATAATGAAATACAGAAAATCCAACAATGGATATCTAAACTAAAGCTCGAAGAAGACGCTTTGACTTAATGTACAAGCATATGCATAACACTTGCTGTGACCTCATGTGAAAATTCCTTATCAAGAGAATCAGTGAGGCAATATTAAGCAAAGAAACATTAAACATTCAAAATAATTAAATTGCCAATACCACTTAAATCAACGACATAAGGACCAGCGTTCATTTATTTAAAAAGTATGAAGTTAACCAAGGAATTGAAACAGTAAGGAAAGAAAGGGATTGCACCTTAAGGATCGAAGATTTTTATTAATTTAAAAGTAAAACTCCAGCCACGTACATGATAGTTAAGACGAATCGGCAACTAAACTCAACCAAACGACCACGACCGCGCCAGAGAAAACTCGAATAGAACCTCTCAAAATTTACAAACGGTCGTCGACTTTTAATGGAGGCTTCAAGGAGTTGTTTCAGTAAGTTTCATGATGGTTTCATGGCTGCTTCCGGTTGTCAAGGGACTGGTCTGCTATAGTGTGGGTTTTTGACGAAGAAAGCGTGAAGAGGGAGATCTACTTTTTTCTCTACGGCGCTCAATACTAGGGCTGCTCTTAGGGTTTTTATATTCTGTGACTCAGTGGGGTTTTATATGGGTACAGGTGCGTGTTTGAAGCCCAAGAAAATCAGTGTGTTTTTGTGAGATCATATGAGAGAGAATGCATTTCCTGCTAATTTGCATGTGCTCTCTAGATTGATAAGGACGAGTGATCTTGGAGAGCAAGCTAGCTGTGAATATTTGTGAGAGAATATTCTTGGGGAATCAAAGTTTGTTAGCTGAGGTGATGTGGATAAAGATTGGTACGAAAATATGAGCCTGTAAGGTGCCTGTGAAAGATGGAATGAGTGGAGTCCTTTTTTGGAATTGGCATAGTGTGGGTGAGGTATTAAATAAAAATTCTAATGCAAAGTGGGTGCCTGTGAGTTAACGTAAATGATTTTTCTTTTAGGAAAAGACAAAATTCCAAGAAGTAGAATTGCTCGCTTACTTATTAAAAGAAAAATATATTATTTGTGATTTTGTTTTTTTGTAAATTAGAACAAAATTAACACTCTAAAAATGTGAATCTTTTGTTGGTTTTTAATTTTCTTAAATAAAACCTATAAAAGATAAAATAAATGCTAAAATATGTAGACTAAACTTAAAATATATTTACATACTAAAAAATGATGAACTATTCAAATATATTCAAAACTTAGGTGCTCACAGCTGCCCCAGCAGAGGCGCCAGAGCTGTCACACCTCCTTTTTTTCCGAGGGGATATGAGAGTTTTTCCAATTAAAGTGACATTGTTCGAAATGGAATTATTTATTTGATAAGAGTCGCCACTTGGAATAATTTATGGTGTCCCATGTCACCGATTTATTTTAAATCCCAAATCGAGGAAAATTGACTCTTTTTTATGGTCTGCGAACACAGAAGACCGGGTAAGGAATTCTGTTAACCCGGGAGAAGGTGTGAGGCACTCCCGAATTCCGTAGTTCTAGCACGGTCGCTCAACTATTAATAATTGGCCTAATTATCAGATTTAATACATATTTGAGACATTGTACATTTTTACCTTTTAAACCGCTTTTAGTATTAATTAAACGCTTTTAGTGTTTATGGAATTCATGAATTATTTTTCCTACTTTGAGATTATTGTGAGGTCATGAATTATGGATAAGGAGTTGTGGAGGAAATGACATATGAGTTTAACACAGTCTTAATAAGTTGACAACATTGTCACTATTATCGGACTGGATCAAACGAAAATTGACCATTAGTCATATTGTCTCAAATTTAACCTTCACATGCCCAAATTCTTTTTCTTAAAATCAACTTGACAGCCCCAAAAATATCACCCAATCAACTTTTAACATAATAATGAAATACAGAAAATCCAACAATGGATATCTAAACTAAAGCTCGAAGAAGACACTTTGACTTAATGTACAAGCATATGCATAACACTTGCTGTGACCTCATGTAAAAATTCCTTATCAAGAGAATCAGTGAGGCAATATTAAGCAAAGAAACATTAAACATTCAAAATAATCAAATTGCTAATACCACTTAAATCAACAACATAAGGACCAGCGTTCATATATTTAAAAAGTATGAAGTTAACCAAGGAATTGAAACAATAAGGAAAGAAAGGGATTGCACCTTAAGGATCGAAACTTTTTATTAATTTTAAAGTAAAACTCCAGCCACGTACATGATAGTTAAGACGAATCGGCAACTAAACTCAACCAAACGACCATGACCACGCTGGAGAAAACTTGAACAGAACCTCTCGAAATTTGCAAACGGTCGTCGACTTTTAATGGAGGCTTCAAGGAGTTGTTTCATTAAGTTTCATGATGGTTTCATGGCTGCTTCCGGTTGTCAAGGGACTGGTCTGCTATGATGTGGGTTTTTGACGAAGAAAGCATGAAGAGGGAGATCAATTGTTTGCTCTACGGCGCTTAATTCTAGGACTGCTCTTAGGGTTTTTCTATTCTGTGATTGAGTGAGGTTATATATGGGTACAGGTGCTTGTTTGAAGCCCAAGAAAATCAGTGTGTTTTTGTGAGATCACGTGAGAGAGATTGTATTTCCTGCTAATTAGCATGTGCTTTCTAGATAGATAAAGCTGAGTGATCTTGGAGAGCAAGCTAGCTGGGCATATTTGTGAGAGAATATTCTTGGGGAATCAAAGTTTGTTAGCTGAGGTGATGTGGATAAAAATTAGTACGAAAATATGTGCCTGTAAGGTGCTTGTGAAAGATGGAATGAGTGGAGTCCTTTTTTGGAATTGGCATAGTGCGAGTGAGGTATTAAATAAAAATTCTAATGCAAAGTGAGTGCCTGTGAGTTAACGTAAATGACTTTTCTTTTAGGAAAAGACAAAATTCCAAGAGGTAGAGTTGCTCGCTTACTTATTAAAAGAAAAATATATTATTTGTGATTTTGTTTTTTTGTAAATTAGAATAAAATTAACACTCTAAAAATGTGAATCTTTTGTTAGTTTTTAATTTTCTTAAATCAAACCTATAAAATATCAAATAAGAGCTAAAATATGGAGTCTAAACTTAAAATATATTTTCATACTAAAAAGTGATGAACTATTCAAATATAGTAAAATATTAGGAGCTCACAGCTGCCCCTCTTTGTTTGAAAACTTGTAGAATTTTCAGGCAAAGACAAGATGAGCCATGTGACTAATTTTGACCAGCTCTTTATTCAAAAAGGGAAAATAAACAAAGGAAATGGTGCAATCGAGTCCTGGTTTTGGACAGCCTACATATCCCAGGTCATAAGGGAATCAAGTCGTGTGTAGTTCAGAAGTGAATGAAGTGATGGAGTGTGATACGATGAGGAGAGTGTCGAGTGAGGTACCGTTCCGTCGAGGTTCCGGCCCGCAGTCCTGTTATTACATCTAAATCAAAATCTAAAAGAACTAAACAAGCCTATCAGCTATGAGTTACAAGATTCCTAAGTCTTCTGAAGCATGATCTTGAGTCTTGAATAGTTCTTCATGCAGACTTTTGGTTTGAACCTTGATGCTTGCTAGCTGCAGGTGCTGATTCATTCTTCCACGGCTTCTTCGGATAAAGACCGGACATGTAGTGCTCGTGACTTCAACCATCTCTTGAGCAGTTCACATATTTCATCTGCTTCTACATTTTGGATTCACTTCTTTTTTCCCTTTTCTTTTATTCTAGATTGAGACTTCTTTTTTTGGTCATCTTGGATTGTCTACTCGCATTCTTGAGGCGAGCTTCTGCTACTTCTAAGTTGAATTAAATTCTAAAATGACTTCCCTCGTTCTCTAGGTGGGCACCTGCTACTAACTTGAAATTTGAAGTAACTCTGAAATGAATTCTCTCGTTCTCCAGGTGGGCTCCGGATGCTTCTTGAACTTGAAAATTGAAAGTTAACCATGTTCTTTAGGTGGGCTCCTGATGCCTCTCTGACTTGAAATTGTAAGCTGAAAGCTGCCCTGTTCTTCAGGCGAGCTCCTGCTGCTTCTTGAACTTGAAAATTGAAAGTTGACCCTGTTCTTCAGGCGAGCTCCTGATGCCTCTCTGACTTGAAATTGTAAACTGAAAATTGACCTTGTTCTTCAGGCAGGATCCTGATGCCTCTCTAACCTGAACTTGAAAATTGAAAATTGACTTTGTTCTTCAGGCAGGCTCCTGATGCTTCGCTAACTTGAACTTGAAAATTAAAAGTTGACCCTGCTCTTCAGGCGGGCTCCTAATGCCTCTCTAACTTGAACTTGAAAACTGAAAGTTGACCCTGTTCTTCAGGCGGGCTCCTGATGCCTCTTGAATTTGAAAATTGAAAATTGACCCTGTTCTTCAGGCGGGCTCCTGATGCCTCTTGAATTTGAAAATTGAAAGTTGACCCTGTTCTTTAGGCGGGCTCCTGCTACTTCTCCGATTTGAACTTAAAACCAATTTCTGAAATATCGACCATCATTCTCCAGGTGGGTGCCTGCAATGACTTGAAACTTAAAATGAATTCCCTCATTCTCCAGGTGGGCGCCTGCTAATGACTTGAACTTGAAATAAATTCGCTCATTCTCCAGGTGGGCGCCTGCCAATGACTTGAACTTGAAATAAATTCCCTCATTCTCCAAGTGGGCACCTGCCAATGACTTAAAAATTAAAATAAATTCCCTCATTCTTCAGGTGGGAACCTGCCACTGACTTAATACTTGCAATAAATTCTCTCATTCTCCAGGTGGGCGCCTGCTACTACAGCAAAACGAAAACAACAAAAGAAACTTTTTTCTGCCCCAGTTTACACTAGGAAGATTTGTGAGTTATTAGCAGAACTATAAATCACCTATGCTATTAATGAAGGATGCAATGATGAGAGTAAAATTGAAGACTCGACTAGGATGTACGTCTCCTGTGAGTAAAACTAAGAAAATTTTGACTAACAAATGTGTCTACTAAAAAAACCCTGAATGACCTAGACTAGGAAGTGCGTCTCCTAGGTGTGAAACTTGAATAAACCAAACTAAAAAGTGTGTCTCCTAAAAAGTATAACCTGAAAGACCCAGACTAGGAAGTGCATCTCCTAGGGGTAAAACCTTAGTGACTCAAACTTAAAAGACCAAAACTTGAAAGTGCGTCTCCTAGGGATGAAATCGCAATTTAGGAAGTGCGTCTCCTAAAAGTATAACCTGAAATTCTCAGACTAAGAAGTGCGTCTCCTAGGGTTAAAACCTCAGTGACTCAAACTTAAAAGATCCAAACTAGGAAGTGCGTCTCCTAGGGGTGAAATCATAATTTAGGAAGTGCGTCTCCTAAAAGTATAACCTAAAATTCTCAGACTAGGAAGTGCGTCTCCTAAAAGTGGGATTTGGCTTGACGATACTACAAAGTAAGCTTGACTAAAATAAAAACTGACCCCTTTTCTTTTTAAAATCCAGACTTCCCCCTTTTTAAAAAAATTATTATCCTAGGAGAAAATTCATCAGACTATGTTTTCTTATCTTAGGAGAAAAGTTCATTAGACTAAGACGTTTATCCTAGGAGAAAGTTCATTAGACTAGGTTTTTTTTTCCTTTTATTTTTTGGTATCTTAGGAGAAAGATTCATCAGACTAAGATTTCTATCCTAGGAGAAAGTTCATCAGAATAGGTCTTCTATCTTAGGAGAAACATTCATCAGACTAAGATTTCGATCCTAGGAGAAAATTCATCAGACTAGGTCCCCCTTTTTTTTATCTTAGGAGAAAGATTCATCAGACTAAGATTTCTATCCTAGAAGAAAATTCATCAGACTAGGTTTTCTTATCTTAGAAGAAAGATTCATCAGACTAAGACTTTGATCCTAGGAGAAAGTTCATCAGACTTGGTCTTTTTTGTTTTTTTGGTATCTTAGGAGAAAGATTCATCAGACTAAGATTTCTATAAAGTTCATCAGACTAGGTCTTTTATCTTAGGAGAAAGATTCATCAGACTAAAATTTTGATCCTAGGAGAAAGTTCATCAGACTAGGTCTTCTATCTTAGGAGAAAGATTCATCAGAATAAGATTTTGATCGTAGGAGAAAATTCATCAGACTAGGTCATTTTTTTTGTTATCTTAGGAGAAAGATTCATCAGATTAAGATTTCAATCCTAGGAGAAAGATTCATCAGACTCTGTCTCTTTTTTTTTTGGTATCTTAGGAGAAAGATTCATCAGACTAAGATTTCTATCTTAGGAGAAAGTTCATCAGACTACGTCTTCTATCTTAGGAGAAAGATTCATCAGACTAAGATTTCGATCCTAGGAGAAAATTAATCAGAGTAGGTCCTTTTTTTTTGTTATCTTAGGAGAAAGATTCATCAGCCTAAGTTTTCTATCCTAGGAGAAAATTCATCAGACTAAGATTTCTATCTTAGGAGAAAAGTTCATCAGACTAAGATTTTTATTGGGAAAAAATCCATCAGACTAGGACTTTTATCCTAGGAGGAAAAATGTGAAGAGCAATGGCAACATTTTATGTACACTAGCAAGACAGATAAAGGCAAAGATTTGAGAAACTTCCCTTTGTCGGCTCTTCTCTTCTTTTTTCTTTTTCTTTCTTTTCTTCTCTTTTTTCTTTTTTTTTTTAATTTTGGAACCAACTTCCTTGCGCTGCTTTGTTCCTGTTTCAAACAAAGAAAATTTTGTCAGTTTTAAAAGTGGTGGTCGGTTTGTGGCCTTGAATCTTGGGCAGTTTGGCTTTTGCTCAATCAGCTTGAGTCAGTTTCAAGAGACTTTTTGCTCTGCATCAACCCTGATTGTTTCACACCCAGTACAATTTGTATTTGTGGCTCAATCGGCCTTATCTCAAAAAAAAGATTTTTTTTCTTGGATAACCTTTTCTGATATCTTGAATGGCTGCTTTTGGAGCAATTTGTATGTGAGAGAGAATCATAACTGGTAAGAGCCTTTTGCACGATGTGCACACTTCATAGTCATTGTTCGGTACTACAGAGAATCTCTGATTAACCTTGAGGTTATCTTTGCTTACTTTACCCGAATAGGCTGACAAGAGTCTTTTGGGGGGGAAGCCTTTGCATGAATCCTCAATGCATGTTGACTGTAAAAACTGAGTGTGCTGGCCAAATTTACTTTGTGCAACTGAAAAGCTGGTAGCAAATTTTGAAATCTTTTCTTTCTTGTTTTGACAAGGACTGGCTCAGAGTGAAGGACACAATGATGCAAAGAAACAAGTATTAACAAGAAATGCCCCTTTCGGAAGGACAAAAGAGATATTTTGCGGTAACTAGCCTTAATGATCATGTCATGCATTTTGGACTTAACGGTTTGATCTATCAAACTAATCAAATCTTCCCTTTTACCATTCCTATGACCTTTGAAGTCGGGCTTGTTCATGCCAATTCATTGCATTAACTTCATGACTCACTTTCGACTAGTGGTGTCCCGAGGGGTTTTCACCAACAAGTCTCTCTCATTTATTCATATCTGCTTACCGTCGTCTTATAGTGCCCGTGAGGGTTTTCACTAGTAAGACTCTCTCATTTTTTCTTCTTTATTTTTATTTTTCTTTTGCTTTCTAGTGTGAGCAACTGACAGTGTTCTATGTTACGTGACAATCGTTGCTCATTGCATGCTTTTCTTGGCATTCTTGAAGGCATATCAGGAGGTCTTTATTTGGAAGGTTTTTGGATAGGGTTAGAAAGAAAGGGCTGCATGAAGGCTAAAAGTAGACTCAAAATGGGTGTTGTAGACTTACAACTATTGGAATCAACTTTTTCAAAAGTGAAATGAAATCTTTGTCCCAGTTTCATATACTGGGGATTTTTTGTTTTTTTTTTCCGGATTCTTATTTGATTGGACCGAACCGTGTAAGGCTGCCTACGTATCCTTTTTTTAAGGAATCAGGTGAAACGTAGTTCAAACATCTGACCTAACTATTTTTTTTTATCATTTGTTTTGCCTCTTTTTTTTCTCTTTTCTTTTTTCCAAACAAGTTGCCCTAACTTTTATTTTCTGGGGGCATGGGCCTTTGACTATTTCTTTTCTTTTTTCACTTGAACTTTCTAGGAGTTTCCCCAATTTATACTCTTGGGGCATGGACTTTTCTTTTTATTTTTTTATTTATTATTTTATTTTGGACTTTTAACTCTAAACTTGATTCCAAAAGAGGGTGGTCAAAGAAAATAACACAGGATCAAAAGGGGTAATAAAGGGTATAAAGTATTTGGGTAGCAGAAAAAGGGCCTTCCAACCTCGAGAATGCCAATCTTGTTAGCCCTTCACAATAATGACATTGATGGACATGTTGCTTTCTGGGTCTCTTTTCAGTGCAAAGTTGTATGAGCAATACTTTCCTCGCAGTGAATGACCCTTGTCAATTTGGGTGACTTTTTCTTGGATTTTGTCTTGATGTAGAAGATGCATTTTGCCACTAAACTTATCCATTTCAAGCTGTCTGGAATATACCTTCTTTTGAAAATACTTTCTGTCTTTTAGTGCTAAACAGACTTCAACCCGTCCGATCATCCTTAATCCCGATCTTCTTAATGATTCAAAAGGTAGAGATCCTTAACTTCCATGTGCCTGACTGCTTTGGTTCCATGAAAACTTGGCTCATGTTTATTTTCCAAAAGTTTCATGTCTATATTCATCTTCAAAAGTGTCTCTATCTCACGTTTATCCAATTCAAGACTAAATCAGTTTTATAAGGTCTGGCCAAAATTTTCGCATGCATGTCATGTCACTAGATCTAAGGTGAAAAGAACTATGCACAAAATGGACACAAAATGACTAACTGCTTTTTTTATAGAATAAGGGATAGAAGGGTCCGATAGCATAAAAAGAAGAAGAAAAGACGACAAAATAAGCTACCATGACTCCTCCCTGTCTAAAAGAGGAGTGGCTTTCCAGTTGCTAAGCGAGATCTTAGCCACAAATTTGTACATCAGTACTACTACGGCATTCAACCTTTTTATTCCTTCTGATTCAGCAATCAAATTTTGACTTTTTGATCAAAACATTCCCAATATTGGTTGCCGAATTTCAAGACTGACGACATATGAAATTTCAAAGCAACTCATTTACTAAAAGACTTGGAAGAATTCTCACGTCTCCCCATCATCAAATTATCCTGAGCAGGCCATGTCTTATTGCTCAAATCTGGTAAAGTCAACCCCATATTTGCCACTATTTTTGATTTTTAACCGCCAAGTTGCCTACTTGCCTTTTCGTGACTTTGGATCAACAATAGTTGTCCTTGTTCCATTGGTTGAGAAGATGCTTTTATTTCCGAGAGATCCTACACTCGCCATTGCAAATCAACAAACCGACAACCTTAAACCAGGTTTTATTTCAAAACAACAAACGTGTTAGAATGAACACTTTTTTTTTCTTTTTTTCTTTTTCTTTTTCTTTTCACTTTTTTACTTTTTTTCAAAATCATTCAATCGAACCTGATGTAGGTTGCCTACGTATCATGTTGGAACATGAATCAGATCTTGCCTAGTTCGGGAAGATCAGAAATAAAGTAAATAAACTAACTCTTTTTGGATTTTGATTTTTTTTTAATTTCCGTAAGAAAGACTTATAAAGAAGAAAGAAAATATTTTTGAAATTTGATTTTTTTTTCTAATTTTTTCCGAAAGAAGGACTTCTACATAAGAAAGAAAAATATTTTTTGGCTTTTGATGTTTTTTTTTTGTTTGGATTTTTGGAAGAAAGACTCTCTAAAAAAAGGTAGAAAATATTTTTTTGGATTTTGATTTCATTTGTTTTCTTTTTCTAATGAAAGGCTCCTACAAAATAAAATATTTTTTGGTTTAAAAAGTTTCTTATTTTTTTATTTGTTTGGGATTTTCTAAAGAAAAACTCCTAAAGAAGGAATTAAAGGAAAATATTTTTGGATTTTTAAAAAATGGGGGCCGGAACCAATTAGGTTTGCCTACGTATCTCACATCTGGTGAGAATCAGACCCGCGTAGTTCTGCAGTTTTGACGGAACAGAGGAAACAATGACTTTTGAAAATATTGGCTTATTTTCTCTCTCTTTTTTTACAAAATTTCGGCAGAGTTTCGAAATATTTCAAATACCTACCTCACTCTTATTTTTTCTTGATTTTCTTTCCCTATTCTAGAAGCCGGTCAACATACACGCCGAAGCAAATGAATAGTGAAGTAGCACGTAAAATGTATCGGGATGGTCTTTTAATTTTTGGGTACACCTGTCCTACACGAACCCAACCCCCGTGTTGAGTCCCTAAGGTCAAATGCACGTGATGCAAACAAGCGTACCTAGTAGGGATCCGGCATGAGGCTATGTCATTCTAGGTTTTAAAAATCTAGGTGTATTGTTCTAGACCCGGCTTACCCGAGCGGACAACTCGAGCCGGGGGGAGGGGGAGCGTACCGGGAATACAGAAGCTTCACCGGCTTTGCAACTTGTCCGATCCTCGTTCTAAAATAGGGGTATGACTCTAACAAAAAAGAATCCATGCGAAGCGCACGCTTCCCAGAAAATTTAGAAGGCTCAGAGAGAAGAAGGGTGTCGTAACAATTTAATATACAGTTCACGAGTGGTAAAGAACGGCAATTAGCACATTAGGCTCAAACAAGTAATATCATACAATCAGAAGTAGCCAAGTATAACAGTTATTCTAAGCTCGAATTCTGAACCTTGAACCAGAAGTTTTGGGTTCCTTTCCTAGTAGAGTCGCCAGAGCTGTCACACCTTTTTTTTTCCGAGGGGATATGGGAGTTTTTTCAATTAAAGTGACATTGTTCGAAATGGGATTATTTATTTGATCAGAGTCGCCACTTGGAATAATTTAAGGTGTCTCAAGCCACCCATTTATTTTAAATCCCAAATTGAGAAAATTGACTGTTATTTATGGTCTGCGAACACAGAAGACCGGGTAAGAAATTCTGTTAACCCGGGAGAAGGTGTGAGGCACTCCCGAATTCCGTGGTTCTAGCACAGTTGAGGAAATGGCATATGAGTTCAACACATTCTTAATAAGTTGACAACATTGTTACTCTTATCGGATTGGATCAAACAAAAATCGACCATTAGGCATATTATCTCATATTAAAACTTCACATGCCCAAATTCTTTTTCTTAAAATCAACTTGACAGCCCCAAAAATATCACCCAGTCAACTTTTAACATAATAATGAAATACAGAAAATCCAATAATGAATATCTAAACAAAAGCTCGAAGAAGACGCTTTGACTTAATGTACAAGCATATGCATAACAATTGTTGTGACCTCATGTGAAAATTCCTTATCAAGAGAATCAGTGATGCAATATTAAGTAAAGAAACATTAAACATTCAAAATAATCAATTTTCTCAAAACACTTAAATCGACAACATAAGGGCCATCGTTCATATATTTAAAAAGTATGAAGTTATCCAAGGAATTGAAATAGTAAGGAAAGAAAGGGATTGCACCTTAGGGATCGAAGCTTTTTATTAATTTAAAAGTAAAACTCCAGCCACGTACATGATAGTTAAGATGAATCGGCAACTAAACCCAACCAAACGACCACAACCGCGCCCGAGCAAACTCGAACAGAACCTCTCGAAATTTGCAAACGGTCGTCGACTTTTAATGGAGGCTTCAAGGAGTTATTTCGGTGAGTTTCATGATGGTTTCATGGCTGATTCCGGTTTTCAAGGGACTGGTCTACTATGATGTGGGTTTTTGACGAAGAAAGCGTGAAGAGGAAGGTCAAATTTTTGCTCTACGGCGCTCAATTCTAGGACTACTCTTAGGGTTTTTCTATTCTGTGACTGAGTGAGGTTATATATGGGTACAGGTGCATGTTTGAATCCTAATAAAATCAGTGTGTTTTTGTGAGATCACGTGAGAGAGATTGCATTTTCTGCTAATTAGCATGTGCTCTCTAGATAGATAAGGACGAGTGATCTTGGAGAACAAGCTAGCTCGAAATATTTGTGAGAGAATATTCTTGGGGAATCAAAGTTTGTTAGCTGAGATGATGTGGATAAAAATTGGTACGAAAATATGTGCCTGTAAGGTGCTTGTGAAAGATGGAATGAGTGGAGTCCTTTTTTGGAATTGGCATAGTGCGGGTGAGGTATTAAATAAAAATTCTAATGCAAAGTGGGTGTCTGTGAGTTAACGTAAATAATTTTTCTTTTAGGAAAAGACAAAATTCCAAGAAGTAGAGTTGCTCGCTTACTTATTAAAAGAAAAATATATTATTTATGATTTGTTATTTTTGTAAATTAGAACAAAATTAACACTCTAAAAATGTGAATCTTTGGTTGGCTTTAAATTTTCTTAAATAAAACCTATAAAATATAAAATAAGTGCTAAAATATGTAGACTAAACTTAAAATATATTTACATACTAAAAAGTGATAAACTATTCAAATATAGTCAAAAATTAGGTGCTCACAGCTGCCCCAGCAAAGTCGCTAGAGCTGTCACACCTCCTTTTTCCCGAGGGGATATGAGAGTTTTTCCAATTAAAGTGACATTGTTCGAAATGGGATTATTTATTTGATCTGAGTCGCCACTTGGAATAATTTAAGGTTTCCTAAGTCACCGATTTATTTTAAATCCCAAATCTAGAAAATTGACTCTTATTTATGGTCTGCGAACACAGAAGATCGGGTAAGGAATTCTGTTAACCCGGGAGAAGGTGTGAGGCACTCCTGAATTCCGTGGTTCTAGCACGGTCGCTCAACTATTAATAATTGGCCTAATTATCTGATTTAATATATATTTGAGACCTATTATGCATTTTTACCTTTTAAACCGCTTTTAGTATTAATTAAACGCTTTTAGTGTTTATGGAATTTGTTTGAACAAGTCGCGATACCGCACACTCATTTATTTTTGTATACATTGTGAATCGCGCCACGTGAAACGCACCCGCGATTTACAACATGTTAATTTTTTATTATTATTAGAAGTTATGGTCGGGTCACATAAAATGCACACCCGAATTGGGGATTATGTATCATGACTATGCCACGGGAATCGTACCCATAGTCACGACGATTTATTATTAATCGCGCCTAAAGCAAGCTACGATATTCATGAATTATTTTTTCTACTTTGAGATTATTGTGAGGTCATGAATTATGGATATGGAGTTGTGGAGGAAATGACATATGAGTTCAACACATTCTTAATAAGTTTACAACATTGTTACTCTTATCAAATTGGATCAAACGAAAATCGACCATTAGGCATATTATCTCAAATTAAAACTTCACATACCCAAATTCTTTTTCTTAAAATCAACTTGACAGCCCCAAAAATATCACCCAATCAACTTTTAACATAAAAATGAAATATAGAAAATCCATGAATGGATATTTAAACTAAAGCTCGAAGAAGACGCTTTGACTTAATGTACAAGCATATGCATAACAATTGTTGTGATCAGTGAGGCAATATTAAGTAAAGAAACATTAAACATTCAAAATAATCAATTTGCTCAAAACACTTAAATCAACAACATAAGGGCCTGCGTTCATCTATTTTTAAAGTATGAAGTTAACTAAGGAATTGAAACAGTAAGGAAAGAAAGGGATTGCACCTTAAGGATCGAAGCTTTTTATTAATTTAAAAGTAAAACTCAAGCCACGTACATGATAGTTAAGACGAATCGGCAACTAAATTCAACCAAACGACCACGACCGCGCCGGAGAAAACTCGAACAGAACCTCTCGAAATTTGCAAACGGTCGTCGACTTTTAATGGAGGCTTCAAGGAGTTGTTTCGATGAGTTTCATCATAGTTTCATGGCTGCTTCCGGTTGTCAAGGGACTGGTCTGCTATGGTGTGGGTTTTTGAAGAAAAAAGCGTGAAGAGGGAGATCAAATTTTTGCTCTACGACGCTCAATTCTAGGACTGCTCTTAGGGTTTTTCTATTCTATGACTGAGTGAGGTTATATATGGGTACATGTGCGTGTTTGAAGCCCAAGAAAATCAATGTGTTTTTGTGAGATCACGTGAGAGAGATTGCATTTTCTGCTAATTAGCATGTGCTCTCTAGATAGATAAGGACGAGTGATCTTGGAGAGCAAGCTAGCTAGGAATTTTTGTGAGAGAATATTCTTGGAGAATCAAAGTTTGTTAGCTGAGGTGATGTGAATAAAAATTGGTACGAAAATATGTGCCTGTAAGGTGCTTGTGAAAGATGGAATGAGTGGAGTCCTTTTTTGGAATTGGCATAGCGCGGGTGAGGTATTAAATAGAAATTCTAATGCAAAGTGGGTGCCTGCGAGCTAACGTAAATGATTTTTCTTTTAGGAAAAGACAAAATTCCAAGAAGTAGAGTTGCTCGCTTACTTATTAAAAGAAAAATATATTATTTGTGATATTTTTTTTTTCTTTTTGTAAATTAGAACAAAATTAATACTCTAAAAATGTGAATCTTTTGTTGGTTTTTAATTTTCTTAAATAAAACCTATAAAAGATAAAAATAAGTGCTAAAACATGTAGACTAAACTTAAAATATTTTTACATACTAAAAAGTGATGAACTATTCAAATATAGTCAAAAATTAGGGGCTTACAGCTGCCCCAGCAGAGTCGCCAGAGCTGTCACACCTCCTTTTTCCCGAGGGGATATAGGAGTTTTTCCAATTAAAGTGACATTGTTCGAAATGTGATTATTTATTTGATCAGAGTCGCCACTTGGAATAATTTATGGTGTCCCAAGTCACCGATTTATTTTAAATCCCAAATCGAGAAAATTGACTCTTATTTATAGTCTGCGAATACAGAAGACCGGGTAATGAATTCTGTTAACCCGGAAGAAGGTGTGAGGCACTGCCGAATTCCGTGGTTCTAGCACGGTCGCTCAACTATTAATAATTGGCCTAATTATCTAATTTTATACATATTTGATACCTTTTATGCATTTTTACCTTTTAAACCTCTTTTAGTATTAATTAAATGCTTTTAGTGTTTATGAAATTTGTTTGAACAAGTCGCGATGCCGCGCACTCGTTTATTTTTGTACACATTGTGAATCGCGCCACGTGAAATGCACCAGCGATTTAAAACATGTTAATTTTTTATTATTATTAGAAGTTATGGTCGGATAACATAAAATGCACACCCGAATTGGGGATTATGTATCATGACTATGCCACGGGAACCGTACCCATAGTCACGATGATTTATTATTAATCGCGCCTAAAACAAGCTACGATATTCATGAATTATTTTTCCTACTTTGAGATTATTGTGAGGTCATGAATTATGGATATGGAGTTGTGGAGGAAATGGCATATGATTTCAACACATTCTTAATAAGTTGACAACATTGTTACTCTTAACGGATTGGATCAAACGAAAATCGACCATTAGGCATATTATCTAAAATTAAAACTTCACATGCCCAAATTCTTTTTCTTAAAATCAACTTGACAGCCCCAAAAATATCACCCAATCAACTTTTAACATAAAAATGAAATATAGAAAATCCATGAATGGATATCTAAACTAAAGCTCGAAGAAGACGCTTTGACTTAATGTACAAGCATATGCATAACAATTGTTGTGACCTCATGTAAAAATTCCTTATTAAGAGAATCAGTGTGTCAATATTAAGTAAAGAAACATTAAACATTCAAAATAATCAATTTGCTCAAAACACTTAAATAAGCAACATAAGGGCCAGCGTTCATCTATTTAAAAAGTATGAAGTTAACCAAGGAATTGAAACAGTAAGGAAAGAAAGGGATTGCACCTTAAGGATCGAAGCTTTTTATTAATTTAAAAGTAAAACTCAAGCCACGTACATGATAGTTAAGACGAATCGGCAACTAAATTCAACCAAAGGACCACGACCACGCCGGAGAAAACTCGAACAGAACCTCTCAAAATTTGCAAACGGTCGTTGACTTTTAATGGAGGCTTCAAGGAGTTGTTTCGGTGAGTTTCATGATGGTTTCATGGCTGCTTCCGGTTGTCAAGGGACTAGTCTGCTATGGTGTGGGTTTTTGATGAAAAAAGCGTGAAGAGGGAGATCAAAATTTTGCTCTACGGCGCTCAATTCTAGGACTGCTCTTAGGGTTTTTCTATTCTGTGACTGAGTGAGGTTATATATGGGTACATGTGCGTGTTTGAAGCCCAAGAAAATCAATGTGTTTTTGTGAGATCACGTGAGAGAGATTGCATTTCCTGCTAATTAGCATGTGCTCTCTAGATAGATAAGGACGTGGGAAATCAAAGTTTGTTAGCTGAGGTGATGTGGATAAAAAGTGGTACGAAAATATGGGCCTGTAAGGTGCTTGTGAAAGATGGAATGAGTGGAGTCCTTTTTTGGAATTGGCATAGTGCGGGTGAGGTATTAAATAGAAATTCTAATGCAAAGTGGGTGCCTGTGAGTTAACGTAAATGATATTTTTTAGGAAAAGACAAAATTCCAAGAAGTAGAGTTGCTCGCTTACTTATTAAAAGAAATATATATTATTTGTGATTTGTTTTTTTAAATTAGAACAAAATTAACAATCTAAATATGTGAATCTTTTGTTGGTTTTTAATTTTCTTAAATAAAACCTATAAAAGATAAAATAAGTGCTAAAATATGTAGACTAAACTTAAAATATATTTACATACTAAAAAGTGATGAACTATTCGAATATAGTAAAAAATTAGGTGCTCACACCTGCCCCCCTTTGCTTGGAAACATGTAGAGTTTTCAGGCAAATACAAGATGAGCTATGTGACTAATTTTTGACCAACTATTTATTCAAAAAGGAAAAATAAACAAAGGAAAGGGTGCAACCGAGTCCTAGTTTTGGACAGCCTACATATCCCCGGTCATAATGGAATCAGGTCGCGTATAGTTCAGAAGTGAATGAAGTGATGGAGTGTGATAAGATGAGGAGAGAGTCGAGTGAGGTACCGTTCCGTCGAGGTTCCGGCCTGCGGTCTTGTTATTACATCTAAATCAAAATCTAAAAGAACTAAACAATCCTATCAGCTATGAGTTACAAGATTCCTATCTATAAGTCTTCTAAAGCGTGATCTTGAGTCTTGAATGGTTCTTCATGCAGACTTTTGATTTGAACCTTGATGCTTGCTAGCTGCAGGTGCTGATTCATTCTTCCACGGCTACTTCGGATCAAGACCGAACATGTAGTGCTCGTGACTTCAACCATGTCTTGAGCAGTTCACATATTTCATCTGCTTCTGCATTTTGGATTCACTTCTTTTTTTCCTTTTCTTTTATTCTGGATTGAGACTTCATTTTTTGGTCATCTTGGATTGTCGACTCGCATTCTTGAGGAGAGCTTCTGCTTCTTCTAAGAATCAACTCTGAACTTCCCGAAATTAAATTCCGACCATACGTACAAGTTATAAAACATGAAGTGAAGCTATTCAAGGCCTCAAACCGCCGAACGACGCGATATAGCTCAAAATGACCAATCGGGTCGTTACACAAACCATCGTGATAGTACCTAACCTAACCCACTAGGTAAGCCAGTTAACTATAAAATACAATATAATAATACTGAGATGAGACAAAGATGAGATAACTGAATTTTATACAATTCCCCAAGGACTGGTAGTACAAATAATAAGCTTCTAAGATTTAGAATTTACAAAGCTGGTTTGAAATAAAGTACATCATCTATTTAAAATATACAGGAACAGACTAAAAATTCTAAAGCTACCAAGATCAAGAGGCAGCTATGACCGAAATGCAGGTACATCATCAAATCCAGCTCCCACCGTGCACAACAACATCAACATCCAACATCTGCACGCAAGGTGCAAAAATGTAGTATAAGTACAACCGACCCCATGTACTCAATAAGTAACAAATGGGGGAATTCATTTCAGAGTTACTTCAAATTTAAAGTCAGTAGCAGGCACCCACCTGGAGAACGTGGGAAGTCATTTCAGAATTTAATTTATTTTGGAAGCTTTAAGTTGGAAGAATTGCCTAAGGTTTGACTTTCGAGTAAACGACCTCGGAATCGGGATTTGAAGGTTCTAATAGGTTCTAACCCTAGTCTTCAATGTCGAGTTTGGGCGGAAGATGGGAGATTGAGAGTGTGATTCTTGGGTATGAGAGTTGTTATTTATGCATGCATGTAAATATAAGGGTTGTAGGAAGGTAATTGAGCTAATATGAGTAAACACTTGGTATTGAATTGGTTATGGAGTGAAGAAAATCTTGTAGAAGAACTCTGTGGTCAAATTTGCACACCTAGTATTTGATAAAATGCCCAAATGAGCTAAAACAATGAATATCTTTCTAATTTGTGTTCAATTCTGTTATGTCTCAAAATAGATTGGGATTGCTAGGATTTCCGGAACATTGTAGTAACTTAAGGAACGCTCAAGCAAGGTATGTTGGCTAAACTACTCTCTTAAAATTTAATTCCATGATGTTCTCGTATGTTTCAAGTATGGTTGGCTCAAGTTCCTTATTCCCATGTTCCGGGTTATTCCCAAAAATTCGATTGTCCCGAGTAAGCAAAGTGTCGAAAGATGTATGTACTCAAAACTTGTTCCAATTACTCTTATCTCATCATGATCTTCTTCGGGAATATGTTCAAGTAAGGTTTATGTGTTAAAACGTTATAACTTCAATTCATGTTTCAAATGAAAATCCGTTAAGCATAACTTGGAAAGAATACTCAATGCGTCTGAAACCCCTATTGCTCATTTATATATTTAAGGCCTTGATTTCGAAGGTTCATAATTATATACTTAAGGCCTTGATTTCGAAGGTTCATATTGTTGAAAATATATAAAGATGCTTGAAAGTGAAAAGAGTGAGTTGAAGATATAAAGTGTGGCCACCGTGCCAAGAATGAAGTTATACTTGTGGCAAAGGGTGTCAATGGAATGAGATGATGTGAGAAAGGCTATGAAATGAGTCTTGATTCAACTGTTCCAAATATTACTTCGAAAACGTATTTGCCTAAAAGCTTATGTTCTCAAGTCGTGCCCCAATGTGGCTGTTTTAAATAATGATATGCTTTGTAAGTATTTCCAATGTGATTTGAGTTTTTACATATTCATGAGTTTAAATTGTGCATTTTCCTTTTGTTATTATTTAAATGTGTGCAGTTCATGTCCGTAAATCACTTTTGATTATATAACATATGTAATGCTGAGATTAGTGTTGATTGATACATAATGTGATACTTTGACGAGTTGTGGATGTGTTGTTAGGGTGGTTTTGGTGATTCTCTGGAAGGTGGATAGACTCAATTACTAGGGAAACTATGCCGAAATTTCTGAAAGCTTTGGGAGTTAATCAAAATTTGGGAGCTTGAGATGTGTGAAATATGTGACGAGTTATGTTGGGTGTGCTGGGCGGACTCTACTTTTTATTCGAGAACGAATGATCCTTAGTGGGGTAGAATGTAAGGCCACGTAAAATGTTACCTAGAACCTGGAGTTTTATGGTGCCGAGGTAGGCTAATGTGTTCGAAGATTTTATAAAACGAGTCATGGTGCAGGCGTTTTGGGTAGTGGAGTGGGTTGAAGTAATTGCAGAAAATAACGATTCTGTGATCCACTATGCTATAGCGGATCTATTATGCTGACCACGAAATGACCACATAATGAACCAGAAGCAACTCAAATGTTGAAAACTATTTTTGCTGGCCACATAATGAATCTGTTGGCTGCATAATGATTATGCTATCGCGAAATTACATCGCGGAATGGACCAGGCCCAACCATGAATTTGAAAATCATTTTGTGGCCATTTTTCTGGCTGCATAATCATTCTGCTACCGCAGAATCGCATCGCGGAATTGACATACTATTTTGTGACCATTTTGCGGGCCACATATTGATTCTGTTGCCCACAAAATGATTCTGCTACTACATAATTGACTCCGGGGGTCATTTTTGGAAATTTTCTTATCCGACCCTTTTTGATATAAGGCCCTAGGGCGTCATTTTGATGGAAAAAATCTGATATTTTTAGAGAGAAGTGAGAGTGTTCTAGAGAGAGAGGAGGAGACCTGGGCTAATTGTTCATCAATCCTTGCTTAAGATTTGGAGAATTCACAAGGAAAATGCACAAGGTCTTTAACTAAGAGGTAATGTTCTAACCCTAGTCTTCAATTTTGACTTTGGGCAGAAGATAGGTGATTGGGAGTCTGTTTGTTGGGTATGAGAGTTGTTATTTATGCATACATGTAAATATAAGGATGGTGGGAAGGCAATTGAGCTAATATGAGTAAACTCTTGGTATTGAATGGGTTATGGAATGAATGAAATCTTGTACAAGAACCTTGTGGTCAAATTTGCAAACCTAGTGTTTGATAAAATGCCCAAATGAGCTGAAACCATGAATATCTTTCTAATTTGTGTTCAATTCTGTTATGTCTCAAAATAGATTGGGATTGCAAGGATTTTCGGATCAATGTAGTAACTTAATGAAAGCTCAAACAAGGTATGTTGTCTAAACTACTCTTTCAGAATTGAATTCCATGATATTTCCGTAAATTTCAAGTATGGTTGGCTCAGGTTCTTTATTCCCATGTTCCGAGTTGTTCCCTATAAATTCAATTGTCCCGAGTAAGCAAAGTGTCGAAAGATGTATATACTCAAATTGTGTTGCAATCACTCTTATCTCATCATGATCTCTTTCGAGAATGTGTTCAAGTAAGGTTTATGTGTTAAAACGTTATAATTTCAATTCATTTTTCAAATGAAAATCCGTTAAGCATAACTTGAAAAGAATACTCAATGCGTGTGAAACCCCTATTGCAAATTTATATACTTAAGGCCTTGATTTTTAAGGTTCATATTGTTGAAAATATATAAAGATGCTTGAAAGTGAAAGGAGTGAGCTGAAGATATAACGTGTGGCCACCGTGCCAAGAATGAAGTTATACTTGTGGCCAATGGTGCCAATGAAATGAGATGATGTGAGAAAGGCTATGAAATGAACCTTGATTCAACTTTTTCAAAAATTACTTCGAAAACATATTTGCCTAAAAGCTTATGTCATCAAGTAGTGCCCCAATGTGGCTATTTTAAATAATAATATACTTTTTAAGTATTTCCAACGTGATTTGAGTTTTTACATATTCATGAGTTTAAATTGTGAATTGACCTATTGTTATGATTTAAATGTGTGCAGTTCATGTCCGTATACCACTTTTGATAATATAACATATGTAATGCTGATATTAATGTTGATTGATATATATTGTGATGCCTTGATGAGTTGTGGATGTGTTGTTAGGGTGATTTTGGTGATTCTCTGGAAGGTGGATAGGCCCAATTACAGGAAAAACTCTGCCAAAATTTCTGAAATATTTGGGAGGTAATTAAAAATTGGGAGCTTGAGATGTGTGAAAGAAGAGACGAGTTACGTTGGGTGTGATGGGCGGACTCTAATTTTCATTCGAGGACGAATGATCCTAAGTGGGGGAGAATGTAAGGCCACATAAAATATTACCTAGAACCCGGGATTTCATGGTGCCGAGGTAGGCAAATGTGTTCGATGTTTTTAGAAAACGAGTCATGGTACAGACGTTTTGGGTAGTGGAGTGGGTAGAAGAAATTGCAGAAGTCCATTATGCTATAGCGGATCTATTATGCTAACTACGAAATGACCACATAATGAACCAGAAGCAACTCAAATTTTGTAAACTATTTTTGCTGGCCACATAATGATTTTGTTGGCCGCATAATGATTATGCTATCGCAAAATTGCATCGTGGAATGGACCATACCCAACCTAGAATTTGGAAATCATTTTGTGGCCATTCTGCTGGCCGCATAATCATTCTGCTATTGAAGAATTGCATCGCGGAATCGACATACCATTTTGTGGCCATTTTGCTGGCCACATATTGTTTCTGCTGCCCACATAACGATTTTGCTACCACATAATTGAGTCCGGGGGTCATTTTTGGAAACTTTCTTATCCGACCCTTTTTTATATAAGGCCTTAGGGGATCATTTTGAAGGAAAAAATCTGATATTTTTAGAGAGAAGTGAGAGTGTTCTAGATATAGAGGAGGAAACCCATGGCTAATAGTTCATCAATCCTTACTCAAGACTTGGAGAATTCACAAGGAAAACTCACAAGGTCTTCAATTAAGAGGTAAGGTTCTAACCTAGTTTAAAATTTTGACTTTGGGCAGAAGATGGGAGATTGAGAGTGTGATTCTTGGGTATGAGAGTTGTGATTTATGCATGCATGTAAATATAAGGATGGTGGGAAGGTAATTGAATTAATATGAGTAAACTCTTGGTATTGAATGGGTAATGGAGTGAAGGAAATCTTGTAGAAGAACCTTGTGGTCTAATTTGCACACCTAGTGTTTGCTAAAAAGCCCAAATAAGCTGAAACCATGAATACCTTTCTATTTTGTGTTCAATTTTGTCATGTCTCAAAATAGATTGGTATTGCTAGGATTTTCGGAATATTGTAGTAAATTAAGGAAAGCCCAAGCAAGGTATGTTGGCTAAACTACTCTCTTATAATTGAATTCCATGATATTCCCGTAAGTTTCAAGTATGGTTGGTTCGAGTTCCTTATTCCCATGTTCCGAGTTGTTCCCTATATATTCGATTGTCCCGAGTAAGAAAAGTGTCGAAAGATGTATGTACTCAAAAACGTGTTCCAATCACTTTTATCTCATCATGATCTCCTTCGGGAAAGTGTTCAAGCAAGGTTTATGTGTTAAAACGTTATAACTTCAATTGATGTTTCAAATGAAAATCTGTTAAGCATAACTTGGAAAGATTACTCAATGCATGTGAAATCGCTATTGCTCATTTATATACTTACGGCCTTAATTTCGAAGGTTCATATTGTTGAAAATCTATGAAGATGTTTGAAAGTGAAAGGAGTGAGCTGAAGATATAAAGTGTGGTCACCGTGCAAAGAATGAAGTTATACTTGTGGCCAATGGTGCTAATGAAATGAGATTATGTGAGAAAGGCTATGAAATGAGCCTTGATTCAACTGTCCCAAAAAAAACTTCGAAAACATATTTGCCTAAAAGCTTATGCCCTCAAGTCATGCCCCAATATGGCTATTTTAAATAATGATATACTTTTGTAAGTATTTCCAATGTGATTTGAGTTCTTACATATTTATGAGTTTAAATTGTGCATTTCCCTTTTGTTATGATTTAAATGTGTGCAGCTCATATCCTTATACCAATTTTGATAATATAACACATGTAATGCTGAGATTAGTGTTGATTGATATATATTGTGATACTTTGACGAGTTATGGATATGTTGTTAGGGTGGTTTTAGTGATTCTCTGTCAGGTGGATAGGCCCAATTATAGGTAAAACTCTGCCAAACTTTCTGAAACATTTGGGAGTTAATAAAAAATTGGGAGCTTGAGACGTGTGAAAGAAAAGAATAATTACGGTGGGTGTGATGGGCGGACTCTACTTTTCATTTGAGGACGAATG
Source organism: Nicotiana tabacum (assembly GCF_000715075.1). Classification (NCBI taxonomy): domain Eukaryota; kingdom Viridiplantae; phylum Streptophyta; class Magnoliopsida; order Solanales; family Solanaceae; genus Nicotiana; species Nicotiana tabacum. The sequence goes on along the minus strand of NC_134096.1, from coordinate 123,495,034 downwards.
ATCCTAAGTGGGGGAGAATGTAAGGCCACATAAAATATTACCTAGAACCCGGAGTTTCATTGTGCCGAGGTAGGCTAATGTGTTCAATGTTTTTTTAAAAACGAATCATGGTACAGATTTTTTGGGTAGTGGAGTGGGTAGAAGAAATTGCAGAAGTCCATTATGCTATATCAGATCTATTATGCTGACAACAAAATGACCAAATAATGAATCAAAAGCAACTAAAATTTTGAAAACTATTTTTGCTGGCCACATAATGATTCTGTTGGCCGCATAATGATTAAGCTATCTCAACATTGCATCGTGGAATGGAACATACCCAACCTAGAATTTGGAAATTATTTTGTGGCCATTCTGCTGGCCGCATAATCATTCTGCTATCGCAGAATTGCATCGCGGAATCGACATACCATTTTGTGGCCATTTTGCTGGCCACATATTATTTCTGCTGCCCACATAACGATTCTGCTACCACATAATTGAGTCCGGGGGTCATTTTTGGAAACTTTCTTATCCGACCCTTTTTTATATAAGGCCTTAGGGGATCATTTTGAAGGAAAAAATCTGATATATTTAGAGAGAAGAGAGAGTGTTCTAGAGATAGAGGAGGAAACCCATGGCTAATTGTTCATCAATCCTTGCTCAAGACTTGGAGAATTCACAAGGAAAACTCACAAGGTCTTCAACTAAGAGGTAAGGTTCTAACCTAGTCTAAAGTTTTCACTTTGGGCAGAAGATGGGAGATTGAGAGTGTGATTCTTGGGTATGAGAGTTGTGATTTATGCATGCATGTAAATATAAGGATGGTGGGAAGGTAATTGAATTAATATGAGTAAACGCTTGGTATTGAATGGGTAATGGAGTGAAGAAAATCTTGTAGAAGAACCTTGTGGTCAAATTTGCACACCTAGTGTTTGCTAAAATGCCCAAATAAGCTGAAACCATGAATACCTTTCTATTTTGTGGTCAATTTTGTCATGTCTCAAAATAGATTGGTATTGCTAGGATTTTCGGAATATTGTAGTAAATTAAGGAAAGCCCAAGCAAGGTATGTTGGCTAAACTACTCTCTTATATTTGCATTCCATGATGTTCCCGTAAGTTTCAAGTATGGTTGGTTCGAGTTCCTTATTCCCATATTCCGAGTTGTTCCCTATAAATTCGATTGTCCCGAGTAAGAAAAGTGTCGAAAGATGTATGTACTCAAAACGTGTTCCAATCACTCTTATCTGACCATGATCTCCTTCGGGAATGTGTTGAAGAAAGGTTTATGTGTTAAAACGTTATAACTTCAATTCAAGTTTCAAATGAAAATCCGTTAAGCATAACCTTGAAAGAGTACTCAATGCGTCTGAAACCGCTATTGCTCCTTTATATACTTAAGGCCTTAATTTCGAAGGTTCATATTGTTGAAAATCTATGAAGATGTTTGAAAGTGAAAGGAGTGAGCTGAAGATATAAAGTGTGGCCACCGTGCCAAGAATGAAGTTATACTTGTGGCCAATGGTGCCAATGAAATGAGATTATGTGAGAAAGGCTATGAAATGATCCTTGATTCAACTGTTCCAAAAATTACTTCGAAAACATATTTGCCTAAAAGCTTATGCCCTCAAGTCATGCCCCAATATAGCTATTTTAAATAATGATATACTTTGTAAGTATTTCCAATGTGATTTGAGTTCTTTCATATTCATGAGTTTAAATTGTGCATTTCCCTTTTGTTATGATTTAAATGTGTGCAGTCCATATCCGTATACCACTTTTCATAATATAACACATGCAATGCTAAGATTAGTGTTGATTGATATATATTGTGATACTTTGACGAGTTATGGATGTGTTATTAGGGTGGTTTTAGTGATTCTCTGGCAGGTGGATAGGCCCAATTACAGAAAAAACTCTGACAAAATTTCTGAGATGTGTGAAGGAAAAGAATAGTTACGGTGGGTGTGATGGGCAGACTCTACTTTTCATTGGAGGACGAATGATCCTAAGTAGGGGAGAATGTAAGGCCACATAAAATATTACCTAGAACCCGAGGTTTTATGGTGTCGAGGTAGGCTAATGTGTTCGATGTTTTTAGAAAACGAGTCATGGTACAGACTTTTTGGGTAGTTGAGTGGGTAGAAGAAATTGCAGAAGTCCATAATGCTATAACAGATCTATTATGCTGACCACGAAATGACCAGATAATGAATCAGAAGCAATTCAAATTTTGAAAACTATTTTTGCTAGCCACATAATGATTCTGTTGGCCGCATAATGATTATGCTATCGCAACATTGCATCGTGGAATGGACCATAACCAACCTTGAATTTGAAAATCATTTTGTGGCCAATCTGTTGGTCGCATAATCATTCTGCTATCGCAGAATTGCATCGCGGAATTGACATACCATTTTGTGACCATTTTGCTGGCCACATATTGTTTCTGCTGCCCACATAATGATTCTGCTACCACTTAATTGACTCCGGGGGTCATTTTTGGAAACTTTCTTATCCGACCCTTTTTTATATAAGGCCTTAGGGGGTCATTTTGAAGGAAAAAATCTGATATTTTTAGATAGAAGTGAGAGTTTTCTAGAGAGAGAGAGGAGGAAACCCATGGCTATTTGTTCATCATTCCATGCTCAAGACATGGAGAATTCACAAGGAAAACTCACAAGGTCTTCAACTAAGAGGTAAGGTTCTAACCTACTCTTCAATTTCGACTCTGGGCAGAAGATGGGAAATTGGGAGTGTGATTCTTGGGTATGAGAGTTGTGATTTATGCATGCATGGAAATATAAGGATGGTGGGAAGGTAATTGAACTAATATGAGTAAACGCTTGGTATTGAATGGGTTATGGAGTGAAGGAAATCTTGTAGAAAAACCTTGTGGTCAAATTTTCACACCTAGTGTTTGATAAAATGCCCAAATGAGCTGAAACCATGAATATCTTTCTAATTTGTGTTCAATTCTGTTATATCTGAAAATAGATTGGGATTGCAAGGATTTTCGGAATATTGTAGTAACTTAATAAAAGCCCAAGCAAGGTATGTTGGCTAAACTACTCTCTTATAATTAAATTCCATGATGTTCCCATAAGTTTCAAGCAAGGTTGGTTCAGGTTCCTTATTCCCATGTTCCGAGTTGTTCCCTATATATTCGATTGTCCCGAGTAAGAAAAGTTTCGAAAGATGTATGTACTCAAAATGTGTTCCAATCACTCTTATCTCATCATGATCTCCTTCGGGAATGTGTTCAAGCAAGGTTTATGTGTTAAAACGTTATAACTTCAATTGATGTTTCAAATGAAAATCCGTTAAGCATAACTTGGAAAGAATACTCAATGCGTTTGAAATCTCTATTGCTGATTTATATACTTAAGGCCTTTATTTCGAAGGTTCATATTGTTAAAAATCTATAAAGATGTTTGAAAGTGAAAGGAGTGAGCTGAAGATATAATGTGTGGCCACCGTTTCAAGAATGAAGTTATACTTGTTGCCAATGGTGCGAATGAAATGAGATTATGTGAGAAAGGCTAAGAAATGAGCCTTGATTCAACTGTTCCAATATGGCTATTTTAAATAATGATATACTTTTGTAAGTATTTCCAATGTGATTTGAGTTCCTACATATTTATGAGTTTAAATTGTGCATTTCCCTTTTGTTATGATTTAAATGTGTGCAGCTCATATCCTTATACCAATTTTGATAATATAACACATGTAATGCTGAGATTAGTGTTGATTGATATATATTGTGATACTTTGACGAGTTATGGATGTGTTGTTAGGGTGGTTTTAGTGATTCTTTGTCAGGTGGATAGGCCCAATTATAGGTAAAACTCTGCCAAACTTTCTGAAACATTTGGGAGTTAATAAAAAATTGGGAGCTTGAGACGTGTGAAAGAAAAGAATAGTTACGGTGGGTGTGATGGGCGGACTCTACTTTTCATTGGAGGACGAATGATCCTAAGTGGGGGTGAATGTAAGGCCACATAAAATATTACCTAGAACCCGGAGTTTCATTGTGCCGAGGTAGGCTAATGTGTTCGATGTTTTTAGAAAATGAGTCATGGTACAGACTTTTTGGGTAGTGGAGTGGGTAGAAGAAATTGCAGAAGTCCATTATGCTATATCGGATCTATTATGCAAACCACGAAATAACCACATAATGAATCAGAAGCAACTAAAATTTTGAAAACTATTTTTGCTGGCCACATAATGATTCTGTTGGCTGCATAATGATTATGCTATCGCAACATTGCATCGTGGAATGGACCATACCCAACCTAGAATTTGAAAATCATTTTGTGGCCATTCTTCTGGCCGCATAATCATTATGTTATCGCTGAATTGCATCGCGGAATTGACATACTATTTCGTGGCCATTTTGCTGGCCACATATTGTTTCTGCTGCCCACATAACGATTCTGCTACCACATAATTGAGTCCGGGGGTCATTTTTGGAAACTTTCTTATCCGACCCTTTTTTATATAAGGCCTTAGGGGATCATTTTGAAGGGAAATATCTGATATTTTTAGAGAGAAGTGAGAGTGTTCTAGAGAGAGAGGAGGAAACCCATGGCTAATTGTTCATCAATCCTTGCTCATGACTTGGAGAATTCACAAGAAAAACTCACAAGGTCTTCAACTAAGAGGTAAGGTTCTAACCTAGTCTTCAATTTCGACTTTGGGTAAAAGATGGGAGATTGAGAGTGTGATTCTTAGGTATGAGAGTTGTGATTTATGCATGCATGGAAATATAAGGATGGTGGGAAGGTAATTGAACTAATATGAGTAAATGCTTGGTATTGAATGGGTTATGGAGTGAAGGAAATGTTGTAGAAGAACCTTGTGGTCAAATTAGCACACCTAGTGTTTGATAAAATGCCCTAATGAGCTGAAACCATGAATATCTTTCTAATTTGTGTTCAATTCTGTTATAACTCAAAATAGATTGGGATTGCAAGAATTTTCGGAACATTGTAGTAACTTAATGAAAGTTCAAACAAGGTATGTTGGCTAAACTACTCTCTCAAAATTGAATTCCATGATGTTTCCGTAAATTTCAAGTATGGTTGGCTCAGGTTCCTTATTCCCATGTTCCGAGTTGTTCCCTTTGATGTAACAATGCGTCTGAAACCCCTATTGATCATTTATATACTTAAGGCCATAATCTCGAAGGTACATATTGTTGAAAATTTATAAAGATCTTTGAAAGTGAAAGGAGTGAGCTAAAGATATAAAGTGTAGCCACCGTGCCAAGAATGAAGTTATACTTGTTGCCAATGGTGCCAATGAAATGAGACTATGTGAGAAAGGCTATGAAATGAGCCTTGATTCAACTGTTCCGAAAATTACTTCGAAAACATATTTGCCTAAAAGCTTATGCCCTCAAGTCATGCCCCAATATGGCTATTTTAAATAATGATATACTTTTGTAAGTATTTCCAATGTGATTTGAGTTCTTACATATTTATGAGTTTAAATTCTGCATTTCCCTTTTGTTATGATTTAAATGTGTGCAGTTCATATCCTTATACCAATTTTGATAATATAACACATGTAATGCTGAGATTAGTGTTGATTGATATATATTGTGATACTTTGACGAGTTGTGGATGTGTTGTTAGGGTGGTTTTAGTGATTCTCTGTCAGGTGGATAGGCCCAATTATAGGTAAAACTCTACCAAACTTTCTGAAACATTTGGGAGTTAATAAAAAATTGGGAGCTTGAGATGTGTGAAAGAAAAGAATAGTTACGGTGGGTGTGATGGGCGGACTCAACTTTTCATTGGAGGACGAATGATCCTAAGTGGGGGAGAATGTAAGGCCACATAAAATATTACCTAGAACCCGGAGTTTCATGGTGCCGAGGTAGGCTAATGTGTTCGATGTTTTTTTAAAAACGAATCATGGTACAGACCTTTTGGGTAGGGTGGATGTGTTGTTAGGGTGGTTTAAGTGATTCTCAAGCAGGTGGATAGGCCTAATTATAGGGGAAACTCTGCCAAAATTTCTGAAACATTTGGGAGTTAATAAAAAATTGGGAGCTTGAGATGTGTGAAAGAAGAGACGAGTTACGGTGGGTGTGCTAGGCGGACTCTACTTTTCATTCGAGTACGAATGGTCCTAAGTGGGGTAGAATGTAAGGCCACGTAAAACGTTACCTAGAACCCGGTGTTTCCTGGTGCCGAGGTAGGCTAATGTGTTCTAAGATTTTAGAAAACGTGTCATGGTACAAACCTTTTGGGTAGTGGAGTGGCTAGAAGAAATTACAGAAAATGACAATACAATCGTCCATTATACTATACCGGATATTTTATGCTGACCACGAAATGACCACATAGTGAATCAGAAGCAACTCAAATTTTGAAAACTATTTTTGCTGGCCACATAATGAATCTGTTGGCTGCATAATGATTATGCTATCACGAAATTGCATTGCGGAATGGACCAGACCCAACCAAGAATTTGAAAATCATTTTGTGGCCATTCTGCTGGCTGAATAATCATTCTGCTATCACAGAATTGCATCGTGGAATTGACATACCATTTTGTGACCAATTTGAGGGCCACATATTGATTCTGCTGCCCACAAAATGATTCTGCTACTACATAATTGACTCCGGGGGTCATTTTTGAAAATTTTCCTATCTGACCCTTTTTGATATAAGGCCTTAGGGGGTCATTCTGAAGGAAAAAATCTAATATTTTTAGAGAGAAGTGAGAGTGTTCTAGAGAGAGAAGAGGAGACCTGGGCTATTGTTTCATCAATCCTTGCTCAAGACTTGGAGAATTCACAAGGAAAATGCACAAGGTCTTTAACTAAGAGGTAAGGTTCTAACCCTAGTCTTCAATTTTGACTTTGGGCAGAAGATGGGAGATTGGGAGTGTGATTCTTGGGTATTAGAGTTGTTATTTAAGCATGCATGTAAATATACGGATGGTGGGAAGGTAATTGAGCTAATATGAGTAAACTCTTGGTATTGAATGGGTTATGGAATGAAGGAAATCTTGTACAAGAACCTTGTGGTCAAATTTGCACACCTAGTGTTTGATAAAATACCAAATTAAGCTGAAACCATGATTATCTTTCTAATTTGTGTTCAATTCTGTTATGTCTCAAAATAGATTGGGATTGCAAGGATTTCCGGAATATTGTAGTACCTTAATGAAAGCTCAAACAAGGTATGTTGGCTAAACTACTCTCTCAAAATTGAATTCCATGATGTTTCCGTAAATTTCAAGTATGGTTGGCTCAGGTTCCTTATTCCCATGTTCCGAGTTGTTCCATATAAATTCAATTGTCCCGAGTAAGCAAAGTGTCGAAAAATGAATGTACTCAAAATGTGTTGCAATCACTCTTATCTCATCATGATCTCCTTCGAGAATGTGTTCAAGTAAGGTTTATGTGTTAAAATGTTATAACTTCAATTCATGTTTCAAATGAAAATCTGTTAAGCATAACTTGGAAAGAATACTCAGTGCGTGTGAAATCCCTGTTGCAAATTTAAGTGAAAGGAGTGAGCTGAAGATATAAAGTGTGGCCACCGTGCCAAGATTGAAGTTATATTTGTGGCCAATGGTGCCAATGAAATGAGATTATGTGAGAAAGGCTATGAAATGAGCCTTGATTCAATTGATCCAAAAATTACTTCGAAAATATATTTGCGTAAAATCTTATGACCTCTAGTCGTGCCCCAATGTGGCTATTTTAAACAAGAATATACTTTGTAAGTATTTCCAATGTGATTTGAGTTTTTACATATTCATGAGTTTAAATTGTGAATTGACCTTTTGTTATGATTTAAATGTGTGTAGTTCATTTCCGTATACCACTTTGTATAATATAACATATGTAATGCTGATATTAGTGTTGATTAATATATATTATGATGCTTTGATGAGTTGTGGATGTGTTGTTAGGGTGGTTTGGGTGATTCTCTGGTAGGTGGATAAGCCCAATTACAGGAAAAACTCTGCCAAAATTTCTGAAACATTTGGGAGTTAATAAAAAATTGGGAGCTTGAGATGTGTGAAAGAAGCGACAAGTTATGTTGGGTGTGATGGGCGGACTCTAATTTTCATTCGAGGATGAATGATCCTAAGTGGGGGAGAATGTAAGGCCACATAAAATATTACATAAAATCCGGGATTTCATGGTGCCGATGTAGACTAATGTGTTCTATATTTTTAGAAAATGAGTGATGGTACAAAATATATGGGTAGTGGAGTGGGTAGAAACAATTGCAAAAGTCCATTATGCTATTGCGGATCTATTATGTTGACCACGAAATGACCACATAATGAACCAGAAGCAACTCAAATTTTGAAAACTATTTTTGCTGGCCACATAATGATTCTGTTAGCCGCATAATAATTATGCTATCGCAAAATTGCATCGCGGAATGGACCAGACCCAACCTAGAATTTGAAAATTATTTTGTGGCCATTCTACTGGCCGCATAATCATTCTGCTATCACAGAATTGCATCGCGGAATTAACATACCATTTTGTGGCCATTTTGCTGGCCACATATTGTTTCTGCTGTCCACACAACGATTCTGCTACCACATAATTGACTCCGGGGGTCATTTTTAGAAAATTTCTTATCCGACCCTTTTTTATATAAGGCCTTAGGGGTCATTTTGAAGGAAAAAATCTAATATTTTTAGACAGAAGTGAGAGTATTCTACAGAGAGAGAAGGAAACCCAAGGCTAATTGTTCATCAATCCTTGCTCAAGAATTGGAGATTTCACAAGAAAAACTCACAAGGTCTTCATCTAAGAGGTAAGGCTCTATCCCAGTTTTCAATTTCGACTTTGGGCAGAAGATGGGAGATTGGGAGTGTGATTCTTGGGTTTGAGAGTTGTGATTTTTGCATGCATGTAAATATACGGATGGTGGGAAGGTAATTGAACTAATATGAGTAAACTCTTTGTATTGAATGGGTTATGGAGTGAAGGAAATCTTATAGAAGAACCTTGTGGTCAAATTTGCACACCTAGTGGTTGATCAAATGCCCAAATGAGCTGAAACCATGAATATCTTTCTAATTTCTGTTCAATTTTGTTATGTCTCAAAATAGATTGGGATTGCTAGGATTTTCGGAACATTGTAGTAACTTAAGGAATGCCCAAGCAAGGTATGTTGGCTAAACTACTCTCTTAGAATTGAGTTCCATAATGTTCCTGTAAGTTTCAAGTATGGTTGGTTCAAGTTCCTTATTCCCATGTTCCGAGTTGTTCCCTATAAATTCGATTGTCCCGAGTAAGAAAAGTGTCGAAAGATGTATGTACTCAAAACGTGTTCCAATCACACTTATCTCATCATGATATCCTTCGAGAATGTGTTCAAGTAAGGTTTATGTGTTAAAACGTTATAACTTCAATTCATGTTCCAAATGAAAATCCGTTAAGCATAATTTCGAAAGAATACTCAATGCGTCTGAAACCCCTATTGCTCATTTATATACTTAAGGACTTAATTTCGAAGGTTCATATTGTTTAAAATCTTTAAAGATGTTTGAAAGTGAAAGGAGTGAGGTAAAGATATAAAGTGTGGCCACCATGCCAAGAATGAAGTTATACTTGTGGCCAATGGTGCCAATGAAATGAGACTATGTGAGAAAGGCTATGAAATGAGCCTTGATTCAACTGTTCCAAAAATTACTTCGAAAACATATTTTCCAAAAACCTTATGCCCTCAAGTCGTGCCCCAATATGGCTATTTTTAATAATGATATACTTTGTAAGTATTTCCAATGTGATTTGAGTTTTTACATATTCATGAGTTTAAATTGTGCGTTTCCCTTTTGTTATGATTTAAATGTGTGGTTTGTTCATGTCTGTATACCACTTTTGATAATATAACACATGTAATGCTGAGATTAGTGTTGATTGATATATATTGTGATGCTTTGATGAGTTGTGGATGTGTTGTTAGGGTGGTTTTAGTGATTCTCAGGCAGGTGGATAGGCCCAATTATAGGGGAAACTCTGCCAAAATTTCTGAAACATTTGGGAGTTAATAAAAAATTGGGAGCTTGAGATGTGTGAAAGAAGAGACGAGTTACGTTGGGTGTGCTGGGCGGACTCTACTTTTCATTCAAGGATTAATGATCCTAAGTGGGGTAGAATGTAAGGCCACGTAAAACGTTACCTAGTACCCGGGGTTTCCTGGTGCCGAGGTAGGCTAATGTGTTCGAAGATTTTAGAAAACGTGTCATGGTACGAACTTTTTGGGTAGTGGAGTGGCTAGAAGAAATTACAAAAAATGACGATCCAATCGTCCATTATACTATAGCGGATCTATTATGCTGACCACGAAATGACCACATAATGAATCAGAAGCAACTCAAATTTTGAAAACTATTTTTTATGGCCACCTAATGAATCTGTTGGCTGCATAATGATTATGCTATCGCGGAATGGACCAGACCCAACCAAGAATTTGAAAATCATTTTGTGGCCATTCTGCTGGCTGCATAATCATTCTGCTATCGCTGAATTGCATCGCGGAATCGACATACCATTTTGTGGCTATTTTGCTGGCCACATATTGTTTCTGCTGCCCACATAACGATTCTGCTACCACATAATTGACTCCGGGAGTCATTTTTGGAAACTTTCTTATCCGACCCTTTTTTATATAAGGCCTTAGGGGGTCATTTTGAAGGAAACAATCTGATATTTTTAGAGAGAAATGAGAGTGTTCTAGAGAGAGAGGAGGAAACCCATGGCTAATTGTTCATCAATCCTTGCTCATGACTTGGAGAATTCACAAGGAAAACTCACAAGGTCTTCAACTAAGAGGTAAGGTTCTAACCTAGTCTTCAATTTCGACTTTGGGCAAAAGATGGGAGATTAAGAGTGTGATTCTTGGGTATGAGAGTTGTGATTTATGCATGCATGGAAATATAAGGATGGTGGGAAGGTAATTGAACTAATCTGAGTAAATGCTTGGTATTGAATGGGTTATGGAGTGAAGAAAATCTTGAAGAAGAACCTTGTGGTCAAATTAGCACACCTAGTGTTTGATAAAATGCCCAAATGAGCTGAAACCATGAATATCTTTCTAATTTGTGTTCAATTCCATGATGTTTCCGTAAATTTCAAGTATGGTTGTCTCAGGTTCCTTATTCTCATGTTCTGAGTTGTTCCCTATAAATTCAATTGTCCCGAGTAAGCAAAGTGTTAAAAGATGTATGTACTAGAAATGTGTTCCAATCACTCTTATCTCATCATGATCTCCTTCGAGAATGTGTTCAAGTAAGGTTTATGTGTTAAAACATTATAACTTCAATTCATGTTTCAAATGAAAATCCGTTAAGCATAACTTGGAAAGAATACTTAATGCGTCTGAAACCCCTATTGCAAATTTATATTCTTAAGGCCTTGATTTCGAAGGTTCATATTGTTGAAAATCTATAAAGATGCTTGAAAGTTAAAGGAGTGAGCTGAAGATGTAAAGTGTGGCTATTTTAAATAATAATATACTTTTTAAGTATTTCTAATGTGATTTGAGTTTTTACATATTCATGAGTTTAAATTGTGAATTGACCTTTTGTTATGATTTAAATGTGTGCAGTTCATGTCCGTATACCACTTTTGATAATATAACATATGTAATGCTGATATTAGTGTTGATTGATATATATTGTGATACTTTGACGAGTTGTGGATATGTTGTTAGGGTGGTTTTGGTGAATCTCCGGCACGTGGATAGGCCCAATTATAGGGGAAACTATGCCAAAATTTCTGAAAAAATTGGGAGTTAATCACATTTTGAGAGCTTGATATGTGTGAAAGAAGAGACGAGTTATGTTGGGTGCGATGGGCAGACTCTACTTTTCATTCGAGCACGAATGATCCTAAGTGGGGGAGAATGTAAGGCCACATAAAATGTTACTTAGACCCCGGGGTTTCATGGTGTCGAGGTAGGCTAATGTGTTCGAAGTTTTTAGAAAACGAGTCATGGTACAGACATTCTGGGTAGTGGAGTGGGTAGAAGAAATTGCAGAAGTCCCTTATGCTATAGCAGATCTATTATGCTGACCACGAAATGACCACATAATGAACCAGAAGCAACTCAAATTTTGTAAACTATTTTTGCTGGCCACATAATGATTCTGTTGGCCGCATAATGATTTTGCTATCGCAAAATTGCATCGCGGAATGGACCAGACCCAACCTAGAATTTGAAAATCATTTTGTGTCCATTCTGCTGGCCGCATAATCATGCTGCTATCGCAGAATTGCATCGCGGAATTGACATACCATTTTGTGGCCATTTTGCTTGCCACATAATGTTTCTGCTGCCCATATAACGATTTTGCTACCACATAATAGACTTCGGGGGTCATTTTTGGAAATTTTCTTATCTGACCCTTTTTTATATAAGGCCTTAGGGGGTCATTTTGAAGGAAAGAATTTGATATTTTTAGAGATAAGTGAGAGTGTTCTAGAGAGATAGGAGGAAACCCATGGCTAATTGTTCATCAATCCTTGCTCATGACTTGGAGAATTCACAAGGAAAACTCACAAGGTCTTCAACTAAGAGGTAAGGTTCTAACCTAGTCTTCAATTTCGAATTTGGACAGAAAATGGGAGATTGGGAGTGTGATTCTTGGGTATGAGAGTTGTGATTTATGCATGCATTTAAATATAATGATGGTGGGAAGGTAATTGAACTAATATGAGTAAACGCTTGGTATTGAATGGGTTATGGAGTGAAGGAAATTTTGTAGAAGAATCTTGAGGTCAAATTTGCACACCTAGTGTTTGATAAAATGCCCAAATGAGCTGAAACCATGAATATCTTTCTAATTTTTGTTCAATTTTGTTTTGTCTCAATATAGATTGGGATTGCTAGGATTTTCGGAACATTGTAGTAACTTAAGGAAAGCTCAAGCAAGGTATGTTGGCTAAACTACTCTCTTAGAATTGAATTCCATGATGTTACCGTAAGTTTCAAGTATGGTTGGTTTAAGTTCCTTATTCACATGTTCCGAGTTGTTCCCTATAAATTCGATTGTCCCGAGTAAGAAAAGTGTCCAAAGATGTATGTACTCAAAATGTGTTCCAATCACTCTTATCTCATCATGATCTCCTTCGGGAATGTGTTCAAGTAAGGTTTATGTGTTAAAACTTTATAACTTCAATTCATGTTTCAAATGAAAATCTGTTACGCATAACTTGGAAAGAATACTCAATGCGTCTGAAATCCCTATTGCTCATTTATATACTTAAGGCCTTAATTTCGATGGTTCATATTGTTGAAAGTCTATAAAAATGCAGTGAAAGAAGTGAGCTGAAGATATAAAGCGTGGCCACCGTGCCAAGAATGAAGTTATACTTGTGGCTAATGGTGCCAATGAAATGAGATGATGTGAGAAAGGCTATGAAATGAGCCTTGATTCAACTGTTCCAAAAATTACTTCGAAAACATATTTTCCTAAAAGCTTATGTCCTCAAGTCGTGCCCCAATGTGGCTATTTTAAATAATGAGTTTAAATTGTGCATTTCTCTTTTGTTATGATTTAAATGTGTGTAGTTCATGTCCGTTTACCACTTTTGATAATATAACACATGTAATGCTAAGATTAGTATTGATTGATATATATTGTGATGATTTGACGAGTTGTGTATGTGTTGTTAGGGTGGTTTTGGTGATTCTCTGGCAGGTGGATAGGCCCAATTATAGGGGAAACTCTGCCGAAATATCTGAAAAATTTGGGAGTTAATCAAAATTTGGGACCTTGAGATGTGTGAAATAAGTGACGAGTTATGTTGGGTGTGCTGGGCGGACTCTACTTTTTATTCGAAGACGAATGATACTTAGTGGGGTAGAATGTAAGGCCACGTAAAACGCTATCTAGAACCCGAGGTTTCGTGGTGCCAAGGTAGGATAATATGTTCGAAGATTTTAGAAAAGGAGTCATGGTGCGGACCTTTTGGGTAGTGGAGTGGGTAGAAGCAATTGCAGAAAATGACGATTCTGTGGTCCATTATGCTATAGTGAATTTGTTCTGCTAACCACGAAATGACCACATAAAGAACCAGAAGCAACGCAAATTTTGAAAACTATTTTTGCTAGCCACATAATGAATTTGCAGGCCGCATAATGATTATGCTATCGCGAAATTGCATTGCGGAATGGACCAGACCCAACCATGAATTTGAAAATTATTTTGTGGCCATTCTGCTGGCTGCATAATCATTCTGCTATCGCGGAATTGACATACCATTTTGTGGCCAATTTGCGGGCCACATATTGATTCTGCTGCCCACATAATAATTCTGCTACCACATAATTGACTCCGGGGGTCATTTTTGAATATTTTCTTATCCGACCCTTTTTGATACAAGGCCTAAGGGGGTCATTTTGAAGGAAAAAATTAGATATTTTTAGAGAGAAGTGAGAGTGTTCTAGAGAGAGAGGAGGAGCCCTGGGCTAATTGTTCATCAATCCTTGCTCAAGACTTGGAGAATTCACAAGGAATACTCACAAGGTCTTCAACTGAGAGGTAATTTTCTAACTCTTGTCTTCAATTTCGACTTTGGGCAAAAGATGGTAAATTGGGAGTGTGATTCTTGGGTATGAGAGTTGTTATTTATGCATGCATGTAAATATAAGGATGGTGGGAAGGTAATTGAGGTAATATGAGTAAACTCATGGTATTGAATGGGTTATGGAATGAAGAAATCTTGTACAAGAACCTTGTGGTCAAATTTGCACACCTAGTGTTTGATAAAATGCCTAAATGAGCTGAAACCATGAATATCTTTCTCATTTGTGTTCAATTCTGTTATGTCTCAAAATAGATTGGGATTGTAAGGATTTCCGTAATATTGTAGTAACTTAATGAAAGCTCAGGCAAGGTATATTTGCTAAACTACTCTCTCAGAATTGATTTTTATGATGTTTTCAGAAGTTTCAAGTATGGTTGGCTCAGGTTCCTTATTCCCATGTTCCGAGTTGTTCCCGATAAATTCAATTGTCCCGAGTAAGCAAAGTGTCGAAAGATGTACGTACTCAAAACATGTTCCAATCACTCTTATCTCATCATGATCTTCTTCGAGAATGTGTTCAAGTAAGGTTTATTTGTTAAAACGTTATAACTTCAATTCATGTTTCAAATACAAATCCGTTAAGCATAACTTGGAAAAACTACTCAATGCGTCTGAAACCCATATTGCTCATATATATACCTAAGGCCTTGATTTCGAAGGTTCATATTGTTGAAAATCTATAAAGATTACTTGAAAGTGAAATGAGTGAGTTAAAGATATAAAGTGTGGCCACCGTGCCAAGAATGAAGCTATACGTGTGGCCAATCGTACCAATGAAATGAGATGATGTGACAAAGGCGATGAAATGAGCCTTGATTCAACTGTTCCAAAAATTACTACGAAAACATATTTCCTAAAATCTTATGTCCTGAAGTCGTGCCCTAGTGTGGTTATTTTAAATAATGATATACTTTGTAAGTATTTCCAATGTGATTTGAGTTTTTACATATTCATGAGTTTAAATTGTGAATTGCCCTTTTGTTTTGATTTAAATGTGTGCAGTTCATGTCCGTATACCACTTTTGATAATATAACACATGTAATGCTGAGATTAGTGTTGATTGATATATATTGTGATGCTTTGACGAGTTGTGGATGTGTTGTTAGGGTGGTTTTGGTGATTCTCTGGCAGGTGGATAGGCCCAATTACAGGGGTAACTCTGCCAAAATTTCTCAAATATTTGGAAGTTAATCAAAATTTGGGAGCTTGAGATGTGTGAAAGAAGAGACGAGTTACGTTGGGTGTGCTGGGCGAACTCTACTTTTCATTCGGGGACGAATGATCCTGTCACGATCCAAAATCCCACCACAGGCATTGTGATATCACTTAGTCTTTAAGACTATGTAAGCCGACTATAACAACATGTCAATCGCTTTTATTTTATATATAATCGAAACCAACATCGGAAATATTCAAACAAACTCCAAAGACTGATAATACTAAGTCACGAACTCTAACTGAATGCTTGAAATGATCTCAAGGGTCGAATTCTCAATACTGTTTGAATAATTATTAACAATACAATAAAATGGAAATACTTCACGGGACTGTGACGACCGAGCAGCTCTACCTTGAATCCTTGCGATCACTAGGGGTGGGCATTCGGTATTTTGGTGCGGTATTCGGTTTATCAATTGTGTATATCAAATACCGTACCAAGGTATTTCGGTACGGTTCGGTATTTCTTATTTTGGTTCGGTACGGTTTCGGTTTAAACCAAATCTTCACTGTCTAGAGCTCTCAGCTGAAACATAATAGAGGATCATTCTGAACCATAATCAAAAGTAAAAGGATAAATTTTAACATTGTTCTTGATATATTTGGCATTAACAATTCATTAAGTTCACGTTGGAACTCCATTAAAATCAAAGGCAAATATAAAACAATTTGCTAACAACAATATGAATAATCCTAATAATACTCTTTTTGAAATTCTTCCAATAGTTGGAACATTTCAAAATTACAAATAGTAGTCATTACATGCAAGAAGGACTCTATCAGTTTGGTCCTATCAAAGCATGTGTTCGGCAATATAATGGAATATTAAGACTTAAGAAGTTTCGGAATGTCAAAAAAAGAAACAAATAGCATACCATAAAACAACGAGTAGTATTTTTAGAATTAGTCCCTTGAAAAACAACCAAATTTTGACTATAGTTCCTTCTGTTCGTGAAGGAAAATAACCACTGAAAACTTGTTTAAACGTCAATCTTTTGTATATGGAAAGATTGACCATTGGGCATTTGCAATGAGCAGACAATTTGGTGACAACTTGAGAACTACAGATTCTATTGACTTTGAAAAATTCGAAGTGTACACCTTGATTGAGCTCTGGAAATTCGTATTAGAATTTGGACTTTTGGGGTGTGGTCTTAAGGTTATTGGGCTAAAAAACAAAAATAAAGTTGGACTTGGACTAAACTATTTTGGTATTTTGGTATACCGAAATACTGAAATTTCTGTACCGAAATAAACCGAAATATCGAAAAAACCAAAATCGAAATACAAAATTAATTCAGTTCGGTTCGGAATTTGGTTTTTTGAATTTTATGCCCACCCCTAGTGATCACACTCTAACTCTGTCCGGGTCTGATATCTCCAATACATGGATCTGCACAAAAATGTGCAGAAGTGTAGTATGAGTATACCACAGTCGGTACCCAATAAGTATCAAGACTAACCTCAGTGGAGTAGTGACGAGGTACAATCAAGACACTCACTAGTCTAATAACCTGTGTAATATAGAATACAAAACTAATAGAAAACAAATAGCAGGGATAACAACAATAATTAACTAGTGATGTAAGCAACCACGTAACAAGAACTCCATAAATATTTCTCAAACAGATAATGAACACAAGTACAACCAATAATCAAGTCCTTCAAAATATACATCTTTCATCTATAAGTGTTTCAATAGAAATCTCTAGAACATAATCCTTTCCAATTAATATATTTCGAATATGCTTCTTTCAAACAAATATCCTTCAGATATAATTATTTCAAATAAATTTCTTTCGAATACAATTCTTTCAAATAATATTTTGAATAAAATCCTTTCAAATAAATATTTTGAATATAATTCTTTCAAATAAAAGTCACCCTGTAACACCTCATTTCATAATCATAAAATACGGGTCTCAGCCCACTTTCATATCTTTCGTAACACGGGTCTCAGTCCACTTCATATTTCAACGGCACTTCATGCCCATAATTAAATCACCATATTATTTTCCGGCACCTCGTACCCACATTTCATATCACATATGCACGGACAGTTCACGTGCCAATAATAAAAATCATCATATTTTTTCCGGTACCTCGTGCCCTCATTTCATCTCTGTTGCGGCATGCAACCCGATCCCCTATAATATTATCTGTCTGGCAATAGCCACATGCTCACAGGCTATTATCAAGTTTACCGAAAAAATAAGATAAGTTGCACAAGATATAAGGATAAACACAAGGAAAATCACAACATCACATAAAAATCACCAACACAATAATCCCACATCATCACATATCATCCCTGACACTAGCTACCCTTATCTCTCCTATAGCCTCACGTATCACTCCATTATAATAGCCACCCTTATCCCTACTCCCTGACAATATCAATAGCCACCCTTATCGCTCTTATAGCCATCCTTACCACCCTTATCACTCCGCCCAGACAGTATCCCAACGCACATAAGCACAGTGAAATGCCACCCTTATACCCACATAATGTAAACGGTTGAATGCCACCCTTATGTCCTCAGAATAATAACTCCAATCACTCACCAATTTACACATAATATTATCACGACAACACAATACAATAATTCATATCACGATTTACCCATAAGCCACAACCAATTCCAAAGATATAACAAAATTAATAAATTTCTCAACAAATACCCCAAAGCTCCACACAACGAATATGAACTTCAACACAACAACCGAGATGGAAAGTAACTCAGCATAGGACAACGCCTTCTTTAATCCAATTTTTTGATAATTATGTAAACGCCTCCTTTTAGACTTATTTAATGATTACTTACAGACAAGAAATCCATAATGAATTTAATTCTAAGAAAATATCAAATCAACAAACCCACAAAATTCACATAAAAATCCAAGTGGCAATTACACCAAATTATCATATAAAAAATACAAATTCGACAAACAAGGAATGAGGCATGACAAATTCAAGGATTTACACATGTTACAACAATTTTTCAATTTAATACTTAAGGGTGTCTACGAATTTCAACCAATATAATTTGCATATATAAACCAAGTACGTACTCGTCACCTCGCGTATATAGTTTTCAATTACATAATTTTCACATAAGACGCGATGCCTAAGGGGTAATTTTCCCACTCGAGGTTAGGCAAGATACTTACCTTAACGGAGTTAGGCCAATATTCCAAAATTGCATTCTTGCGCAAAACGACCTTCGGACGGCTCAAATCCAAAATTCTCCTCTTAGTGATACTACAATGATCCACTACACTAAGAAACTTCAATCTACAATAATGCAACACAATTGCATCAATATTAGTAAGATTTCCATAGTTTAGGCCATTTAGGCATTTTATCAACCACCTAGAGTGCATAAATCTCTACAACCTCCTTCAATGAAATTTATTCACCTAACAACCACCTTCCATACAAATGATTCACCTCACAATCGTCTCTAGTCCATCCACAACTTCCTTTAGCACATGCATGCCCAAATATTCACTCCCAACCCACAAATCTTATCAATTAATTCATTATACAATCTCTACAATGGGTATTCATTTAACTTGAGAATTTATGGCTTTCAATCACTATACCATGAGTTACAATACTTAATTCATACTCATATTCCAATAATAAATCTGTACATGGAAGTCTAAGTATGTAGGATTACCTTTTTGGAAGAAATCTTGCAAAACACTCCTTTGAGTTCTTGAAGATATTTCTTGAATATCTAAGTAATTTATGTGTAGATTTCATCAATACTATTGTAGAAATAATGAAATTTCACACCAAGATAATGGGGATTGCTTACCTTGAAGAAGAGAGGAGTTGGTGGTCTTGAGAGAGTGGAGAAGAGCTCCAAAATTCGTCCAAATTAAGTGGGAAAAATAACCCGCAAAGGTCTTATATCAAAATAGGGTTGGACTATAAAAAAAAATCCGAAGTTTTACAGCCGCGGCGCATGGGACGTCGCGGGGTGTCACGGGGCGGCTGTGCAAAACATTTATGGAAATGACATTTCGAAACATTCTGGAATTTTTCACAGGCGCGGCGCATGGGGCGCCGCGTGGGGCGGCGCGATAGTGTAAAATTATGCCAGCTTTTGGTACTTTTGTCATAACCTCTTATACGAGTGTCCAAATGATGAATGGTTCCAAAAGTTAGAAACTAGACTCGAAGATCTTTCATTTGATAGATTGTCCATCACATAATTCCTAATATATAGGTAGATATGCTCGTCCAAAGTTTGGTCTTGTGCGTACTCATTTGAAACTTTAGTCTATCATGAAATTTCCAACTTGACTTAGGCTTAGGCCTCTCTTTAGACCCCACATTACTTATAATATGCCTCGTGCACTTATTATCATATCCAATTGATATCCATCATATTAATAGTCTTCGTCTGCATACAAAATAATATAATTAGCACACATCAACTTTCTAATTTTGCCAAAATGCGCCGAATTGTTCTACGGACTTCCAACTCTAATTTCGGGCATATGCCTAAATCCGAAATCACCATACGAAGCTATTGAAACCATAAAAGTTCCATTATGGGGTCGTTTGTACTAAAGTCAAACTCCGGTCAACTCTTTTCATTAAAGCTTCCAAAACAAGAATATATTGTTCTTTCAATTAAATCTTTAATCATCCGAAAAATCAAACTACCGCGCGCGAAAGTCATAATGCACATTACAAAGTTATTCAGGACCTTAAGCTGCTGAAGGGGACGTCAATTTTCCAAACGACAAGTCGGGTCGTTACATTCTCCCCCTCTTAAACAAACGTTCGTCCACGAACGTGCCAAGAATTATTCTGAGGACATTAAATTACTGAGTGTACTATTACACACCTACTCGTGGAGAGTCGACGTCACTGAAATTTTAATATGGTACGACTACACCATCTCAGTTGAGATTATTTCTTTTATCCATATTTATAAACTTTAAAACCAATTTTTTACACTCCAAACATTTCCAAAAGGCTTGATTTTTCACATCAACACACAATATTAGTCTCAACCAGTTGTTGCAACTCGTGCCTATGCACACATCAACTTCCTTAATAGCGCTTAAGTACTTCGAAATTTTTTGGGGTGTTATATTCTCCCCCACTTAGGATCATTCATGCTCAAATGAGAAGTAGAGTCTGCCCTCAACCACATAACATAACTTATCTCTTCTTTCGCACATCTCAATCTCCCAAATTTTTCTAACTCCCAAATTTTTCAGAAATTTCGGCAGAGTCTCCCCTGTAATTGGGCATATCCACCTGCCAGAGTAACACCAAAACAACTCCTAACAACACATCCACAATACAACAAAGCACCACAATCTCTCTCTCTCTCTCTCTCTCTATATATATATATATATATATATATATATATATATATATATAACACTAATCTCAACATTACAAGCATTGCATTATCATAATGATATCTAGACATGAAACACATCATATGTATGCCCACAACCACATCTCTGGTCTTAATAGTTGTTCATAATCGATTACAACAACGGCAATTAACTTCATGTTAACAAAATCTCGTTTCAAACCTCCACTTTACTAACAACGAGACATGAGGCATGAAGAACTCATAATTATTTACCTGAATTAACGAGTCCCATTTTACGCCACCAGGACACTCACCTCGTAGGCTAAAGCTCAATAATTACAACACGAATTTGGCAAATTATGCACAGAGAAATTCATACAAGAATTTTCAAATAAGCCTAACGGGCATTACTCCCTATAATTACTATAGTACAAATTTAATTTTACAAGGGAGAATTTAAACTCATAAATATTTTACTATAAGGACCTCGTCCTTATATAACTTTCACCATGGCTTGTAGCCTAATTTAAATATTTTACATCATATAAAAATGCGAAGATCTCGTGCTCAACTCTGAATCACAAGTATTTTGCATATTGTGCCAACTGAGATTTTCCATTCCCTTTCTTTCTTCTTTTTAATAAATTCCGTAAATAATTTTCACAACACATAATGAACCCTCATACCCATAGGGCATATAATTCATAAAATTGAGATCAATTATTCCGAAATCACATCAAATCCCATTGTAGTGAGTAATAGAAAGTCACATTTGGACTTATAGCCCTCAATCATGTACAAAAAGAAAAATGATATACACGGGCTAACATCATCAAATCTCCCAACATGGATAAACATATAAGTGAGTCACAAAATTACGAAGCTCACCCATAAGCGGAGCATAATAAGAGGACTCGCCTCAATATTCAGAACTGAATCAAATTAAGGAGAAATATCCCTTTATAACAAATTAGGATCGTATCTGTAACGACACCATCTGGTGTGGTGGTCTCAGCCGCACTATAGTAAATATATCAACGGTCTGGGCCTCCCCCTCTAGGGCGCCCCCTACCCGCCTGTCCTCCACCCCTAATTGGCTGTGTGCGTGGAGTATTAACTGGAATAACGCTTGTAGCCTGAGTGTTTTGATGAAATCAACCCCTCCCAAGTCTGGGACAATCTCTCATGATGTGCGTAGTATCACCACACTCATTAAAACCCCTCTAAGGTTGCGACTGCTTGTACTGAGTCTGTGCCGGATATCTGGAATAACCACTGTAACAACCTCGTGCCAGTGGTGTACTATAAGAGCTTACCGGAGCACCCGAGTAATCTGATGTGCGGACTGAGCTGGCCGACTACTCGAGCCTCCGCCATAATGGGTCATAGCTGAAGAGTAAAATACACTGAACCCTCCAGAGCTTTGAGACCTTTTGGTCACTTTAGACTCATTTTCCTAACTTCGAACACCTTCTAACATCCTGGCAATCTCTACTACTTGCTGAAATGGAATGTCAGTTTGCAATTCTCGAGCCATGCTTATTTAAAAATCATAATCGAGCCCTTCAAAGAATCTGTGAACTCGCTATTTGAATGTAGGAACCAAGATAGGTACGTGTCGGGCTAACTCACTGAACCTGATAGCATATTCTGACTCGTCATGGTACCCTGACGCAACCGTTCAAACTCTGTGAGCCATGCATCCTGTAGAGTCTAGGGAATAAACTCTTTCAAAAATATTCCCAAAAATTAATCCCAAGTTGGTGGTGTTGCATCAGCTGGTTTTCCCTCTTCTTAAGCTTGCCACCATCGATACGTTACTCCTGACAACTGAAATGTAGTAAAGGCAACTCCGCTCACTTCCACAATACCCATGGTATAGAGAATACAGTGACATTTTTCTAGAAATCCCCGGGCATCCTTAGTAGCTGTGCCACTGAAGGTAGGTGGACTATAGCTCTTAAATCTCTCAAGTCTCTTTTGTTCTTCTTCTTATGCCTCTGGCCTGACCTCAGGTTGAACCGGAATAACATGATGTACCTGTACTATACCTGGAACCTGACCAATATGAATCTGTTGTTCTGGAGCGCAGGCGGTAAAAGTCTGAGTTACTCCCCCAATCTATGCAATATTTGGTGCAACAGATATCAATCCCACCTGAGTTAATGTACCAAACATATTCAAGAACTGTGTTAAAGTCTCCTGGAGTCCGAGGGTAACAACAGGTGCTTCCGGTACCTTTCCCCCAACTAGAGCTACTGGCGGCTCCTCAACTGCTGCTTTGACAGGTGCTCTAGTCGCAGTACATGCCCTTCCTCAGCCTCTACCTCGGCCCCAGTCTCTTGCGGCTGTAGCAGTATGCGCGAGTGTCTGCTCAGCTGACCCGATAACATGTGTCCTCACCATATGTGAGATAATAGAGATGCAAAGGCTCAAATTCCAAATTCAACAAATTCCGCACGATAAGAATGAAAGAAGTGGAAATTTCCTAACAGTTCTGTAGCCTCTCGAAGATAAGTACAGACGTCTCTGTACCGATCCGCAAGACTCTACTAAATTCGTTCGTGACTCGTAGAACCTATGAACCTAGAGCTCTGA
The DNA here is from genome assembly GCF_000715075.1 of Nicotiana tabacum. Lineage (NCBI taxonomy): Eukaryota > Viridiplantae > Streptophyta > Magnoliopsida > Solanales > Solanaceae > Nicotiana > Nicotiana tabacum. Next base: position 123,471,301 of record NC_134096.1, on the reverse strand, counting down.
TACCAACTTGTCACGACCCAAAATCCCACCACAGGTGTCGTGATGGCACTTAGTCTCTAAGACTAGGTAAGCCGACTACAACAACAATTCAAGTTTTTTTATATATATATAATCGAAACCAACAACGGAAATATTCAAACAAACTACCAAGACTGGTAATACTGAATCACGAACTCTAACTAAATATATTAAATGATATCAAGGGTCGAATACTCAATATTGTTTGAATAATAATTAACAGTACAATAAAATAGAAAGACTCCAAGGGACTGCGCCAACCGATCCGCTCTACCTTGAATCCTTGCGATCACACTCTAACTCTGTCCGGGTCTGATATCTCCAATACGCCCCTTAATGATACTACAACGATCCACTACACTAAGCAGCTTCAATCTATAATAATGCAACACAATTGCACAAATATTACCAAGATTTTCATAGTTTAGGCCATTTAGGCATTTTATCCAACACCTAGAGTGCGTAAATCTCTACAACCTCCTTCAATTGAATTTCTTCACCTAACAACTACCTTCCACACAAATGATTCACCTTACAATCATCTCTAGTCCATCCACAACTTTCTTTAGTGCATGCATGCCCAACAATTTACTCCCAACCCACAAATCTTATCAATTAATTCATTTTACAATCTCTGCAATGGGTATTCATTTAACTTGAGAATTTATGGCTTCCAATCACCATACCATGAGTTACAATACTTAATTCATACTCATATTCCCATAATAAATCTGTACATGTAAGTCTAAGGGTGTAGGATTACCTTTTTGGAAGAAATCTTGCAAAACCCTCCTTTGAGTTCTAGAAAAATTTCTTGAAGATTTAAGTATTTTATGTGTAGATTTCATTAATATTAGTGTCGAAATAATGGAATTTTACATCAAGATAATGGGTATTGTTTACCTTGAAGAAGAGAGGAGTTGGTGGTCTTGAGAGAGTGAAGAAGAGCTCCAAAATCCGTCTAAATTAAGTGGAGAAAATAAACCCCGAAGGTCATATATCAAAATAGGGCCGAGTTGTAAAAAAAAAAACCGAATTTGTACAGCCGAGGCGCATGGGGTGGCTGTGCAAAAAGTGTCTGGAAACGGTATTGCGAAACATTCTAGAATTTTCCACAGGCGCAGCACATGGGGCGGCGCATGGGGCGGCACGGTAGTGTAAAAGCCTGCCCGCTTTTGCAAATTGTGTCATAACCACTAGTAGGAGTGTCCAAATGTTGAACGGTTTGAATAGTTAGGAACTAGTCTCGAAGATCTTTCATTTGATATGTTGTCCATCACATAACACTTAATATATAGGTAGATATGCTCGTCCAAAGTTTGGTCTTGTGCGTACTCATTTCGAACTTTAGTCTATCATGAAATTTCCAACTTGACTTAGGTTTAGGCCTCTCCTTAGACCCCAGCCTCTCGTTAGACCCCACATCACTTATAATATGCCTCGTACACTTATTATCATATCCAATTGATATCCATCATATTAATAGTCCTCGCCTGCACACAAAATAATATAACTAGCACACATCAACTTTCTCATTTCGCCAAAATGCGCTGAATTGTTCTACGGACTTCCAACTCCAATTCCGGACATACGCCTAAATTCGGAATCACCATATGAAGCTATTGGAACCATAAAAGTTCCATTCTGGTGTCATTTTCACAAAAGTCAAACTCTAGTCAACTCTTTTCATTTAAGCTTCCAAAACAAGAATATATTATTCTTTCAATTAAATATCGAATCATCCGAAAAACCACACTCGACCGCGCGTGCAAGTCATAATGCACATTACAAAGCTGTTCGGCACCTTAATCTGCTGAAAGGGATGCCAATTCTCAAAACGATAAGTCGGGTCATTACAAATCCTAAGTGGGGGAGAATGTAAGCCCACGTAAAATGTTACCTAGAACCCGGGGTTTCGTGGTGCTGAGGTAGGTTAATGTGTTCGAAGATTTTAGAAAACAAGTCATGGTACAGAGTTTTTGGTTAGTGGAGTGGGTAGAAGAAATTACAGAAAATGGCGATTCTGTGGTCCATTATGCTATAGCGGATCTATTCATCTGACCACGAAATGACCACATAATGAACCAAAAGCAACTCAAATTTTGAAAACAATATTTGCTGGCCACATAATGATTCTGTTGGCCGTATAATGATTATGCTATTGCGAAATTGCATCGCGCAATGGACCAGACCCAACCCAAAATTTGAAAATTATTTTGTGGCCATTATGTTGGCCGCATAATCATTATGTTATCGCAGAATTGCAACACGGAATTGACATACTATTTTGTGGCCATTCTGCTAGCCACATATTAATTATGCTACCCAGATAACAACGCCGCTACCACATAATTGCATCACATAATTGACTTCGGGGGTCATTTTTGGAAATTTTCTTATCCGGCCCTATTTTGATATAAGTCCTTGGGGGTCATTTTGAAGGAAAACATCTGATATTTTTAAAGAGAAGTGAGAGTGTTCTAGAGAGAGAGGAGGAAACTATAGGCTAAAATTTTTCATCAATCCTTGCTCAAGACTTGTAAAATTTACAAGGAAAACTCACAAGGTCTTCATCTAAGAGGTAAGGTTCTAACCCTAGTCTTCAATTTCGAGTTTGGGCAGAAGATGGGAAATTGGGAGTGTGATTCTTGGGTATGAGAGTTTTTATTTATTCATACATGTAAATATAAGGATGGTGGGAAGGTAATTGAGGTAATATGAGTAAAAGCTTGGTATTGAATGGGTTATGGACTAAAAGAAATCTTGTAGAAGAACCTTGTGGCCGAATTTGCACACCTAGTGTTTGATAAAATGTCCAAATGAACTGAAACCATGAATATCTTTCTAATTTGTGTTCAATTCTATTATGTCTTAAAATATATTGGGATTTCTAGGATTTCCGGAACATTGTAGTAACTTAAAGAAAGCTCAAGCAAGGTATGTTGGCTAAACTACTCTCTTAAAAGTGAATTCCATAATTTTTCCGTAAGTTTCAACTATGGTTGGGTCAAGTTCCTTATTCTCATGTTCCGAGTTGTGCCCTATAAATTTGATTGTCCTGAGTAATCAAAGTGTCGAAAGATGTATGTACTCATAATATGTTCCAATCACTCTTATCTCATCATGATCTTCTTCGGGAATGTGTTCAAGTAAGGTTTATGTGTTAAAACGTTATAACTTCAATTTATGTTTCAAATGAAAATCCGTTAAGCATAACTTGGAAAGAATACTCAGTACATCTAAAACCCCTATTGCTCATATATATACTTAAGGCCTTGATTTCGAAGGTTCATATTGTTGAAAATCTATAAAGATGCTTGAAAGTGAAGGAGTGAGTTGAAGATATAAAGTGTGGCTACCATGCCAAGAATGAAGTTATACCATTGGCCAATGGTTCCAATGAAATGAGATGATGTGAGAAATGCTATGAAATGAGCTTTGATTCAAATCTTCCAAAAATTACTTCGAAAACATATTTGCTTAAAAGCTTATGTCCTCAAGTTGTGCCCCAATGTGACTGTTTTAAATAATGATATGCTTTGTAATTATTTTCTATGTGTTTTGGTTGGACTCGTAGTTGAATGAGTGTTTGGATTTTGTAACTTTTATCGGAGTCCAAGATGTGGGCCTGAGGGTTGACTTTTTGAGTTTTGATTAAGAACTTAGCATTTTCATATGGAATTGATTCCTATAACTTGAGTTGATTGTGTTAAATTGTTTGTGGCTATATTCGAGCCATTCATAGGCCGATTCGCGAGGCAAGGGCTTGTTGGAGTAGAGATTTGCACGATTTAGGTAAGCAACACTTCTAAACTTAGTTCTGAGAGTATGAATCCCTAACATATTGAGGCAAGGGCTTGTTGGAGTAGAGATTTACACGATTGAGGTGACGTGCATGCTAGGTGACGGGCGTGTGGGCGTGTACCGTAATAATTGTGATTCAGTCAATTCTGTGGAACTGTGTAGCTATCTTATCTGAATATTATTACTGTACCCATATTTTGTGTTAGAGCACTTGAGCTGTGATTTAATGTTAGAAATCATGTTTAGGTTATATGTTGGTGCTATTGGGACCCACAGTGGTCGTTCCTTGTTGTTGAGTTATTTGCTTAATTGCAGTTATGTACTCAGTCACATTCATCATTGCATATCCTATCTCAGTCTCTGTTATCATACATTATCACATCACGTATCATTGATTTGGGCTGCTTAGCATGAGTGTTGTGAGTCCGAGAGACTGGAGAGATTGATGACTAAGTGAGGTAGAGGTCCTGTTTGTGAGTGATATTTATGGGATACTAGGATCCAAAATATCCAATCTCACGAACCAGTTGGCCAAGGCCTGAACATCAACTGCAAGAGGTCTCTCACCAACGGGAATAAATGCAAGTCTACCCATACTCACCACCTTTCTGCTCAAGGCATCAGCCACCACATGGACCTTCCCGAGATAATACAGAATGGTGATATCATAGACCTTTAGCAGCTCCAACCATCTCCACTGACTCAAATTTAGATCCTTCTGTTTGAACAAGAGATGGAGGCTCTGATGATCCGTAAACACCTCACAAGACACACCGTAGAGACGATGCCTCCAAATCTTCATTGCATGAACGATGGCAGCTAACTCCAAATCATGAACATGGTAGTTCTTCTCATGAGGCTTCAACTAGTGCGAAGCATAAGAAATCACTCTACCCTCATGCATCAACACACACCTAATGTCGATCCGAAAAGCATCACAATACATTGTATAAGAGCCTGAAGTTGATGGCAAAACTAGAATTGGAGCTGTGGTCAAGGCAGTCTTGAGCTTCTGAAAGCTCTGCTCACACTCATCCGACCACCTGAAAGGAGCACCCTTTTGTGTCAATTTGATCAAGGGAAATGCAATAGACGAGAAACCCTCCACAAAGCGACGTTAATAACCGATCAAGCCAAGAAAGATACGAATCTCCGTAGCTGAGGACGGTCTAGGCCAACTCTAAACTTTCTCTATCTTCTTCGGATCCACCTGAATACCCTCACTGGACACCACATGCCCCAAGAATGCCACTGAGCTAAGACAAAATCACATTTGGAGAATTTATCATAAAGCTTCTCCCCCCTCAACCGCTACAACACAATCCTTAAATGCTGAGCATGCTCCTCCTGGCTACGAGAGTACACCAGGATATCATCAATGAACACTATAACAAACGAGATGAGATAAGGCTAGAACATACTGTTCATAAGATGCATAAATGCTACTGGGGCGTTGGTCAGCCCAAAGGACATCACAAGGAACTCATAATGACCATAACGGGTACTGAATGCTGTCTTTAGAATATTCGAGTCCCGAATCTTCAACTGGTGATACCTAGACCTCAAATCAATCTTGGAGAATACCCTCGCTCCCTGAAACTGGTCAAACAAATCATCAATATGCGGAAAAGGATATCTATTCTTGATTGTGACTTTGTTCAACTGACTATAATCAATACACATTACCATACCATGGTGCCATCCTTCTTCTTCACAAACATAACCGGTACACCCCAAGGCGACACACTAGGCCTAATAAACCCCTTATCAAGGAGTTCATGAAGCTGATCCTTCAATTCCTTCAATTCCTTCAACTCAGCTGGTGCCATGCGATATGGTGGAATAGAAATAGGCTGAGTGCCCCGCACCAAGTCAATACCAAAGTCAATATCCCTGTCGGGCGGCATGCCCGACAGGTCTACAGAAAACACATCTGAAAACTCTCGCACCACCGGAACATAATCAATAGTGGGAGTATCAACACTAACATCCCTCACAAAAGCCAAATAAGATAAACAACCCTTCTCAACCATCTGCTGGTCCTTAAAATATGAAATCACTCTACTGGGAACATAATCTAGAGAACCTTTCCACTCAATCTGTGGTGACCCCGACATCACCAACGTCATTGTATTAGCGTGACAATCCAAAATAGCATGATATGGAGACAACCAATCCATTCATAAGATCACGTCAAAATCGACCATACTAAGCAACACGAGATCAACTCTAGTCTCCAATCCCCCAATAGTCACTACACACGACCGGTACACATGATCCACAATAATAGTCTTGCCCACCGGTGTAGATATATGAGAAGATGAAGATAAAGACTCGCGGGGCATAACCAAATAATGAGCAAAATACGATGATACATATGAATAGGTGGAACCAGGGTCAAATAATATAGAAGCATCCCGGTGACATACTAAGACAATACTTGTGATCACTGTGTCTGAAGCAATTACATCTGGCCTGGTAGGGAGTGCATAGAATCAGGCCTGGCCGCCACCTGATTGGCCTCCCCTTCTAGGGAAACCCTTAGCTAACTGAGCTCCACCCCGAGCTGGGCGTGTGTATGGTGAAGTAATGGGTGCTGAAGTCGTAGGTTGACTCCTCTGCTGAGCTGAACCTCCCGAAAGGCGGGGATAATGCCTCTTGATATGACCCAAATCTCCACACTCAAAGCAACCTCTCCCTGTGAATGGCGGTAGGGACTGAAGGGAGCCCCGAGCACCGAGATAATTACTAGAAGGACCCGAAATAGATGAACCGTGAGCTGATAGTGCATGGGACGAACTCTGAGCGGGAAGGGCACTGATAGATGACTGACCCTGATGTGTACTGTATGGACCATGGCCAGATGATGCACCACGGTGAACTGGATGAGCCGTCTGAGCATGCCTATAAGGACGATCCCTGCCGTGTTAGAGCAAACCTCCAGGAGGAACACCACTAAAACCACCTGATCCACGAGGCCTCTTGGCCTTCCTCTCACCCCGCTCCTGACTGCGGATCATCTCTATCTACCGAGCAATGTCGACAACCTCATCAAAAGTAGCACCAGATACCCTCTCCCTAATCATAAGAAATAACAACTGATATGTGAGGCCATCTATGAACCTCCGAATCTTCTCCTATCAGTGGGAACCAGCCACACTGCGTAACGAGCCAACTCAGAGAACCTCATCTCGTACTGCATCACAGACATGCCATCCTGACGAAGCTGCTCAAACTGTTTGCGCAGCTCCTCTCTATGAGACTGTGGCACAAACTTCTCCAAGAAGAGAACGGAGAACTCTTGCCAAGTAAGTGGTGTTGCACCAACCAGCATGCGCCTCTCATAAGCCTCCCACCATCTGAAGGAAGCCTCAGAAAACTAAAAAATAGTGAACGAGACCCCACTGTTCTCCAGAATACCTGCTATATGGAGAATCCTCTGACACTTGTCCAAGAAACCCTGTGCATCCTCCGCCTCTGTCCCACTGAAAGATGGAGGATGGAATCTCCCAAACCTCTATAGTGTCTGATGCTCATCATCAGTCATAGCATAAACCTCATGGGCCTGAGCAGCTGCCACTGGCTGGGCTGGTAGTGCCCCCGGTGTCTGGAGTCCCTGCATCACCTGCTCCGGTGTACGGGAGACGGGAGTTTGTGTACCTCCTCCGTCCTGTGAAGTGGCTGCTGCGGACGGAACAGAGACCGCCTGAGAAAGACTGGTGCACATGGTCAGAATCTGAGCTAAGGCCTCCTAAAGGCCTGGAATCACAATAGGCACAGCTGGTGCCTGAGATGGCCCCACTAGCTCATCCGCAACTGGAACCTGCTCCGGGACTGGGGCAACTGATGGGTTTGTAGGTGCTGCCCTAGCTAATGTACGAGATGCACCTCTACCCCTACTGCGGCCTCTACCACTACCTCGGCCTCTCGCGACCCTAGCTGGTGGTACTGGTGGCTGACAATCTTGTCCGGTAGTTCGTGTTCTCACCATTTGTGAGAGAATAGTATAATAGAAGTTTAGTTATCGGAATCAACAGATTCACACGACAAGAATTCAAGAATGTGAAGTTTTCTAAGTGTTAGGCAACCTCTCGAAGATAAGTACAGACGTCTCCGTACCGATCCATAAGACTCTACTAAATCTGCTCATGTCTCGTGAGACCTATGTAACCTTGGCTCTGATACCAACTTGTCACGACCCAAAACCAACCGTTGTAATGGCGCTTATCGTAGAACTAGGGAAGCCAACTCCTTAACTAGTTCAACCAAATAAAAACTTTGAAAATATATACGGAAGCAATTTATATTAAAGAAAATCATTTTTGAAACAGAAATAAATCCGCAACACCATACAATCTATCCCAAAATAGGAGCGTCACCGAGTACATAAGCATCTATACCAGGATACAACCTACTACATTTTCTGAGGAATAAGAACTCAAATATAAATAAAGATAATGAAAGAGAGTCAAGGCTTGTGAACGCCATGTAGCTACCTCGATAGTCTCCGAGATCTCGACTCCTCAGCCGCCGTAACCGGAAGCACCTGGATATGCACGCGAGGTGCAAGGTGTAGCCTGAGTACAACTAACTCAATAAGTAACAAATCCAAACTTTGGACTGAAAGTAGTGACGAACTCAACCGACACAGTTCCATATAAAAATAACAGTGTAGAAATGTAGACATGCTTTCAAATTCAATAAATATAATTCAACAGTAAAAAACAATAGAGTAAATTTGAATGATATGAAGAATATAACTCCTCTACTTTTACATGCCAATGCATATTCTGTATGTGATGCACTATGCTGACAACCTCGTGTGCTCACACCCTCAACTGCTCAAACACTCGGTACTGTATATGGCCAATACAACCCAGGGAAGATCAATCCCAGAATATATACATCACTGACCATCAGTTACCCAGTACCGAGTAGGGCCAATCCAGCCCATGGAGAAGATCATTCTCCAGGTATATAATGCTTCGGACAAGATCCATGTCCAGGGAAGATCCGCCCCTCAATATAATCAATTGCGCTCACTGGATGTGTGTGTGCAGACTCCAGAGGGGCTACTTCAACTCAAGCGCTATCATAAATCGGTATAACCACTACGGCGTGCAGCCCGATCCCATAAATGTCACGCATAATCAGGCCCTCGGCCTTACTCAGTCATCAATCTCTCCAGTCTCTCTTTCATGGGCTCATAATGTCATGATACTAGCCCGAAAATATTGATATAATGTATCAATAAATAATAACAGAGACTGAGATATGATGTGAAATGAATGAATATGACCGAGTACGAAATGCCAATGAAATCAGTAAGACAACAACAAGAAACGACCACTATGGGCCCCAACAGTACCGACATAAAGCCTAAACATGATATTTAGCATGAGTGACAACTCAACTACTTTATCACATGATGAAAACACAAATATCAACAAGATAGAACCACTATACAGTGCCGTGGAATCGACCAGGTCAAAATTCTCATGGTGCACGCCCGCACGCCCGTCACTTGGCATATGCGTCACCTCAATACCAATCACATAACACATAATTCGGGGTTTCAGACCCTCAGAACCAAGTTTAGAAGTGTTACTTACCTCAATCCGAGCAAATTCCTACTCCAATACGCCTTTGCCTAATAAATCGGCCTCCAAATGACCCAAATCTATCCACAAACAATACAATACAATCAATACGGACTAAAGGAATCAATTCTACAAGACATTACAAAGTTATAACTCAAAAATCTGTAATCGGCTCAAAACCGCCCCCGGGCCCACGTCTTGAAATCCAACAAAAGTTACAAAACCCGAAAGCTCATTCACTCACGATTCTAATCATACCAAATTCATCAAAATCTGATTCTAATTGGTCATTCAAATCCCTAAAATAAACTTTCTAAATCCCTAGCCTCAAACCCCCAAATTTTACCTCAAAACACACCAACTAGGTGGAAAATCAATGGGGAAACATAATTATTGAAGAAAAATGAACACAAAGAGCTTACATCAAGAATCTCTTCTCTCAAAAACCTCCAAAATCTGAGCTCAAAATGTTAGAAATGGCAAAAATCTCGGAACCTTCGTTTATATAGGTTCTGCCCAGGCTTTCCGCACCTGCGGTAACTAAGCCGCTTCTGTGGCCTCGTAGGAGAGACAAACCACCCGCTTCTATGGTGACTTCCGAATCTGCGGCTCACACATCTGCTTCAGCGGACATGCCCTTGCGTGATATCCTCCGCTTCTGCGGAGCCCAGCTCCCCTTCTTCCTTCGCTTCTGCGGACTTCACCCCACATCTGCAGTCTCGCAGGTGCGGGAAAACCTTCGCACGTGCGTCCCTCTGCCTTCTCTCCTCCATCTCCACATCTGCGTACCACACCCGCACCTGCGGGATCGTATATACGGTTCCTACTCCACAAGTGCGATTACAACAGTAACACATAGACTTCAACAACTTCTCCAATCAATTTCCAAGTCCGTTAACCACCCGAAATCAACCTGAGTCCCCTGGGACCTCAACCAGACATACCAAAAATTCTTAAAACATCATACAGACTTAGTCAAACCCTCAAACCACCTCAAACAACATCAAAAATACGAATCGCACCCAAATTCAAACCTAATGAGCTTTAAAATTTTTAAATTCTACAAACGACATCAAAACCAATCAAATTACGTCCGATTGATCTCAAATTTTGCACACAAGTCATAAATGACATCACAGACCTACTCCAACTTACGAAATCGGAATCCGACCCCGATATCAAAAAGGCCACTCCCGGTCAAACCTGCCAAAAATTCAATTTTTGCTATTTCAAGCCTAATTCAACTACAGACCTCCAAATCACAATCCAGATACACTCCTATGTCCAAAATCACTAAACGGAACTAACAGAACCTTCAAAACTTTGATCCGGGGTCGTTTGCATATAAGTCAACACCCGATCAACTTTTCCAACTTAAGCTTTCAATTAAGAGACTAAGTGTCTCAATTCACTCTGAAATCTCTCCGGACCCGAACCGACCAATCCGGTAAGTCATATAACAACTGTAGAGCACAAAAGGAACAGTAATTAGGGGAACATGACTACAACTCTCGAAACGACCGGCCGGGTCGTTATACATACCTATATGTATTGTGGATATTCAACAATGAATTTAAAGGGTGATGGAGCATTTTTTGATTTTAAACTAAAAAAGAAGAAACAATCTTTCTGTAGGTGTATATATATTAGTGTTATGGAAGAAAGTGAGACAAATGAGATTGGAAAAATGAATGGTGATTTTGTATATATATGTTAGTGTTATGGAAAATAGTGAGACTGATGAGATTGGAAAAATGAATGGTGATTTTGTAGTTCAGCCCAGGAAATGGGTTTCAAGAATCAAAGAGAGGCTCACATGTGATGCTTCTTACTCAACATAACAGCAACAACACCATATCAATTAATCTCACAAGTAAAGTCTGAAAAATATAGTAGGTAGGAGTGTACATGAGTCGGGTTGATTCGGTTTTTATCAAAATCAACCAAATCAACTATATATGTCGGTTTAGATTGGTTCAGTTTTATCGGGTTTGTTTTTGATTTTTTTGGGTACATGGGTTGTTGTTTATTTTTTGGGTACATGAATAGTATTTTAATCTTATTTTGTCAAAATTATAGATAAAATTTTGATAAGTAAGTATATGTTATTGAAAAAACTGACAAATATATGATCTATTAAAATATTCTTATGGGAAAATTATTTCAATAACATATGATAGTTACTTTTTAGTAATCTAATAATAAGTTTTTGTTGATATACGCTTTCATCGTAATTCAAATTTAATAATTAAACACAAAAACATATATGAACCTTAAATAATAATAGGTTCTATTTAATTTTAAAATTATCAATAAAATATCATTTCAAATTCGGAAAAGTTATAAGAGTTTAATAAATTTCGAGAATATTCCTCCTGTTGTATATTCTGCAATTTTTATCAAACACACCCCCCCCCCCCCCCCCCCCCCCCCCCACCCCCCCCCAAAAAAAAAAAAAAAAAAAAAAAAAAGGGAAATAGATGGGACAATTGCATATTCATAGTTTCCGTTGTTGCTTAGGCAGTGCATAAGATGTTAAAATTTAAAACTATAAAATGCAGCCAATACAACCAGTTTTCTGTAAAAGGTGTCACATATTTGAATATAAAAGGCCTTTAAATAACATCAGGCTATAGCTATAAATAGTATTATTCAGGTTAGTGGTGACATGTTGATTTACGACACCCAATTTAGTAGGCTGGTATAATCGAGCCAGTTTCATGTTCTTTTTGGCATATTTATCAATAGGAAGATAGTCTTGGTGTGTGTAAATGAGATGTGAATCCATTTTCAGTTTAGTGCTCCTGGTTTCATTTGTAACTTTTTGTTGCTTTTGTTTTATGATTTGGTGCAACTTTCGCGATTGAAAACAAGAAGTAGGAGGCCAAAGAGCTTACTGAGGTTGGTTTCTTGCGAGAAGTGCCTCTCTGGTATGTCTCTAATGTAATGACCCAACCGGTCGTTTTGAGTCCTAGAGCGTCGTTCGGCGGTTTGAGACCCTGAGCAACTTCACTTCAGGTATTATGACTTGTACGCGTGGTCGGAATTTGATTTCGGGAAGTTCGGAGTTGATTTGGAAAGAAAATTCTCATTTCGAAATCTTTAAGTTGGAAGAATTGACTAAGGTTGGATTTTTGAGTAAACGGCTTCGCAATCGGGATTTGAAGGTTCCAACATGTTCGTATGTTAATAAGTGTACGAGTCATATTATAAGTGATGTGGAGTCTAAGGAGAGCCCTAAGTCTAAGTCAAGTTGGAAATTACATGATAGACTAAAGTTCCAAATGAGTACACACAAAACCTAACTTTGGACGAGCATGCCTATATATATATATATATATATATATATATATATATATATATATATATATATATATATATAAAGAGTTATATGGTGTACAACCTATCAAATGAAAGATCTTCGAGTCTAGTTTCTAACGCTTTAAACCGTTCGTCATTTGGATATTTCTACAAGGAGTTATGGATATTTTAGTAAAAGGTGTCCAGTAGGGGAAAATTTGTAATACGAGGTACAACCCGCACAGCGCAAGGTACAACTCGTTGAAGCACCTATGCCTATATAAGGCAGTCACGGGCAGCAACCATTTTTGGGGATTTTCTTGAGCTAGGGATTGGTTCTTTCATGGTGGATTCGACCTTGGGGACTACTTAAGAATACAATGTGAGTTTTTTTTGGATATTTTAAGTTAATAACATCCTATTAACACTAGTATTAACATCCTTCAATCTTTGAAATCCCTAGAAATCTTTCAAGTTTTTCAAGAACACCAAATTTCCCAAATATTGGAATTTTAAGGAAAAGCTTCAAGAAGGTAATACTAATGCTTCAAGCTCATTTCTTATGAGTCGGTGAGAGTAATTCCAATATTTATTTTAAGTTGTTATGGTTTGCTAATTGATTTCATAAACCCTAGTTCATGGCATGAATATTGTCCTTGAGAAAATGAGGGAAAGATAAATAGTGTTCTTAGAAATGAAATTAAAGGATGCAATGAACCTATAGAATCATTGTCTAGCTTAGTTGGAAGTGTTCAACTAAGTAATCACCAAATTGAATGTTTTGAAAATGTTGGTTAAGGAAGACGATGAATAGTAATTTGGCGGTATTGAAAAATTAATGTATTATCATTGATGACTTCAAATAGATATTAAATGATAAGAGTGGAGTTGAATGTGCTAGTAAGTGAACCTATTAGACAATTTGAGCCGGAGGCTTGTAGCCAACTTATGAGCCATATATGAATATTGATAAATATTTTTGAGTCACATTTTGATTATATTTGGGATTATAATTGTAGATATCAATTTGTTGGTGGCGGATGAGCATTTTATTCAATGTTACGATGTCGGAGGAGGATTAAAAGTTTGTGAATGTTAATAAAGCGAAAGCGAGTTTTGGAGCGTTGGGCATCGGTCGAGTTGTTTGAAAGGCTTGGGAGCCCACTATGGAACTTCAGAGCGAGGTAAGTCTCTTGTGTAACCTTGTAAGAGGGAATTTATCCCTAGGTGATTTAAATTAATAATTATTGTTAATTGTGGGGGATACGTACGCACGAGGTGACGAGAGTCCGTGCGTAACTACTAATATTGCTAAGTCCTTATAGTTTAGGACTCGAATCATGAATTACTTATGATAATTGCATCTTTTAGTTAATTGAAATATTGAAATATTTGTTGTAAATTGTTAGAGGAAATAATAAGAGACTGAAATTTCACATACTTGAATTTTTGCTCAAATTATTTAACTGTTGCTATAAACTGTACATCCTGGTATATAAATCTTAATAAATATAAATATATTCTCATCTTGGAGGTACATAAGAAAATGTCCTCTTTTCTTGTGGAGCGGGCCAAATGTCTCATAGATGCATCTATGGATCGCGCCGCACGTCCCTCGGCAGTGTACACGATACTCTGGATCGGGCCGTATGACCTCGACAGAAATCGTGCCTAATAATAATAATTACACGATACCTTGATATTTTAATTGCAGCTTGTGCGAAGTTAATTAATAAATTGAAAATTGTCGCATTTCAAGAATTAATTATTGTTGCTGGTTAAAGAAAATTATTGTCATTCCTATAAATCATGTTGATTTAAATATTTCTATTTCAATATCATTGACCCTTAGTGAATGTCAAAGTCGACCTCTCGTCACTATTTCTTCGAGATTAGGCTTGATACTTACTGGGTACACGTTATTTACGTACTCATGCTACACTTGCTGCACATTTTTGTACAGGTACGTATATGTCTAGCAACCTTGTGGGCGCAGAGGTTTGGTTAATGCGGAGACTTAGGTGAGCTGCATTCTATATTACGATCCGCAACCAGTAGAGTCTCCTTCAGAGTTATTTATATTTTTTCTGTTTAATTCGTATTCCGGACAGTTGCTGTATTTTATTTTATATTCCTAGTAAATGCTCATGCACTTGTGACATCATGTTTTGGGAGGATCGTGGGTTGTACTGTATTGAATTTGTTTAAAGTATTATTATTTACTCTGTAAATTCTCATTATTTACTATGTATATTAAAGAAAAATATGATTTCAAAAGTAATAAAAATGAGAACCCAATTTAGTATTTATTGTTGGCTTGCCTGATAGTAGTGTCCGGCGCCATCACGACCTTAATGAATTTTGGTTCGTGACATCCAAAGGTAGTAATGAGTCAAAAGTGAATGTATCAGAAAGCTTAGGGGCAGAGTTTTCAGTTTTAGTTATTCTATTTGTTCAAATCAATAAGAGGGTACTCAATTTCACTTTTCTAATAATAAAGTAGAACATGAGAAATGGAAGATGTAGCATTATTAATATAGCTTTTTATTTTCAAGTAGTTTTCTTTCTAGATATCTGAAATAGTTCTGGGGTAATCTCATGTGCAAGACTCATCTACATTTTTTTTATTGGCAACCAGTTTTCCTTTACTAGATGTGAAATGTGTTGGATTCTTAGTTAAGACTTTTGTTTCTATCGTCATTTTTTGAAGATGTAGTTTGGAAAAAAAAATCTGGAAACATATTGTGGATCTTAAGACTAAATGATTATGCATTCAAAAATATAAATCTCCTCTTAAAATAAGAAGGGAATTTAATATCAATAGATTTTGTGAAAAAATTTGATTTTTCTTTGTTCCTTCTTTTTTAGTTAATGTTTGTATTTTTTTCTTTCTTCCCTCTAATTGTCTTTGTTTTCTTTCATTCAATGTTTGATTTCTCTGGCCACGTGGATCCAAGAATTCTCCAAGTGTATGTGACCAATTTGAGTTTTGTCTCGTTTGGTAGCCATTTTTTATTTTGTTAGAGAGCTTAAACTAAAGAAAAGCATGAAATAGAATTAGTCGCATATTCGAATAAATTAAAGAAGGTATTTTTACTTTATTAATCATATTTGATAGGGTAGGTAAATAAATGGTATTCAACAATCTATATCGTACCCTAATATTGTTCCCTTCTTAATTACTTTCAGCCTATAGTTTATTGGGGAAATTAACATTTGATTTGTAAATTGATCTTGGTTGCCAACCGTTTGGAATGACATTTGGGGCAGTGACACTCTTCTTTATTTCTGAAGTAAGTCTAAGGGAAAAAGGAGGTTTCTGTGTGTTTGGTTGCATGTCAACACTCCAAGTTGCGCCAATCATTCGTTGCATTGGTACCCAACTTGAATTGCTTGTTTGGATTTCAACTAAAGAAAGGTCCCCATCCCCATCTACTGCTTCAGATGTAACTGCGAAAAAATTAGGATTGGAACCTTTGTCCACCTTAAATATAATATTTGTATTGTAATTGCATGCTACCCTGTAAGGTTCAATAAAAATTAAAAAAAATTAATGCATTAGCAGTTTTCCTCGGAAGGAAAATAAGAGGGGAAAAAAAAATCAATTTATTGCTTCCTATCCCCCCTCCCCCCAAATATAAAACCTTCTTATAAGATGGAACAAATGAAGTAGTTTTTGTAAAATAACTCACCTTCGGTAAAAAATCGAGATTCTTCCTGCATTATATAATTGTGAAGCTTCGCCAGACTTTGCCAATTTTTCAAAGGCAATTCCACTTATATCAAAGTGAACCGGATCATTATTGCATGCTCCTGGGCACTCATCTGTAAGGGTTAATGTTATTGGATTCCCTGAACAATGCGGATTCTGATTTTGGGTGCATAATACTTGAAAAACAATGCCGATATTTTAGAGATGTCATGCATTTATGCATGAAACTAAAATATTCATGCACATTATCTCTTTTATTTCAGAGTTTTATTTTCTTGTCATCTCATGCAACATAAGATGTGTTGTTCTACAAATTATAAATTTACAAGATCAGTGGCAGAATCAGGTATTCTATCAAGGGGATTCCAAAAGTTTAAAAATGTTACATTTGAAATTTGCATGTACCTATATTTTCTCTTATAAGGAGATTTAAAAATTTATGTATTTTAAATTTATGTTTACCCAATTTATGTTATATAACTTTCCGAAGAAGGAAATTCAATTGAATCCCAGCCACTCTACCTGGTAGCATGCACCACATCCAGCACCTTGCTTAAAAAGCGCTTGATTTCCGGCCGTGATCATTGCATTGTAGGGAGCGCTTGCTACGTCATTTTCGAGCCCACATGCTCCACCTAGAACAAAATAGTAAGAATAAAATATATTTTCAATCATTTAGCCCGATAATCATTAATGAAGTATGTAAAAATCAAGACTATATTGATCAAGCCATTTCGGTGAACAGGTGTCTACAAAATTCCATTTGTAGATACCTTTTATTATAAAGGGGAAGGAAGAGAAACTTGATAAGCGGATTACAAAATGCAAATCAAACCCTTACAAACAATGTAAAATTCAGATATCCAACAATCGAACTACTAAGATTTATCTTCAAAATTGTATTTGAAATCTAAAGTAGGTTAATTTAATTTTAATCTAGTAGGCTACTTCATATATCTTAAGAAAAAAGAGAGTAGAAACAAACGACATTTTAAGACATTACCACTCCCGGGACTAGTAGGATTTATATAAAATGTTGCAACAGCTTGTGAATAACCACTTGGTTGGCAAGAGGAAAATCTAAACAAACACGAGCAAAAAGCTACAAAAATCCAAAGGAAAAGACCATGAGGAAAATTTGCAGCCATGATCTAGTAATTATCTTTGATTAACTAAGTGACGCTCTAATATTTTTTGCTAATTGCTTATGCAATGCCATGTTAATTGGTACTATTTATAGTAAAAAATGAATATTATTCTGTTGAGGATACTAATTATGAAAAATGAACCATTTTGCTAATTTAAGGTAAGAACTTTATTGCCTTACTATTTAGTTTGGAGATGCTGAAAATTTAAATATTATTACATCTCATGATTCTCATCTTCTCTTTAATTCATTTATTTCTTTTTGTCATATACCAACTAAACACCATATGATTTGAGGCATCTACAATCACAGAACAAGAGGCATGCAGTAAACATATCGAAATGCATAACAACTAACCATAAGTTGAGAAGATCAAAAGAAAAATATATTGATTAATAAACACTTGGCTTGACTTTTTCAAATGATAAAACGTTTTTCATCATAAGCATTTTTTGCGGTGCTATAACCTCATTCTTTTCTTTTATAACAAGCATTTCTACCTTTATATAACAAACTCACTTATATGCATAATGTGATCACTTATGCAATACTGCAAATTAGTACAAAACACATGTAATATATTATATATATATATATGATACATGACTGAAGTTGAAACATTGTACAGCGCAACTTTGGAAATTCATACAAGCGTCCACAAATTTATTTGAAGCTCAAATTGTTCTGATTTCAATTGTAACTTTAAAATCATGTACACGTTTGTTCCCACATATACATGATTGTCCAATAAGGTATATATTAGAATTTATCTTGCAATTTTCTAACCAATTGAAATGTTAAATTTAGTCTAAATGAGCATTTAGAGGGTATAGACTCCGCTTATCTCAAAGTCCTTAGCTTAGACTTGGCTACAACATCATAAACCTGTCAACAAGTGTCACTCTACATAATTAGGGATCGTTTGATTAATCAAGTGTTTAACCAATACAGTGTTTGATTAGTGTAAACGAATAAATAAATAATTAATCCCAACATAAAATTTCCCATATAGGGTAAATAGTATCCATATATGAATTATGAGAAAATCTAGAATTTGAAATAAGAATACATGTATTATATAACGACCCGACCGGTCATTTTGAGTTTATTAGCCCCGATCCTCTATTTTCTGCTTTTTCCGTATTTTTTTCTGCTTATATGACTTGCCGGGAGGTTATGTTTATGGTTTTGGAGTGATTGGGGATACTTAGTCCGTAAAACGGAAGCTTAAGTCTTTGGATTTTGACCGTAATTGAAACTGTGTGAAGACGACTCCGGAATGGAGTTTCGTTGGTTCTGTTAGCTCCGTTGGGTGATTTTTGACTTAGGAGTTTGTCCGGAATGTGAATTGGAGGTCTGTAGCTGATTAAGGTTTCAAATGGCGAAAGTCGAAATTTTGGGAAGTTTGACCGGAAGTGGACATTTTGATATCGGGGTTGGATTCTGATTCTGGAAGTTGGAGTAGGTCCGTAATGTCAATTATGACTTGTGTGAAAAATTTGAGGTTAATCGGACGTGATTTGTTTTGTTTTGGCATCGGTTGTAGAAGTTTGAAGTTTTAAAATTCATTAAGTTTGAATTGGAGGGTGATTCACGTTTTTAGCATTGTTTTATGTGATCTGAAGGCTCGACTAAGTTCGTATGGTGTTTTAGGACTTGTAGGTATATTTGGTTGAGGTTCCAGGGGCCTCGGGTTGATTTGGGGTGGTTAACGGATCATTTTGGACTTGTGAAAGATTGCAGATTTTTCTGGTTTTTGAGTTGCTGGTTTCCTTCTTCGCGTTCGTGATGGGAGATCTACGTTCGCGAAGAGGATTTGGAGGCAGGTGGGATTTGTGCTTTGCATTCGCGATGGAGGTCCCGCATTCGTGAAGCTCTGAGGTAATTGGACTACGCTTTCGCGATGTGGTCTCGCGTTCGCGTTGAGGAAGTTGGTCGACTGAGTCTCCAGGCCATTTTGCCTACGTGTTCGCGATGTTGGTTCCGCATTCGCGTAGGGTCGAGCTGAGTAACCTTCACATTCGCGTGTAGACCATCGCGTTCGCGATGAAGGATTTTGGACTGAGGCAATTATGTGCTTCGCGAACGCGAGGATGTGGCCGCGTTCGCAAAGAAGGGATGCCTGGGCAGTATTAAAGTTTCCAAAAAACGAGGGTTGGCCATTTTTATCAAAACTTGAGATTGGGAGCTCAAATTTGGACGAGAGTTTTAGGGATTTTCAGAAACATCGATTGGGTAGTGATTCTTCACTTGTTTTTAGTTATATCCCACTAATCTATCATTAATTTCATCCTTTAATTTCGGATTTAGATTGAAAATTTTGGGAAACATAGGAAAAGTTCTTCAACTATGTTTTTGAGATTTGGTTGGGATTTTGATATCGGATTTGGATAATTTTGGTACGAGTGAACTCGTGAGTGAATGAGTATTCAATATTTGTGACTTTTACCCGATTCCTAGACGTGGGTCCGGCTTGACTTTTTAGGAAGATTTTTGAAATTCTTGTTAAAGTCTTGATTTCATTAATTAGATTAGTCTATTGTAGTTGTATTTATGATATGTAATTATTTTTGGCTAGATTTGGGCCATTCAGAGTCGGATAATTGAGGAAAGGGCATTCTTACTGATTGATTGAACTTTGTACGAGGTAAGTGGCTTGCCTAACTTTGTGTGGGGGAAATCCCCTGAGGATTTGACACTGTTGTGATATGTGAGCGCCGTGTACGTGAGGTAACGAGTGCGTACACATGTCATTTGTTGTAAAACCCGACTTTTACTTAGTAGTAACCTATTTTCATCTTAATTGAGTTATACCAACATGTGTAGTTATCCTGTTTAGCCTAATATCACATGTCTACATGCTTTAACTACTTATTTGAACTTTGTGCAGCATGCCTAGTTGATTTCCTACTTCTCTTTGACCTTTATCAGTCTTAACTGTAGAATTTTTACTGTTAACTGTTGTATTTATCGATTTGAGATGTGTATTTACTTTTGAGACTACGAGGCGGTACCTCGGGAGTTCTCCCTGCATATTTACTTTTGAGACTACGAGGCGGTACCTCGGGAGTTCTCCCTGTATATTTACTTTTGAGACTACGAGGCGGTACCTCGGGAGTTCTCCCTGCATATTTACTACTGAGACTACGAGGCGGTACCTCGGGAGTTCTCCCTGCACATTTACTTTTGAGACTACGAGGCGGTACCTAGGGAGATCTCTTCGCATATTTACTTTGGGACTACGAGACGGTATCTCGGGAGATACCCTACTATTTAATCCTGCTTGTTGTGTTTCTATTTTGCTGTGTTTTCCTTTTTTTAAATTCTAGTCTCTTATTATATTGCTACATTCTCCTGCTTTATTTGTTATATACCAGTGGGCCCTGACCTGACCTCGTCACTACTCTACCGAGGTTAGGCTTAGCACTTACTGGGTACCGTTGTGGTGTACTCATGCTACTCTTCTGCACATGTTTTGTGTGCAGATCCAAGTGTTTCTTATCAGCCCCGCTATTAGCTGAGAGTACTTGCTACTGTACGGAGACTTCAAGGTACATCTGCCGCGTCCGCATACCTCGTAGTCCCCCTCTATTCTCTCATATATCATTTACCTTCCGTACTTCCTTTTATTAGACTCTGCTGTTAGGGATGTTCATGGTTCGGTGTGGATCGATTTTTTCCTAAAAAAAAACCAAACCAAGTAAGTCGGGTTTTCAAATATTTGAACCAAACCAAACTAATTAAGTTATTTTTTATCGAGTCGGTTTATGTCGGGCTTTGTACGTTTTTCGGTTTTTTGGTTATTTATCGGATTTTTCTTCAATATGAGACATACACTACCAAACACATATTCCGGCGGATATAATTTCAATGTAACACTATCAAATCAATTGTCCTTTGAGAAATCTATCATTTAAAAGATATATTGATGATAATTGAATCAAATAGTGATGAATAATTTAAGGACTCGATTAAAAATAGATTATTTTAACATAAAATGGATTCATATACTTAGCAAAAGAAAATTACCAATCAAACTAGAATGTAAATGCAAAGAACTGTACTAAAGGTGAAAACGATTAACATGTACCATAAAATGTTAGAAACTTTGTACAAAAATATACATATATATAGGTGTAATGATAAATTTGAAATAACTACTTCTATAGTCGGTTTGGTTCGGGTTTTTCGGTTATTTTTTGATTAAGACCAAAACCAAACCAAATTTGATCGGTTTTTAAAATTCAAAACCAAACCCAAACCAAACCAAAAATTATCGGGTTTTTTGGTCAGTTTGGTTTGGATTTCGGTTTGGTTCCATTTTTTGGGTTTTTATAAATACCCCTATCTGCTGTATAGAGATACTAGTTTCCTTCTATAGCTTGTGACGTATAATGTTCCGGGTCTTGGGAATACTGTGTATTACTAGAGTGTTGGTTATTGTACATGTCGAGCGATATGGTTACGAGTTATTTAGTTATCTGTTGCAGTTCGTTGTTAAGTTTTACTTTCATTTTGTTATTTCCGCATTGTGGTAGGCTTACCTAGTTGTACAGACTAGGCGCCATCACGACGACTTACGGAAGGAGAATTGGGTCGTGATAAGTTGGTATTAAAGCTCTAGGTTCATAGGTGTCGTGAGTCACAAGCCGGTTTATTAGAGTCTCGCGGATCGGTATGGAGACGTCTCTACTTATCTTCGGGAGGCTATGGAACAGCTAGGAAAACTAAACTTCTTTGATTTTTTGTCGTGCAAAAATTGTTGACTTTAAAATTCTAAACTTCTGTATTCTATTCTCTCACAGATGGTGAGGACACGTACATGCAGATCTGATGACCAGGCACCCCGCGCCCCCTGCTAGAGCCGTGAGAGGCAAGGGCCGGGGTAGAGGCCGAGGACGTCTACGTGGTGTAGCCAGAGCACCCGCACGAGCTGCTACAGAGGAGCCCCAGTAGCTCCAGTTGGAGGGCAGGCACCAGAGGAACCTGTTCCTGCACCAACCCTCTAGGAGGCTCTAGCCCAGTTTCTAAGTATTTTTAGCACCTTACTCAAGCTGGATTGATTCCACTTGCTCCTGACACATCTCAGGCCGGGGGAAGAGCACAGACTCCCATCGCCGGTACTCTAGAGCAGCGGGTTCAGTTCAACTGGGTTCCAAAGATTATACCGATAAAGCCGGTAGCTCCAACTCAGCCCAAGGTTAGGGAAACAGTTTTTGAGGCAGAGCAACTCAAACTTGAGAGGTACAAGAAGTACCACCCTCCTACCTTCAGTGGATTGGCTTCAGAGGATGCCGAGGGTTTTCTGGAGGAGTGTCACCGTATTCTCCGTACTATGGGTGTAGCAGAGTCGAGTGGGGTTTCTTTTACTATATTCCAGCTTAGAGGAGTAGCCTATTAGTGGTGGTGTTCTTATGAGTTGGGTAGTCCGGCTGAGGCAGCTTCACTTATATGGACTCAGTTCTCAGACATGTTCTTGAGGGAGTATGTTCCTCAGAGTCTCAGAGACACATGGCGTACGGAGTTGGAGCATTTGCACCGGGGTGCTATGACTTTGTCAGAGTATGCAGTTCTCTTCAGCGATTTGGCCCAACATGCACCAGCCTTGGTTGCCACGGTTCGAGAGAGGGTTCGTCGGTTTATTGAGGGACTCCACCCCAGTATCAAGCTTAGCATGACCCGGGAGTTTGAGATGGATATTTCTTACCTACAGGTTATGTGTATTGCTAGGAGATTGGAGGGTATTCTTGGTCGGGAGAGAGAGGAGAGGGAGGCCAAGAGGTCTCGAGAGTCTGGCACTGATAGTGGTACTCATGCTCCAACTGCAACTCTCCATATTAGAGCCCCGTTCATTCAGCTCTTCCAGCCGCCAGTGGTATTCCGGCCCCAGGAGCCTTATTATGCACCGCCAGTATCTAGTGCACCTTCTGCACGGGGTGCTTTTAGCGGTCAGTCCAGCAGACCTAGCCCGAGCCAGTCACAACAGTCACGCCCTCTGAGAACTTTTTTTAAGTGTGGCGACACTCGCCATATGGTGAGGGATTGCCCCAGACTTAGGAGGGATGCACCTCCACAGACTTCTCAGGCACAACGTGCTCTACCGGGTCCTCAGGCTATGATTACAGCACCAACTACCACCCCACCTGCTCAGCCAGCTCGAGGTGGAGGTTGGGGAGGTCGAGGTCGCCCTAGAGGGGGAGTCCAGACCAGATATTATGCTCTTCCCGCTCATACAGAAGTAGTTGCTTCCGACTCTGTGATTACAGGTATTGTCCCGGTCTGTCATAGAGATACGTCTGTCTTATTTGATCTAGGATATACTTATTCCTTTGTGTCCTCTTATTTTACTCTGTATTTGGGCGTAGCCCGTGATTCTTTGAGTTTTCCTATTTATGTGTCTACACCTGTGGGAGATTCTATTATTGTAGACCGTGTGTATCGGTCGTGTTTGGTTGCTCTTAGTGGTTTTGAGACCAGAGCCAATTTATTATTGCTCAGCATGGTACACTTTGATATTATTTTGGGCATAGACTTGTTGTCGCCCCATTATGCTATTCTTGTTTGTCACGCCAAAACCGTGACGCTGGCTATGGCAGGATTACCGCAATTAGAGTAGAGATGTACCTTAGAGTATACTCCTAGCAGAGTTATTTTATTTCTTAAAGCTCAACGAATGGTTGAGAAGGGGTGTGACGCGTGTCTAGCTTATGTAAGAGATGTTAGTATTGATACCCCTACAGTTGAGTCAGTTCCAGTAGTGAGGGATTCTCCGGATATATTTCCAGCTGATCTTTCGGGCATACCGCTCGACAAAGATATTGACTTTAGCATTAATTTGTTGTCGGGCACTCAGCACATCTCTATTCCTCCATATCGTATGGCTCCTCCTGAGTTGAAGGAGTTGGAGGAGCAGTTACAAGAGTTGATTGATAAGGGCTTCATTCGGCCCAGTGTGTCACCTTGGATTGATCCTGTCTTATTTTTAAAGAAGAAGGATGGTTCTATGCGGATGTGTATTGATTACCGCCAGTTGAACAAAGTCACAGTGAAGAACATGTATCCATTGCCTCGTATTGATGACCTATTTGATCAGTTACATGGTGCCAGAGTGTTTTCCAAGATTGACTTACGTTCAAGTTATCATCAGTTGAAGATTCGGGATCCATATATCCCGAATATTGCTTTCAGGACTCGGTATGGTCACTATGAGTTTCTTGTGATGTCATTTGGGCTGACTAATGCTCCAGCAACATTTATGCACAGTGTGTTCTGACCCTATCTTGACTCATTCGTCATTGTGTTTATTGATGACATTCTGGTGTACTCTCGGGCTCGAGAGGATCATGAACAGCACCTGATGACTGTGCTTCAGATCTTGAGAGAAAAGAAGTTGTATGCATAATTTTCAAAGTGTAAGTTTTGGCATTACTCAGTGGAATTCTTGGGTCATGTAGTATCGAGTGATGGGATCCAAGTGGATCCGAAGAAGGTTGAAGCAGTGCAGAGTTGGCCCAGACCATCCTCTGCTACAGAGATCCAAAGTTTTATTGGTTTGGCGGGGTATTACCGTCGATTTGTAGAGGGTTTCTCATCTATTGCAACACCTATGACCAGGTGACCCATAAGGGTGCTCCGTTCATGTGGACAGAGGAGTGTGAGGAGAGCTTTCCGAAGCTCAAGACACCTTTGACTACAGCCCCAATATTGGTATTGCCTATAGGTTCGGGGTCTTATACTATATATTGTGATGCTTCGCGTATTGGTCTCGGCGCAGTGTTGATGCAGGACGGCAGGGTGATTGCCTACGCGTCCCGACAACTGAAGGTGCATGAAAAGAACTACCTTGTCCACGACCTCGAGTTAGCAGCTATTGTTCATGCCTTAAAGATTTGGCGGCACTATTTTTACGGTGTCCCTTGTGAGATTTACACTGATCACCGGAGTTTGTAGTATCTCTTCAAATAGAAGGATCTTAACTTGCGCCAGCGGAGGTGGTTGGAGCTGGTTAAGGATTATGATATCACCATTTTGTACCATTCCGAGAAGGCCAATGTGGTGGCCGATTCTTTGAGTCGCTGGGCGGATAGTTTGGGGAGCTTATCATATCTACCAGCAGCAGAGAGGCCATTGGCGTTGGATGTTCAGGCCTTAGCCAGCCAGTTTGTTATATTGGATATTTCTAAGCCGAGTCGAGTATTGGCTTGCGTGGTTTCTCGGTCTTCTCTTTATGATCATATCAGGGAGCGTCAGTATGATGTACCCCATCTGCTTGTCCTTAAGGACACGGTCCAGCACGGTGATGCTAAGGAGGTCACTATTGGGGATGAAGGTGCATTGAGGATGTAGGGCAGGCTATGTGTGCCCAATGTGGATGGGTTGCATGAGTTGATTCTCCAGGAGGCTCACAGTTCGCGATATTCCATTCATCCGGGTGCCGTAAAGATGTATCAGGACTTGAGGCAGCATTATAGGTGGAGAAGAATGAAGAAGGACATAGTGGAATATGTAACTCGGTGCCTAAATTGCTAGCATGTGAAGTATGAGCATCAGCGGCCAGGTGAGTTGCTTCAGAAGTTAGAGATTCCAGAGTGAAAATGGGAGCGGATCACTATGAATTTTGTTGTTGGGCTTCCACGGACTCAGTGGAAGTTGGATGCAGTTTAGATGATTGTGGATAGGCTAACCAAATCAGCTAATTTCATTCATATGATGACTACCTATTCTTCCGAGCAGTTGGCTCAAATTTATATCCGCGAGATTATCAGGCTTCATGGTGTACCGGTATCTATTATCTCTGACTGAGGTACACAGTTTACATCATGGTTCTGGAGGGCTGTAAAGCAGGAGTTAGGTACTCGAGTGGAGTTAAGCACAATATTTCACCCTCAGAAGGATGGACCGTCTGAGTGCACTATCCAGATATTGGAGGATATGCTTCGTGCGTGTGATAAATATTGGGGGTGCTTGGGACCAACTCTTGCCACTTGCAGAGTTTGCATATATTAACAGTTATCAGTCAAGCATCCAAATGGCACCGTATGAGGCTCTATATGGTAGGCGGTGTCGGTCTCTAGTGGGTTGGTTCGAGCCGGGAGAGGCTAGGTTATTGGGTACAAACTTGGTTCAGGATGCTCAGGAGAAGGTTAAGGTGATTCAGGATCGACTTCGCACATCTCAGTCCAGACAGAAGAGTTATGCGGAGCAGAAGGTTCGCGATGTTGCATTCATGGTTGGAGAGTGGGTCCTGCTCCGGGTGTCACCCATGAAGGGTGTTATGAGGTTCGAAAAGAAGGGTAAGCTGAGCCCAAGGTTTATCGGCCCATTTGAGGTGTTGCGACGTGTTGGGGAGGTTGCTTATGAGCTTGCCTTGCCTCCCAGTCTAGCAGGAGTTCACCAAGTATTCCATATTTCTATACTCCGGAAGTATCACGGTGATCCGTCTCATGTTTTGGATTTCAGCTCAGTCTAGTTGGACAAGGATTTATCTTATGTTAAGAAGCCGGTGGCTATTTTGGACAGGCAAGTTGGAATGCTGAGGTCAAAGAACATTACTTCCGTGAAGGTTTAGTAGAGGGGTCAGCCGATCGAGGAGGTAACTTGGGAGACCGAGCATGAAATGCGCAACCGCTATCCTCATCTTTTTACCACTTCAGGTATGTCTCTATGCTCGTTCGAGGATGAACGGTTGTTTTAATAGGGGGAGGATGTAATGACCCGGCCGGTCTTTTTGAGTGTATTAGCCCCGATCCCCTATTTACTGCTTTCCCTGTATCTTGTTTTGCTTATGTGACTTGCCAGGAGGTTCTATTTATGGTTTTGGACTGATTAGGGTCACTAAGTCCCTAAAACGGAAGCTTAAGTCTTAGGATTTTGACCGTAATTGGAACTGTGTGAAGACGACTCCAGAATGGAGTTTCGTCGATTCCGTTAGCTCTGTTGGGTGATTTTGGACTTAGGAGGGTGTCCGGAATGTGAATTGGAGGTCTATAGCTGATTTAGGGTTGAAATGGCGAAAGTCAAATTTTTGGGAAGTTTGACCGGAATTGGACTTTTTGATATCGGGTTCGAATACCGATTCCGAAAGTTGGAGTAGGTATGTAATGTCAATTATGACTTGTGTGCAAAATTTGAGGTCAATCGGACGTGATTTGATATGTTCGGCATCGGTTGTAGAAGTTTGAAGTTTCAAAGTTTATTAAGTTTGAATTGGAGGGTGATTCCTGTTTTAGCATTGTTTGATGTGATTTAAAGGCTCAACTAAGTTCATATTGTGTTTTAGGACTTGTAGGAATGTTTGGCTGAGGTCCCGGGGGCCTCGGGTTGATTTCGGGTGGTTAACAGATCATTTTGGACTTGTGAAAGATTGCAAATTTTTCTGGTTTTCGAGTTGCTGGTTTCCTTCTTCGCGTTCACGATGGGAGATCTGCATTCGCGAAGAGGAACTGGAGGCAGGTGGGATTTGTTTTTCGCGTTCGCGATGGAGGTCTCGCTTTCGCGATGCTCTGATGTAATTGGTCTACGCGTTCGCAATGTGGTGTCACGTTCGCATTGAGGAAGTTGGTCGACTGAGTCTCCGGGCCATTTTGCCTACGCGTTTGCGATGCTGGTTCCGCATTCGCGTAAGGTCGAGCTGAGTAACCTTCTCATTCGCGAGTAGACCATCGCGTTCGCGATGAAGGATTTTGGACTAAATCAATTATGTGCTATGCGAACGCGAGGATGTGGCCGCGTTCGCGAAGAAGGGATGCCTGGGCAGTACTAAAGTTTCCAAAAAATAAGGGTTGGCCATTTTTATAGAAACTTGAGACAGGGAGCTCGTATTTGGATGAGATTTTTAGGGATTTTCAGAGGCATCGATTGGGTAATGATTCTTCACTTGTTTTTGGTTATATTCCACTAATATATCATTAATTCCATCCTTTAATTTCGGATTTGAGTTGAAACATTTGGGAAAAATGGGAGAAGTTCTTCAACTATGTTTTTGGGTTTTGGTTGGGATTTTGATATTGAATTTGAATAATTTTGGTACAAGTATACTCGTGAGTGAATGGGTGTTCATATTTTGTGACTCTTACCTGATTCCGAGACGTGGGTACGAGTCGACGTTTTAGGACGATTTTCGAAATTCTTGTTAAAGTCTTGATTTCATTAATTAGATTAGTCTATTATAGTTGTATTGATGATATGTAATTATTTTTGACTAGATTTGGGCCATTCAGATTTGGATAATCGAGGAAAGGGCATTCTTACTGATTGATTGAACTTAGTACGAGGTAAGTAGCTTGCCGAACCTTGGGGGAGGGGACCCCTTAGGATTTGGTACTGTTGTGATATGTGAGCGCCGTGTACGTGAGGTGACGAGTGCGTACACTGGCCATTTGTTGTAAAACCCGACTTTTACTGAGTAGTAACCTGTTTTCATCTTAATTGAGTTATATCAACATGTGTAGTTATCCTGTTTAGCTTAATATCGCATGTTTATGTGTTTTAAATGCTTATTTGAACTCTGTGCAACATGCCTAGTTGATTTCCTGCTTCTCCTTGACCTTTATTAGTCTTAACTGTAGAATTCTTGCTATTAACTGTTGTATTTATCGGTTTGAGTTGAGTATTGACTTTTGAGACTACGAGGCGGTACCTCGGGAGTTCTCCCTACATATTTACTTTTGAGACTACGAGGCGGTACCTAGGGATTTCTCCCTGTATATTTACTTTTAAGACTACGAGGCGGTACCTCGGGAGTTCTCCCTGCATATTTACTTCTGAGACTATAAGGCGGTACCTCGGGAGTTCTTCCTGCACATTTAATTTTGAGACTGCGAGGCGGTACCTCGGGAGATTTCTTTGCATATTTACTTTGGGACTACGAGACGGTATCTCGGGAGATCTCTTGCTGTTTAATCCTGAGTGTTGTGTTGCTATTTTGCTGTGTTGTCTTTTTTGTTAAATTCTAGTCTCTTATTATATTGCTACATTCTCCTACTTTATTTGTTATATACCAGTGGGCCCTGGCCTGACCTCGTCACTACTCTACCGAGGTTAGGCTTGGCACTTACTGGGTACCATTGTGGTGTAGTCATGCTACTCTTCTGCACATGTTTTTTATGTAGATCCATGTGCTTCTTATCAGCCCCGCTATTAGCTGAAAGTGCTTGCTGCTGTACGGAGACTTCAAGGTACATTTGCCGCGTCCGTAGACCTCGGAGTCCCCCTCTATTCTCTCCCATGTCATTTATCTTTCGTACTTCTTTTCATTAGACTCTGCTGTTAGGGGTGTTCATGGTTCGGTTTGGATCGGTTTTTCCCTAAAAAGAAACCAAACCAAGTAAGTCAGTTTTTTAAATATTAGAACCAAACCAAACTAATTAAGTTGTTTTTTATCGATTCAGTTTATGTCGAGTTTTGTCGGCTTTTCGGGTTTTTTGGTTATTTATCGGGTTTTTCTTCAATTTGAGACATACACTACCAAACCCATATTCCGGAGGATGCATTTTCAATGTAACACTATCTAATCAATTGCCCTTTGAGAAATCTATCATTTAAAAGATATATTGATGATAATTGAATCAAATAGTGATGAATAATTTAAGGACTCGATTAAAAATAGATTATTTTAACATAAAATGGATTCATATACTTAGCAAAAGAAAATTACCAATCAAACTAGAATGTAAATGCAAAGAACTGTACTAAAGGTGAAAACGATTAACATGTACCATAAAATGCTAGAAACTTTGTACAAAAATATACATATATATAGGTGTAATAATAAATTTGAAATAGCTACTTCTATAGTCGGTTTGGTTCGGGTTTTATCTGTTATTTTTTTATTAAAACCAAAACCAAACAAAATTTGATCGGTTTTTAAAATTCAAAACCAAAACCTAACCAAAATGTATCGGTTTTTTTGGTCGGTTTAGTTTGGTTTTCGATTTGGTTCGTTTTTTTGGGTTTTTATAAAGACCCCTATCTGCGGTATAGAGATACTAGTTTCCTTTTGTAGCTTGTGACTTATGATGTTCCGGGTTTTGGGAATACTGTGTATTACTAGAGTGTTGATTATTGTACATGCCGAATGACATTGTTATCAGTTATTTAGTTATCTGTTGTAGTTAATTGTTAAGTTTTACTTCCATTTTGTTATTTTCGCATTATGTTAGGCTTACCTAGATACTAGGTACCGTCATGACGTCTTACGGAAGGAAAATTGGGTCGTGACAAGTTGGTATCAGAGCTCTAGGTTCATAGATGTCGTGAGTCACAAGCCGGTTTATTAGAGTCTCGCGGATCGGTACAGAGACATTTGTACTTATCTTCGGGAGGCTATGGAACAGTTAGGAAAACTACATTTCTTTGATTCTTTGTCGTGCAAAAATTTCTGACTTCAAAATTCTAAACGTTTGTATTCTATTCTCTCACAGATGGTGAGGACACATACATGCGGATCTGATGACCAGGCACCCGCGCCCTCTACTAGAGCCGCGAGAGGCCGGGGCTGGGGTAGAGGCCGAGGACGTTCACGTGGTGCAGCCAGAGCACCCGCACGAGCTTCTACAGAGGAGCCCCCAGTAGCTCCAGCTAGAGGGCAGGCACCTAATGAACCTATTGCTGCACCAGTCCTCAAGGAGACTCTAGCCCTGTTTCTGAGCATGTTCACCCCCTTACTCAGGTTGGATTAATTCCACTTGCTCCTGCCACATCTCAGACTGGGGGAGAAGCATAGACTCCCGCCAGTTCGGGTCTGGTGAGGTTTCAGAATGAATTAAGACACCTAGTGTCAAGGATGAAAACTTAAGTTAAAAAGGTTGATCGAATGTGGACTTATGTGTAGAAGACTCCGGAATGGAGTTTTGGTAGTTTCTGTTAGCTCTGTTGGGTGCTTTTGGACTTAAGAGCATATCCGGATTGTGATTTGGAGGTCTATAGTTGAATTAGGCTTGAAATAGCGAAAGTTGGAAATTTAGAAGTTTGACCGGGAGTGGGCTTTATGGTTACCGGGCTCGGATTGGAATTCTGGGGGTTGGAGTAGGTCTGTGGTGTCATTTGTGACTTGTGTGCAAAATATGGCGTCAATCGGACATGATTTGATAGGCTTCAGCGTCGTTTGTAGAAGTTGGAATTTCCTTAGTTTCAATAGGCTTGAATTGGGGTGCGATTCATGTTTTGATGTTGTTTAAGGTGATTTGAGGGCTCGACGAAGTTCGTATTGTGTTTTAGGACTTGTTGGTATGTTTGATTGAGGTCCCGAGGGGTCTCGAGTGGATTTCGGATGGTTAACGGATCAAAAGTGAGATTTAGTGCATTGCTAAAGTTGGGAGTTTTCTGGTGTGATCGCACTTGCGAGGAATTGGCCGCAGGTGCGATGCCGTAGATGTGGCTGGATTTGCGCAGGTGCAGAGCTGGGCTGGCCTGGCCTGGGGCAAGACGCAGGTGCGAGGGGGTAACTGCATCTGCGAGCCCGCAGGTCCGAGCAAGGCTCTGCAGATGCGGAGTTGAGGGGCGAGGTCTGTTTCTGCAGAAGCGGATAGTGGGCCGCAGAAGGGCCTCTGCAGGTGCAGAACTTGGAGTGTAGATGCGGGCCCTAGGGATTTACGTGATTTTTGCAGAAGCGGATGATTTTACCGCAAAAGCGGTTTTGCAGGTGCGGTTATTTGGCCGCAGGTGCGAAGCCTGGGCAGTGTTTTATAAATGAGGGTTCCAAGATTTTTCACCATTTTAAACATTTCAAGCTCTGGATTTGACGATTCTTGAGAAGACTTTTGGGGGATTCCTTGAGGTAAGTCACTTGTGGTCTAATTTATTCAATAATTGTGTATCCCCATTGATTTTCGCACCTAGTTTGTGTGTATTTAAGGTGGAATTTGGGAGTTTGAGGCTAGGGATTTGGAGATTTTGAGTTGGGGAATTGAGTGACGATTTGGTTCGAGATATTGGTAAATTTGGTACGGTTGTGCTCGTGGTTGAATGGGCTTTCGAGTTTTGTGACTTTTATCGCATTTCATAACGTGTGCCTGGGGACTAGCTTTTGAGTCGACTTTTGACTTTTGATTAAGAGTTTAGTATTTTCTTATGGAATTGATTCCTTTATCCCGTGTTGATTGTATCACATTGTTTGTTGCTAGATTCGAAACATTCAGAGGCCGTTTTGCGAGGCAAAGGTTGGTTGGAGTCAAGATTTGCTCAGATTTAGGTAAGTAACATTTCTAAATTTGGTTATGAGGATATGAAACCCCGTATTATGTGTCATGTGTTTGGTTTTGGAGGTGACGCACATGCTAGGTGACGGGCGTGTGGGTGTGCACCGTAGGAATTATGACTTGGTCCATTCCATGGAACTGTATAGTTGAATAATCTGTTGTTATTCGTATATTCATCTTGTGATATAGAAATTGAGCTGCAAATCATGTTTAGCCCATGTGTTGGTACTGTGGGGACCCTCGAAGGTCGTGTTACATGTTGAATTATCTGCTAAATTGCTGTTTTGCACTCACTCACAGTTTTACTTGCATATCATGTCTTAGTCTCTATTGTTCTTTGTTGATACATCATATCATTTCTGTTTGGGCTGATTTTCATAATTACTGAGAGCCCGAGAGACTGGAGAGGTTGATGACTGAGTGAGGTCGAGGGCCTGATTGTGAGGATACTTATGGGATCGGGCTGCACGCCGCAATATGTTTCATTGATTTTTGCCATGATTGGCTTGTTATAGAGCTTGGGATGAAGGAGTCCCTCTAGAGTTTGTACACACCCCCAGTGAGCGCAGGTACCTACTAAGTACGAGTGTCGAGTGCCAAGTACTGAGTGCTGAGTGTCGAGTGCTGAGTAAGAGTGCCGAGCGACTGAGATGATGAGTTACTGTGAGGTTGGAGTGTACGGGAGGACTGAGTGGCTTTTTTTCTGAGATTATGCATTTGATTCCATTGCTGTTGTACTTCAGCTGTAATATATCACTGTCATGAAATTTCTGAAAGATATTATATCCTGTTGCAATTGAACTTGACATGAATTAACTGTTTTGGCCTTAATTGTCGAACTTGAAAGCATGTTTATCTTCCCATGTTGTAATTTCTATAATTGAACTATATCCATGAAGCTCGTCACTATTTAAGTCCACTATTTAGTCTTGTTACTTATTGAGTTGGTTGTACTCACGCTACACCCTACACTTCGTGTGCAGATTCAGGTGCTTCTGGTCACGGTGGGTGTTGATTTCCTTGCACAGCTTGATCGTTGGAGATTCCAAGGTAGCTGCCCGGTGTTCGCAGACCTTGTCTGTCCTTCCCTATCTTTCTGCTTTATGTATTTAGTTATAGTCTTTCACAAACATTTCTTCTAAACTTGTGTTGTATAGACGCTAATGTACTTTGTGACACCCCAATTTTTGGGAACTTCTGCGTTGAGGTTTGGGTTTTTTATTAATTAAACTGCTTTAATTAAACTGCGCTAATTCATTTTAGGTCTCACAAGTCATGAACATGTGTAGTAGAGTCTTGCGGATCGGTACAGAGACGTCTGTACTTATCTTCGAGAGGCTGCCGAACCCTTCAAAAACTTTACATTATTGTATTCTTGCCGTGCGAATTTGTTGATTCCGGTCACTAAATTTTTGTTTTTTCATTCTCTCACAAATGGTGAGGACACATGCTACCAGGCAGGACGAATAACCACCAGTACCACCAACTAGGTCCACGAGAGGCCGAGGTCCCAGTAGGGGCCGCGGTAGGGGCAAAGGTGTATCTCGTACAACAACTAGAGCAACACCTGCAGATCCATCAGCTGCTTCAGCTCAGGAGCAGGTTCTGGATGTGGTTGAGCCAGTGGGGCCAACTTAATCACCAACTGTGCCCATTGTGATTCCAGGCCTTCAGGAGGCTTTGGCCTAGATATTGACTATTTGCACTGGCCTTGATCAGGTGGTTCCAGCTCAGGCCGCACCAGCCACTTCTCAGGATGGGGGAGGTACTCATACCCCCGCCGCCCGTACTCCAGAGCAGGTGATGCAGGGACTTCAGACATCGGGGGTACTACCATCCCAGCCGGTTGCAGTTGCTCAGGCATAGGTGGGTTCCGTTATGACTGATGATGAGTAGCAGAGACTTGAGAGGTTTGGGAGGCTCCAACCTTCATCATTCAGTGGGGCTGAGTATGAGGATGCCCAGGACCTTTTGTATAGGTGCCAGCGGATTCTTCCCACGAAAGGTATTCTAGAGACTAGTAGGGTCTGATTCACTACTTTTCAGTTTACTTGGGCTGCCTTCAGATGGTGGGAGACCTATGAGAGGCACAGGCAAGTCGGTGCAACACCACTTACATGACATGAGTTCTCCGTTCTCCTCTTGGAGAAGTTCGTGCCACAGTCTCGCAAGGAGGAGCTGCGAAAGCAGTTTGAGCAGCTTCATTAGGATGGCATGTCTGTGACCCAGTACGATATGAGGTTTTCGGAGTAGGCTCGTCACACAGTTTGGTTGGTTCCCACGGATAGAGAGAGAGAGGATTAGGAGGTTCATTGGTGGCCTTACATATTAGTTACAATTTCTTATAACTTGGGAGAGGGTATCTAGTGCTACTTTCGATGAGGTGGTTGATATTGCTCGGTAGATAGAGATGGTCTGTAGTCAAGAGCGTGAGGATAGGGAGGCTAAGAGGCCTCAAGATTCTGGTGGTTTTGGTGGTGTTTCTTCTGGATGGCAGTCCTACCATAGTAGGGGTGATCTTTATAGGCCTGCTTAGATGGCTTGTGCAGCTCACCGTGGTGCATCATCCAACCATGGTTCATACAGTGCTTGTCAGAGTCAGTCATATCTCAATGCCCTTCTAGCTCAGAGTGCGTCCCATGCTCCATCAAATCAGGATTCGTCTATGCCAGGACATTCTAGCAGTTATTCGGGTACTAGGGTCCCGATTCAGTCCCCACCACCACCACTTCCGGGGAGTTGCTTCGAGTGCGGGGAGTTTGGGCATATGTGGAGACAGTGTCCTCATTGCTCGGGAGGTCCAGTGCAGCAGAGGAGTCGGGCTGCAAATTTCACACTAGTTACTTCACCACCCGCCCAACCAGCTCGGGGTGGGGATCAGTCAGCTAGGGGTCACCCAAGAGGGGAAGTCGACCAGGTGACGGTTAGGCCCGATTCTATGCTATTCCTAACAGACCAGATGCTGTTGGTTCATATGCAATGATCACAGGTATTATCTTAGTATGCCACAGGGACGTTTCTGTATTATTTGACCCTGGTTCCACTTATTCATATGTATCATCATATTTTTCTCATTATCTGGATATGCCCCCTGAGTCCTTAGCTTTATCAGTTCATGTATCTACGCAGTGGGCGATACTATTATTGTGGACCGCGTATATAGATCGCGTGTAGTGACAATTGGGGGATTGGAGACTAGAGTTGATCTCTTATTGCTTAGTATGGTTGATTTCGATGTGATCTTGGGTATGTATTGGTTGTCACCATGTTATGCTGTTCTGGGTTGTCACGCTAAGACTGTGACATTGGCGATGCCGGGGTTGCCAAGGATTAAGTGGAGAGGTTCTCTAGATTATGTTTCCAGCAGAGTGATTTCATATTTGAAGGCCTAGCAGATGGTTGGGAAGGGTTTTTTTTTAATCTTATTTGACCTTTTTAGGGATGTTAGTTCTGATACTCTTTCTATTGATTTTGTTCCGGTGGTGCTAGATTTTCAGGATGTGTTTCCTGCAGACTTTTCGGGCATGCCGCTCGACATGAATATTGACTTTGGTATTGACTTGGTGTCGGGCACTCAACCCAAATCTATTCCACCATATCATATGGCACCAGCTGAGTTATAGGAATTGAAAGAGTAACTTTAGTAACTTCTTGATAAGGGGCTTATTAGACCAAGTGTGTCGCCTTGGGGTGCACCAGTTATGTTTTTGAAGAAGAAGGATGGTACTATGCATAGTCTATAGGCATTTGAACAAAGTTACAATTAAGAATAAGTATCCTTTTCCGTGCATTGATGATCTATTTGACCAGCTTCAGGGAGCGAGGATGTTCTTTAAGATTGACTTGAGGTATGGGTATCACTAGTTGAAGATTCGAGACTCGGATATTCTAAAGACAACACTTAGAACCCGTTATAGTCATTATGAGTTCCTTGTGATGTCTTTTGAGCTGACCAACGCCCCAGCAACATTTATGCATCTGATAAACAATGTATTTTAGCCTTATCTCAACTCATTTGTTATAGTGTTCATTGATGATATCCTGGTGTACTTTAGTAGCCAGGTGGAGCATGCCCAATATTTGAGAGCGGTGTTGCAGTGATTGAGGGAGGAGAACCTTTATGACAAGTTCTCCAAGTGTGACGTTTGGCTTAGTTCGGTGGCGTTCTTGGGGCACATGATGTCCAATGAGGGGATTCAAGCGGATCCGAAGAAGATTGAGGCAGTTCAGAGTTGGCCCAGACCATCCTTAGATACGTAGATTCCGATCTCTCTCAGCTTGGCCAGTTATTATCGTCACTTTGTGGAGGGTTTCTCGTCTATTGCATCGCCCTTGATCAAA
This sequence comes from Nicotiana tabacum, assembly GCF_000715075.1. Lineage (NCBI taxonomy): Eukaryota > Viridiplantae > Streptophyta > Magnoliopsida > Solanales > Solanaceae > Nicotiana > Nicotiana tabacum. The sequence continues at coordinate 123,434,182 of NC_134096.1, read as the reverse complement.
TTGACCCACAAGGGTGCTACTTTCAGGTGGTCAGATGAGTGTGACGAGAGTTTTTAGAAGCTCAAGACTGCCTTGACCACGGCTCCAGTTCTAGCTTTTCCTTCAGCTTCAGGCTCTTATACAATGTATTGTGATACTTCTCATATTGGTATTGGATATGTCTTGATGCAGGAAGGTAGAGTGATTGCTTATGCTTCGCATCAGATGAAACCCCATGAGAATAAACCCTGTTCATGACTTGGAGTTGGCTGCCATCGTTCATGCATTGAAGATTTGGAGGCACTATATCTATGGTGTGTCTTATGAGGTATTTACAGATCATCGAAGTCTCCAGCACTTGTTCAAATAGAAGGATCTAAACTTGAGGCATCGGAGATGGTTGAAGATGCTAAAGGATTATGACATCACCAATCTGTATCATCCCGGGAAGGCCAATGTGGTGGCCGATGCCTTGAGTAGAAAGGCGGTGAGTATGGGTAGCCTAGCATTTATTCCTATTGGTGAGAGACCTCTTGCAGTTGATGTTCAGGCCTTGGCCAACCAGTTCGTGAGATTAGATGTTTCAGAGCCTAGTCGGGTTCTAGTTTGTGTGGTTTCTCGGTCTTCCTTATATGATTACATCAGAGAGCGCCGATATGATGATCCTTATTTACTTGTCCTTAAGGACACGGTCCAAAATGGTGATGCCAGAGATGTTACTATTGGGGATGATGGAGTGTTGAGGGTGTAAGGTCGAATTTGTGTGCCTAATGTAGATGGGCTACATGAATTGATTCTTGAGGATTCCCACAGTTTACAGTATTCCATTCATCCAGGTGCCGAGAAGATATATCAGGACTTGAGACAACATTATTGGTGGAGGAGAATGAAGAAGGATATAGTGGAATTTGTAGCTCGGTGCCTTAACTGTCAGCAGGTGATGTATGAGCATCAGAGACCGGGTGGATTACTTCAGAGGCTAGAGATTCCAAAGTGGAAATGGGAGCATATCACAATGGATTTTGTAGTTTGGCTCCCACGGGCTTCGAGGAAGTTCGATGCTATTTGGGTGATTGTGGATTAGCTAACCAAGTCCGCACACTTCATTACAGTTGGGACTACTTATTCTTCAGAGCGATTGGCTGAGATTTACATCCGCGAGATTGTTCGCTTTCACGATGTGCAAGTGCCCATCATTTCAGATCGCGGAACGAAGATTAGAGTTTTGGAGAGCAGTGCAGTGAGGGTTGGGCACACAGGTTGAGTTTAGTACAAAATTTCACCCTCAGACGAACGGACAGTCCGAGCGCACTATTCAGATATTGGAGGACATGCTACGTGTTTGTGTCATTGATTTTGGGGGTTCTTGGGATCAGTTTCTATCGCTCGTGGAGTTTTCCTTCAACAACAGCTACCAGTCGAGCATTCATATGGCTTCGTGTGAGGCTTTATATGGGAGACAGTGTCAATCTCCATTGGGTTAGTTCAAGCCTGGGGAGGCTAGGCTATTGGGTACTGACTTGGTTCAGGATACTTTAGACAAGGTTAAATTGTTTTAGGATCAGCTTCGCACGGCGCAGTCCAGACAAAAGATTTACGCTGATAGGAAGGTTCGTGACGTTTCTTTCATGGTTGAGGAGAAGGTAATGCTCAAGGTGTCACCCATGAAGGGTGTTATGAGGTTTGGGAAGAAGGGCAAGTTGAGCCCTCGGTATATTGGGCCTTTGGAGGTACTTCAGAGGATTGGAGAAGTGGCTTACAAGCTTTCCTTCCCACCTAGTTTGTCGAGTGTGCATCCAGTGTTTCATGTTTCTATGCTCCGGAAGTATGTCGGTGATCCGTCTCATGTTGTGAATTTCGGCGCGGTTCAGTTGGATGGTGATTTGACTTATGTTGTGGAGCCGATGGCCATTTTCGATCGGTAGGTTCGAAAGTTGAGGTCAAAGGACAAAGCTTCAGTGAAGGAGCAGTGGAGAGGTCAGCCAGTTGAGGCGGCTACTTGGGAGACCAAGCGGAAGAAGTATAGCAGTTATCCACGCCTATTTGAGACTCTAGGTATGTTTCTAGACCGGTTCGAGGACGAACGTTTGTTTAAGAGGGGGATGATGTAATGACCTGGCTGGTCATTTTGAGAGTTATAGCCTTGTTCTCCCATTCACTGCTCATTTTGTACTTTATAACTTCTATGTGACTTACCGGGGTAGTTGGTTCGCGTCTGGTGAGTTTTCGGAATGAATTGAGATACCCAGTCTCAAGGATGAAAACTTAAGTTGAAAAGGTTTACCGAATGTGGACTTATGTGTAGACGACTTCGGAATGGAGTTTTGGTAGTTCCGTTAGCTCCGTTGAGAGATTTTGGACTTATAAGCGTGTCCGGATTGTGATTTGGAGGTCTATAGTTGAATTAGGCTTGAAATGGCAAAAGTTGGAAATTTAAAAGTTTGACCGAGAGTGGGCCTTGTAGTTACAAGGCTCCTATTAGAATTCCGGGAGTTGGAGTAGGTCTGTGGTGTCATTTGTAACTTGTGTGCAAAATTTGGGGTCAATCGGACATGATTTGATAGGTTTCGACGTCATTTGTAGAAGTTGGAATTTTCGTAGTTTCAATAGGCTTAGATTGGGGGTGTGATTCGTGTTTTTGATGTTGTTTGAGGTGATTTGAGGGCTCAACTAAGTTCGTATCGTGTTTTAGGACTTGTTGGTATGTTTGGTTGAGGTCCCTCGGGGCCTCGGGCAGATTTCGGATGGTTAACGGATCAAAAATGAGACTTAGTGCATTGCTGAAGCTGGGAGTTTTCTAGTGTGATCGTACCTGCGAGGAATTGGCTGCAGGTGCGATGCCGCAAATGCAGCTGGATTTGCACAGGTGCAGAGCTGGGCTAGGCTGGGATAGGATGCAGGTGCGAGAGGGTAATCGCATCTGCGAGCCCGTAGGTGCAAGCAAGGCTCCGCAGATGCGAAGTTGAGGAGCGAGGTCTGTTTCCGCAGAAGGTGATAGTGGGTCACAGAAGCACCTCCGCAGGTGCAGAACTTGGAGCGCAGATGCAGGCCCTGGAGATTTAAGTGATTTCCATAGAAGCGGATGATTTTACCGCAAAAGTGGTTCCGCAGGTGCAATTATTTGGCCGCAGGTGCAAAAAGCCTGGGCAATGTTTTATAAACGAGGGTTCCAAGAGTTTTCACCATTTTAAACAATTCAAGCTCGGAATTTGGCAATTCTTGAGAGGATTGTCAGGGTATTCCTTGAGGTAAGTCACTTGTGGTCTAATTTATTCAATAATTATGTTTCCCCATTGAATTTTCCACCTAGTTTGTATGTATTTATGGTGAAATTTGGGAGTTCGAGGCTAGGGATTTGGAGAGTTTGATTTGGGGAATTGAGTGATGATTTGGTGTCGGATTTTGGTAAATTTGGTATGGTTGGGCTCGTGGTTGAATGGGCTTTCGGGTTTTATGACTTTTATCACGTTTTGAGACATGGGCCCGGGGGTCAGCTTTAGAGTCAACTTTCGACTTTTGATTAAAAAAAAGGGCAGCCCAGTGCATTAAGATCCCGCTATGCGTGGGGTCCGGGGAAAGGCCTGTAATACCCCGAAAACTTTTGAAGTACTTAAGCGCTATTAAGAAAGTTGATGTGCGCTAATTATATTATTTTGTGTGCAGAGGTGGACTATTAATATGATGGATATCAATTTGATATGATAATGAGTGTACGAGTCATATTATAAGTAGGGTGGGGTCTAAGGTGAGCCCTAAATCTAAGTGAAATTGGAAATTTCATGATAGACTAAAGTTTCAAATGGGTACGCACAAGACCAAACTTTGGACGCACATATCTACATATATATAAGGGGGTATGTGATATATGACCCATAAAATTATATCCATTCGAGTCTAGTTTCTAACTCTTCAAACCGTTCGTCATTTGGACTCTCCTACAAGAAGTTATGACCAAATTACTAAAGGTTGGCATAATGCAATTCTGCGGCCAATTCTGCGATCGCAGAAGTGGTTATGCGACCGCAAAATGGTCGCAGACCTGTCCAGTGAAGCCTATTTCTGGGCATCAATTTTACAGTGCATTGTGCGACCCTCATATTAATTTTACGGTCCATTATGCGACCGCGAACCTGAGTTCGGAGGGTTAATTTTCCTATTTTCATAACCCGACCTCATTTTGATAAATAGCCTTTGGGGCTTATTTTTCTAAGGGTTTTAGAGAGAGGTAAGAGAATTTTAGAGAGAGAAGGAGGGAACCTAACATTCTAGTCATCCAATCTTGCACCAATCTTCAAGAATCAAGGAAGCCAATCACAAGATCTTCATCTAAGAGGTAAGATTCAAATCCATAGTCTTCAATTTCGAGTTTGGGGTAAATGATTGGTGATTAGGAGTATGATTCTTGGGTGTAAGCGTATTATGTATATATTCTTGTAACAATAAGGTTTGTGTGAATATTCTTGAGCTCAAATAAGTAAAGATTGGGTTGAGGAGTGAAGGAAATCTTGTAAAAGAACCTTGTAGTTAAATTTGTACACCTAGTGTTTGATAAAATGCTCAAATGAGCTGAAACCATGAATACCTTCCTAATTTGTGTTCAATTTTGTTATGTCTCAAAATAAATTGGGATTGCTAGAATTTCTAGAATGTTGTGGTAATTTAAGGAAAGCTCAAAGCCAGGTATGTTGGCTAAACTTCTTTCCTAGAATTGAATTTCATGATGTTCTTGTAAGTCCCGAGTTATTCTTTATAAATCAACTATTCTGAATAAACTTTGTGTTGAAAGGTATATGTTCAAAATGTATTCCAGATGCTCTTATCATATGATGTTATCCTTTGAGAATGTGTTCAAAGTATGAGTTGGGTATAAAAATATTATGACTCCAAGTAGTGTTTCAGGTGAAGGCTATTATGCCAAATTGTGTAAGAAGTCTCAATGTGCTATTTCTCTTTTCAATGCAGGTCCTATTTACTAGCTATCGCTTTTGCTTTACATCTTTCTTCTAGATTTCATGATTACTTATTTTTCTTATGACTGTTATAGTGATACTAATATTTACTAATATTGTCTCCCTTTACTTCGCATCTTTCTTCTGGATTTCATGGTGTACATATTTATCCCATGATTGTTGTTGTGATACTAATATTGTCTCCCTTTTTGTCCCTTTTTTCTTTTTGTTTTTTGAGCCGAGGGTCTTTCGGAAACAGCCTCTCTACTCCTTCGGGGTAGGGGTAAGGTCTGCGTACACACTACCCTCCCCAGACCCCATTAGTGGGAATTTACTGGGTTGTTGTTGTTGTTGTTGTTGTTGTTGTGTACTAAAAGTCGTGATTAGAGATTCTTTGTTGTCTATAATCTATATAGATGCTTGAAAGCGAAAGTAGTGAGTTGGGGATATATATGAACATCGTGCCAAGAATGAAAGTTATACTTGTGGCCAATAGCGCCAACAAAATGAAATGATGTGTGAAGTATTATGAAATGAGCCTTGATTCAACTATTCCAAATTGAATCTGAAAATAGAATTATCCAAAAACTTATGTACTCAAGTCATGTCCAAATGTGGTTGTTCGAACTAATGTTATGCTTGGTAGGTATTTCCAATATGTTTTGAGCTCTTACATAATCATGAGTTGAAATGGTGTGTTGCCCTTTTGGGGAGAAGTATTTCAAGAATAAATGGTGTGTTACTAATTTATGATTTTAACTTGTGCTTCGATTGCCAATCATTTTACTCCATTTCTTGGAAAGAAATCCATTGTGTTTAAAGTCTTCATTGCCAATGAACCTAAAATTATGATTTATGGAATATTGTATATGTTGATATTTATGATGATGATCCATGAAAGGAAAGATATGAATATGTGGAATATGAAATACGGTCATTGTGCCATGAAAAAAGAATCATATGTATGGCCAAGAGAGCTAATGAAATAATAATGTTGTAAGTGGTTGAAAGTACGGATTAAGTGATATATGGTGTGAAAGGCTATGAGATGTACGTATTTGTGCTTTTGTTTCCAATGTGTTATAAATCTCTATGTTCTTGCGAGTAAAGACTATGATGTTCCTAAATGTTCTAAATGCTCTTAATGTTCTATGATCACCCATAGCAAGTACAAGTAAGTGATAGTATGAACATGAAATGTGGTCGTTGCCTAAATGAGAATTATGAAGTGTTGTATGTCTCAATAGTTTCAACTATATTTCTATGCTTCTGAAATAATGTATGTAAATGACTTCGATTGTTAATTTTCCAAGAGTCATGAACCTAGATAATGACCTCAAGATGTCAAGGGAGTGAATAATGAGATGGAAGGGAGATGTCCTTTGTTAAATGATAATGAACCTTAAGAAAAGGAATTGGGCCCATGTGCCATTGAAATTGACTTATTGATTTACCATGCATGTGCTAATGTAATGAGTTGTGTTTCTCCATGATGAGCATGAACATGAAGTATTCCAATGATATGAGAAATTACGACCTTAAATGTAATGACAAATTATGTCCTTTTGAGTTTATATATGGTATTGTGATTGGGATTACACCTCCACCTGCATACATTGGGGTGAGGCAGCAAGGCCGTTTGTGTAGAGTTTTGGTATTGTGGAATACACCTCCACCCGCATATATTGGGGTGAGGCGCAGGACCTCTTTGTGTAGGGATTGTGGTATTGTGGAATACACCTCCACCCGCATATATTGGGGTGAGACGGAATGTCCGCTTTGTGTAGGAATTGTGGTATTGTGATACACTTCCACCTGCATATATTGGTGTGAGGCGGCATGACCACTTTGTCTAGGGATTGGGGTATTGTGACATACCTCTACCTGCATATATTGGGGTGAGGCGGCAGGACCGCTTTGTGTAGGGATTGTGGTATGATGATAAACCTCCACCCGCATATGTTGGGGTAAGGCGGCAAGGCCACTTTGTGTAGAGATTGTGGTGTCGTGATACACCTCCACCCACATATGTTGGGGTGAGGCGGCAGGGCCGCTTTGTGTGAAGGAGGTTATAGAGGATCCCCGACTTAATATCTATAAATTTGAATGGAAGATCTTGATAAATTTGCTTGACGTTAACGACTATCTAAGCCCCTTTACTGTTACCATGATTCATCATATTCATGTTTTATTTCCAAGCCCTTGAATATATGTATTTGTATTGTGTAAGTGAACACTGTGAACGGCCTATGAAATGCACAGGTGTATTGTATATGTGATACTGTGAACGGTCTATAAGACGCATAGGTGTATAATATGATATGTGAAGACTAAGGACGATCTATGAAATGTATATGTGAAAAATAAGAGAGGAATGTGCCATTTTTATTGGCCTTGTTTGTACAGGTTGTTATAATTACATTATATTATGTATTCCACGTATAGTTCATATGGCACAGTTGATCCTACAAGAAGGTTAGAATGATGCACGTATAATAAGACTTGAAATGTGATTCTATTGGATGTTTCGTAGTTTCTTGATGTACTTTATTTGCCTCTTATTTGAGTTACCGTATTTTCATTTGTTGTTTTGACTGCCTTATACGACTACTATTCCATATGTACTCACGTCCCTTTTGCCGGGGGAACTGCATCTTTTAATGGATGTAGGTATACTTCTACAGGATGATATGGACCTTTGATAGGGATCTTCTTCACTACTCAGCTTATGGTGAGCCCGCTACAGTTCTAATGGGTGTTTGGGTCTAGTTAATTTTATGTATATAAGTATCTATTGTCATAGAAGCTCCATGTATACTATGGGTCATGTAATTAAAGATTTGAGTTTTGTCATGTATTTATGTTCACTGTATTTATAACTATTTATAGAGTTGTGTAACCACCACGAGAAAGAAAATATGGGCCATTGAGCCAAATGTATTTAATATGAAAGTCAAGATCTTATTATGTTTCGGTAAATCATGCATGAGTAATGATGAGAGGTTAATGCAAATTAGGCTTGCTCGACTGGATTTACTCAGTTGAGCGCCGGTCACGCTCCTCGAGTTCAGGGCGTGACAGGGCCGGACCACAAGGGTCTATCATACGCAGCCTTATCCTGCATTGGAATTGATTCCTCTAGCCCGTATTGATTGTATCGCATTGTTTATGGCTAGATTCGAGACATTCAGAGGCCGTTTCGCGAGACAAAGGTGTGTTAGAGTAAGATTTTCTCGGATTTAGGTAAGTAACAGTTCTAAATTTGGTTCTGAGGGTATAAAACCCCGTATTATGTGTCATGTTTTTGGTTTTGGAGGTGACGCACAAGCTAGGTGATGGGCGTGTGGGCGTGCGCCATAAGAATTGTGACTTGGTTCATTTCATGGAACTGTATAGTTTAATAATCTGTTGTTATTCATATATTCTTCTTGTGATATAGAAATTGAGCTGCAAATCATGTTAGGAATCATGTTTAGGCCATGTGTTGGTATTGTGGGGACCCTCAGATGTCGTGTTACATGTTGAATTATCTTCTAAATTGCTGTTTTGCACTCAGTCATAATTTTACTTGCATATCATATCTCAGTCTCTATTGTTCTTTGTTGATACATCGTATCATTTCTGTTTGGGATGATTTTTATGATGACTGAGAGCTCGAGAGACTAGAGAGGTTGATGACTGAGTGAGTCTGAGGGCCTGATTGTGAGGATACTTATGGGATCGGGCTGCACGTCGTAACATGTTTTATTTATTTGTGCCATAATTGGCTTGTTATAGCGCTTGGGCTGAAGGAGCTCCTCCGGAGTCTGTACACACCCCTAGTGAGCGCAGGTACCTACTGAGTGCGAGTGCCGAGTGCGAGTGCCGAGCGATTGAGAGGAATGAGTGACTGTGAGGTTGGAGTGTACGGGAGGACTGGGTGACTTTTGCTCTGAGATTATGCATTTGATTCCATTGCTATTGTACTTCAGTTGGCATATATCACTTTCATGAAATTTTTGAAAGATATTATATCCTGTTGCAATTGAACTTGATATGAATTAACTATTTTGGCCTTAATTGTCGAACTTGAAAGTATGCCTATCTTCCCATGTTGTAATTTCTATAATTAAACTATATCCGTGAAGTTCGTCAATACTTCAGTCCATTATTTAGTCTTGTTACTAAGCAAGTTGAAAGCCAAACTGATACAACAAAAGATCCAGTTGATGGTCATGGGAACAGTAGCGATCGACCGGGTTACTTACTGAGTTGGTTGTACTCACGCTATACCATGCACTTCATATGCAGATCTAGGTGCTTCTAGTCACGGTGGGTGTTGATTTCCTTGCACAGCTTGATCGTTGGAGATTCCAAGGTAGTTGCCCGGCGTTCGCAGACCTTGTCTCTCCTTCCCTATCTTTCCGCTTTATCTATTTAGTTTTAGTCTTTCACAGACATTACTTCTAGACTTGTGTTGTATAGACGCTCATGTACTCTGTGACACCCCGATTTTTGGGAACTTCCACGTTGAGTTTTGGGTTTCTACCCTGTTTATGAGAATCTTTATTAATTAAATTGCTTTAATTCATTTTCTATTAAAAGTGTTGGAAATATTTTGAAATGTCGGCTTGCCTAGTACCACGTTAGGCGCAATCACGACAGGCTAGGCTTTGGGTCGTGACAATAATACTGGTTAAATGTACAACAAAATTTAAAATAACGGGTAAAATGAATGAAAACTATATCGATTCAGTGGCATTTAAACGAATGTTTGATTCGTGACGCTTCAAATTCAACCTTTATTCAACTCTTTTTCTTCAAATCCTTTTTATTTGGAACTGTAAGAAATAAAGCATCGACATGCTTATAATTCCTAAGATATTTCTTTTCATTTTTTTTTCCAGGGAGAGATTCTCTTTCTCTATATTCAGTAAAGAATTCGTCATTTCTAGTTTGCTTATTGGTCTTTTACTTTGTTTCTCTCTCTCTAATTCCATGCGTATTTGTCAAACATATATACGAAGAAACATTTCTTTTATTTTCATGAGGAACATAGTATTTTAGTATATCTAAAATAGTTCTTATATAGAACGATTTCTTCATTTCAAGTATCACATTTCAATCCACTCATTTTTTGGGGGTTTTCTTCTTTTCAACTTTTTATCGGATTCAAAAGTAGATTCATTTTATGAAAGTGTGGAAACCAAAAATAATGACTTGTGAAACATTGGTTGGGAATATAGCGTACCTACCACTATGTATTGTGAATATTCAACAATGAATTTAAAGGGTGATGGAGCATTTTTGGATTTTAAACTAAAAAAGAAAAAACAATCTTTCTGTAGGTGTATATATATTAGTGTTATGGAAAATAGTGAGACAGATGAGATTGGAAAAATGAATAGTGATTTTGTAGTTCAGCCCAGGAAATGTGGTTTCAAGAATCAAAGAGAGGCTCACATGGGATGCTTCCTAGTCAACATAACAGCAACAACACCATATCAATGGAATCTCACAAGTGAAGTTTGAGAAATATAGTAGGTAGTAGTGTACATGAGCCGAGTTGGTTTGATTTTATCAAAATCAACCAAATCAACTATGTCGGTTTGGATTGGTTCAGTTTTATCATTTTTTTTGTGGGGGCTTTTAAAGATTGTTTTGGCTACATGAATAGTATTTTAATCTTACTTTGTGAAAATTATAGATAAATTTTTGATAAGTGAGTATATGTTTAGTAAAAATTGAAAAAGCTGACAAATACATGATCTATTAAAATATTTTTATGGGAGAATTATTTCCATAACTTATGATAGTTATTTTTTTTAGTAATCTAACAATAATTTTTCGTTGATATACGCTTTCTTGGTTAACCAAATTTAATAATTAAATACAAAAATATATATATGAACCTTATATAATAATAGGTTCTATTTAATTTTAAAATTATCAATAAAATATCATTTTAAATTCAAAAAAGTTAATAAGAGTTTAATAGATTTCGAGAATATTCCCTCCTGTTGCATATTCTGCAATTTTTAGCAAACACACCTATGCCTTTCTCCCCCTCCTCCCCCCCCCCCCAAAAAAAAAAAGAAACTACGAAAGGGAAATAGATGGGACAATTGCATATTCATAGTTTCCGTTGTTGCTTATGCAGTGCATGAGATGTTAAAACTTAAAACTATAAAATGCAGCCAATACTGCCAGTTTTGTGTATAAGGTGTCACATATTTGAATATAAAAGGCCTTTAAATTTCGTTGCTTTTGTTTTATGATTTGGTAGAGCTAGAGGCTTAACAGGAATAGAGACACCAACTCACGTTACTGATTTAAAGCAAACTTACTTAGACTGTACTGATTTATTTGAAGTTATCACTTACATAATTATTTATTGGTGCAGCTTTCGCGATTGAAAACAAGAAGTAGGAGGCCAAAGAGCTTACTGAGGTTGGTTTCTTGCGGGAAGTGCCTCTCTGGTAGGTCTCCAAGGTCGTAATGAGTCAAAAGTGAACGTATCAGAAAGATTAGGGGCAAATTTTGCAGTTTTAGTTATTATTTGTTCAAGTCAATCTTTGTTACGAGGGTACTAAATTTCACTTTTCCAATAATAAAGTAGAACATGAGATATGGAATATTACGACTCAAAATCCAAACCGCCGTGATGACACCTAATCCAACCCGCTAGGTAAGCCAATTAACTATAAAACACAATATAATAATACTAATATGAGTCAAAGATGAGATAACAGAATTTTATACAACTCCCCAAGGACTAGTAGTACCAATCATGAGCCTCTAAGATTTAGAATTTATAAAGCTCGTCTGAAATAAAGTACATCATCTGTTTGAAATATACAGAAACAGATTAAAAATTCTAAAGCTACCAAGATCAAGAGGCAGCTATGATCAGAACAGAGGTACATCTTCAAATCCAGCTCCCGCCGTGCATAACAACATCAACATCTGCACGCAAGGTGCAGAAGTGTAGTATGAGTACAACAGACCCCGTGTACTCAATAAGTAACAAACCTAACCTTAGGTTGAAAGTAGTGGCGAGCTGGGACAAAGGTTAGGCTCCAACTCCAATAACTAACAACAATTCATATCAATATGATAAAGATGGTACAAGAAATAATTCAGCTGGTTCACAGTTACGGAAAATAGGCATGCTTTTCAAGTATAACAATAGATCACAGACCTTTCACTGAAAACCTCAAAAATATATGAATAAGTTTGAAAACTGTGATTTTTCCCAAAAATCTTTGAACAATAAATAAAATGTTTTATTTTCAGATAGCATGAGAAAAATACATCTCTATGCCTATATGTCAATATACAGGTGAAATCATGCATGTCACCAAAGCCGGGTAGTAGAAGAAAATGCATCTCTATGCATGTATCTCAAGTATGCTTGTCAAATGCAATGCATCTGAATGATGAATTTATGTACTCACCCTCTCAGAGTACTCCATCTCATTGTCTCGTATTCTCACTCATCATGTTCAATACTCAGTACACTCAGTTACTCAGTACTGTACAGGTAAGATCCAGCCCAAAAGCAAATCAACCAAGGCAGATCCAGCCCAAAGATACAAATAAACCAAGGTAGATCCATCCCAAATGTAAATGATTGCTAGCAATTGCGCCCACTGTGGGTGTGCAGACTCCGGAGGGGCCGATCCAACCCAAGCGCTATAATGAGACAAATCATGGCATGAATCAATAAAGCATGTTGCGGCATACAACCCAATCCCATAAATATCACTCACTACAGGCCCTCAGCCCCACTCAGTCATCAATCTCTCAAGTATCTCGGGCTCATAACATTCATGCTAAGCAACCCAAATCAATGATACAAGATGTGACAATATACGATAACAGAGACTAAGATATGATAGGAAATGATGAATGCGACTGAGCACATAACTGCAATTAAGCAAATAACTCAAAAATAAAGAATGATCAATGTGGATCCCAATAGTACCAGCATATAGTCTAAACATGATTTCTAGCATGAATTGCATCTCAAGTGATCTAACACATAGAGTACAGTAAAAATGTTCAGATAAAAAAACTACACAGTTCCATGGAATCGACTAAATCATAATTTACACAGTGCATGCCTACACGCCCGTCACCTAGCATCCGCGTCACCTCAATATCACTCACATAGAACTTAATTCGGGGTTTCATACCCCCAGCACCAAGTTTAGAAGTGTTACTTACCACGAACGAGCCAAATCCAATACCGAGCAAGCCAATCGATGCTCCAAAAATGCCATCCCGCACGTATCGACCTCCGAACGATTCGAAACTAGCCAAAAGTAACTCAAATACATCAAATAATGCCAAAGGAAACAAAACCAATCGATAAAGGTCGAATCTTTAATCAAAAGCCCAAAATCAACCCAAAAGTTCAACCCGGGCCTGCGCCTCGGAACTCAACGAAACTTATAAAATTCGACAGCCCATTAAATTATGAGTCCAACCATACTAGTTTTATTAAAAATTCGACTCCAAATTGATGCTCAAAACTTAAAAACTCATTATATGGAACTATAGGCTAAAACCCCAAATTTCTCTTTACAATTCATAATCCAAATACCAAAAACGAAGATAGAATCACAAAATATAATTAAAATCGAGTATAAAACACTTACCCCAATCCTTGTGATGAAAATCACCTCAAAAAGCACTTCAATTTGAGCTCCATATATAAGTTCAAATATGGTAAAATGACCAAACCCTCGAACTTTAAGCTTATGCCCAGTCCTTTTCGCTTTTGTGGACAGTAGGTCGCACTTGCGATCTTTGCTTCTGCGGAACTGTCACAACCCAAATTTCCCTTCTGTATGACGTCGTAATGGCACCTAGTCTCAACGACTAGGTAACCCTAATATTTGCGGAATAATAAAATAAAAACATAAATTTAACAACTGATTGTTCAAAAATACATAACAATCCCAAAACCGGAACATCGTGAATCACAAACTACAGAAGAAAAATCTAGTGTCTCTACACATCAGAGTCTAACAAAGGAAAAATACAAAAGATAATGGACATGGGAAAGAGTAGAAGGGGACTCCGAGGTCTCCGGACGTGACAGATATACCTTGAAGTCTCCAAAGTTGTCCCGGCTCACGGATAGTGCGGCTGATAAGGAGTACCTGGATCTGCACACGAAAAAAATGTGCAGAGAGTAGCATGAGTACACCACAATCAGTACCCAGTAAGTGCCAAGCCTAACCTCGGTCGAGTAGTGACGAGGTCAGGTCAGGGCCCTACTGGTAAATATATAATAAAACAGATAGAGTGTAATACCGCAGCAAAATAAAGGCTGAAATTTAACAAGAATGGAATCATAGTAGGTAACAGCTCAGTACACAGAAACACAACAAGGGGATCTCCCGAGATACCGTCTCGTAGTCCCAAACGAAAATGTGCAGTACAGGAGGATCTCCTGGAATACCGTTCCGTAGTCCCAAAGTAAATATGTAGTACAGGAAAATCTTCGCAAATACCGTTCCGTAGTCCCAAAGTAAACATGCAGTACAAGAGGATCTCCCGGAATACCACTCCGTAGTCCCAAAGTAAATATGCAGTACATGAGGATCTCCCAGAATACCGTTCTGTAGTCCCAAAGTAAATATGCAATACAGGGGGATCTCTCAGAATACTGTTCCGTAGTCCCAAAGTAAATATGCAGCGAAAACAATAGAATTCAATAGTTACTACACGAAAATTCTATAGTTCAACCTAAGTACCAGTTAAGGGAAGATAGGTAAATTCACTAAACATGCTGCACGTAGTTCAAGTAAACAGTTAAGGCAAGTAGGCATGCTATTCTAATCTAGCAAGATACTACACATGCTAATGAAACTCAAATAAGAAAGAAATCAGGTTATTACTTAGTATAAAAAATGGGGTTTTACACAATTTCCCCGTGTACGTACTCGTCACCTCACGTACACGGTGCTCATATATCAAAAATAGTACAAATCCTACGGGGAGTTCCCCCACACAAGGTTAGGCCAGTCACTTACCTCGAACCAAGCTCAATCAATCGGTAAGAATGTCTTTCCCACGAATATCCGGCTCCGAATGGCCAATCTAGCCAAAAGTAATTACATATCATAAATACAACTATAATAGACTCATCTAATTAATTAAATTAATACTTTATCTAAAATTCCGAAATTCGCCCTAAAACGTCGACCTTGGCCCACGTCTCGGAATCGGGCAAAAATCACAAAATTCGAAAGCTCATTCTCTCACGAGTCTAACCATATCAAATTTACTAAAATCTGACACCAAATGGTCCTTCAAATCTTTAAATCAAACTTTCAAAATCCCTAGTCTCAAACTCCCAAGTTCCACCTTAAATACACACTAACTAGGTGGAAAGATAAATGGGGAAGCAATATTATTGATCAAAATAAGCACAAGGGACTTACCTCAAGAAATCTCTCGAAAATGCTCTCAAAAATCGCCCTAAACCGAGTTTGCAAAGTCCAAAATGACAAAAATTGCGAAGCCCTTCGGTTTTAAGCACTGCCCAGGCATTTTCGCACTTGCAGAGCCTGGGCTCGCACCTGCGGGTGCGCTTGTGCGAAAAATGACCGCTTCTGTGCAAATCACTTGCCCCCCTCTGCCTCCGTACCTGCGATGAAAGGGCCGCACCTGCGAAAATCCTGTTCGGTTCTACGGTCTAACTTCGCACCTGCGGTCAGCCTTGCGCATCTGCTGGCATTACAGATGCGGCTCCTCCCACGCACCAGCGACCCCTGACCAATCCACCCATTCCACTTCTGCGCCACTTTGCTCGCACCTGCGTGCAGAATTGCACAGGTGCGATTACACCAAAACCAGCCGAGCACCAGAAAATCTTCCAAGTCAAAAAATGATCCGATTACCATCCGAAACACACCCGAGGCCCCCGGGACATCAACCCACTACACCAACAAGTCCTAAAACACCATACAAACTTAGTCGAGCCCTCAAATCATATTAAACAATGATAAAATTACGAATCATCCTCCGATTCAAACTTAAAGAACTTAGAATTTTCCAAATTCGACAACCGAAGCCAGAACCTATCAATCCACGTCTGATTGTCCCCAAATTTTGCACAAAAGTCATATTCAATATTATAGACCTATTCCAACTTCCGGAATCGGAATCCGACCCCGATATCAAAATTTCCACTACCGGTCCAAATCTCTAAATATTCGACTTTCGCCATTTCAAGCCTAAATAAGCTACAGACCTCCAAAACACTATCCGAACAAGCCCCCAAGTAAGAAATCACCTAACGGAGCTAACAAAAATGACAGAACTCCATTCCGGAGTCGTCTTCACATAGTTTCGACTACGGTCCAAAACTTAAGGCTTAAACCTCTTTTTCGGGACTAAGTGTCCCAAAACAGTCCAAAAACCAAAACGAAACCTCCCGGTAAGTAACAATAGCATAAATAGATATGGAAGAAGTAGTTAATAGGGGATCGGGTAAACAACTCTCAAAACGACCGGCCGGGTCATTACAGGAACAAAGTCACGCACCTACGAGATAACTTGGCCACCAGTGGCTGCTTCTGTGATGACTATGTCTCCCAAGTCGTCTCCTCGACCGACTGTCCCCTCCACTGAACCTTCACGGAAGCAATGTTCTTTGACCTTAGCTTTCTGACCTGCCCGTCTAAAATAGCCACTGGCTCCTCAACATAAGATAGATCCTTTTCCAATTGGACTGAGCTGAAATCCAATACATGAGCCGGATCACCATGATACTTCCAGAGCATAGAAACGTGGAATACCGAATGAATTCCTGCTAGAATAGGAGGTAAGGCAACCTTATAAGCAACCTCCCCAATTCGATGCAACACCTCGAAGGGACCAATAAACCTTGGGCTCAGCTTTCCCTTCTTTCCGAACCTCATAACGCCCTTCATAGGTGAAACCCGGAGCAAGACCCGCTATCCAACCATGAATGCAACATCGCGAACCTTTTGGTCCGTGTAACCCTTCTGTCTGGACTGGGCTGTGCGAAGTCGATCTTGAATCACCTTAACCTTCTCCAAGGCATCCTGAACCAAGTCTGTACCCAATAATCTAGCCTCGCCCGGCTCAAATCATCCCACTGGGGACCGATACCGCCTACCATACAGAGCCTCATACGGTGCCATCTGAATACTGGACTGATAACTATTGTTGTAAGCAAACTCCGCAAGTAGAAAAAAATGGTCCCAAGAACCCCCAAAATCTATCACACAGGCACAAAGCATATCCTCTAGTATTTGAATAGTGCGCTTGGACTGTCCATCCGTCTGAGGGTGAAATGTTGTGCTTAACTCAACCCGAGTACCCAACTCATGTTGTACAACCCTCCAGAACCGTAATGTAAACTGCGTACCTCGATTAGAGATGATAGATACCGGTACGCCATGAAGTCTGACGATCTCGCGAATATAAACTCGAGCCAACCGCTCGGAAGAATAGGTAGTCATCACAAGAATGAAATGAGCTGACTTGGTCATCCTGTCTACAATCACCCAAACTGCATCAAACTTTCGTTTAGTTTGTGGAAGCCCAACAACAAAATCCATCGTGATCCGCTCCTATTTCCACTCCGGAATCTCTAACTTCTGAAGCAATCCACCTGGTCGCTGATGTTCATATTTTACCTGCTGGAAATTCAGACATCGAACCACATACTCTACTATGTCCTTCTTCATTCTCCTCTACCAGTAATGCTGTCTCAAGTCCTGATACATCTTTGCGGCACCCAAATGAATAGAGTACCGCGAACTGTGAGCCTCCTGGAGAATCAACTCATGCAAACCATCTACATTGGGTACACAAAGCCTGCCCTGAATTCTCAATGCACCATCATCTCCAATAGTGACCTCCTTAGCGTCACCGTGCTAGACCGTGTCCTTAAGGACAAGCAGATGGGGGTCATCATACCGACGCTCCCTGATACGATCATAAAGAGAAGACCGAGAGACCACACAAGCCAATACTCGACTTGGCTCAAAAATATCCAATCTCACAAACTGGCTGGCTAAGGCCTGAACATCCAACGCCATGGGCCTCTCTGCTACTGGTAGATATGCTAAGCTCCCCAAACTCTCTGCCCGGCGACTCAAAGCATCGGCCACCACATTGGTCTTCCTAGGGTGGTACAAAATTGTGATATCATAATCCTTAAGTAGCTCCAACCACCTCCGCTGACGCAAGTTAAGATCTTTTTGCTTAAACACATGCTGCAAACTCCGATGATCTGGGTAAATCTCACAAGGAACACCGTACAAATAATGCGGCCAAATCTTCAATGCATGAACAATAGCTGCTAACTCAAGGCCATGGATAGGATAGTTCTTTTCATGTACCTTCAGCCATCTGGACACGTAGCTAATCACCCTACCATCCTGCATCAATACCGCAGTGAGACCAATCTGCGATGCATCACAATATACAGTATAAGACCCCGAACCTGTAGACAATACCAATACTGGTGCTGTAGTCAAAGATGTCTTGAGATTCTGAAAGCTCTCCTCACATTCCTCTTTCCGCCTGAATGGAGCACCCTTCTGGGTCAGCCTGGTCATAATGCTGCAATACATGAGAATCCCTCTACAAAGGGACGGTAATACCCCGCGAGACCAAGAAAACTCCGGATCTCTATAGCTGAGGACGGTCTGGGCCAACTCTGCACTGCTTCAATCTTCTTTGGATCCACCTGGATCCCATCCCTCGATACTATATGACCCAAGAATGCCACTGAGTCTAACCAAAAATCACACTTTGAAAATTTTGCATATAATTTCTTTTCTCTCAATGTCTAAAGCGCAGTCCTCAGGTGGTGCTCATGATCCTCCCGACTCCGGGAGTATACCAGAATGTTGTCAATAAACACAATGATGAATGAGTCAAGATAAGGACGGAACACACTGTGCATCAAGTGCATAAAAGCTGCTAGGGCATTGGTTAGACGAAAAGTCATAAAAAGAAACTCATAGTGACCATATCTGGTCTTGAAAGCAGTCTTCGGGATATCTGGCTCTCGAATCTTCAACTGATGATATCCTGAACGTAAGTCAATCTTGGAAAACTCTGTGGCACCCTATAAATGAGCAAATAGGTCATCAATACGAGGCAATAGATACTTGTTCTTCACTGTGACTTTGTTCAACTCGTGGTAATAAATACACATCCGCATAGAGCCATCCTTCTTCTTCACAAATATGACAGGAACACCCCAAGGTGACACATTGGACCAAATGAAGCCCTTATCCAGCAACTCCTGTAACTGCTCCTTCAACTCCCTCAACTCAGGAGGAGCCATACGATATTGAGGAATAGAGATGGGCTCAGTGCCCGGCAACAAATCAATGCCAAAATCAATATCTCTACCGGGCGGCATGCCTGGAAGATCAGCTGGAAACACATCTAGAAAGTCCCTAACTACTGGAACTGACTCAACTATAGGGGTATCAATACTTACATCTCTCACATAAGCTAGATACGCGTCACACCCCTTCTCAACCATTCGTTGAGCTTTAAGAAATGAAATTACTCTGCTGGGAGTATACTCTAAGGTAACTCTCCACTCTAATTGCGGTAAACCTGGCATAGCCAGTGTCACGGCCTTAGCATGACAATCATGAATAGCATAATGGGGTGACAACCAATCCATTCCCAAAATAATATCAAAGTCCACCATGTTGAGCAATAATAAATCGGCTCTGATCTCAAAATAACTAAGAGCATCAAACACGACCGACACACACGGTCCACAACAAGAGAATCTCCCACAGGAGTAGACACTTCAACAGGGAAACTCAAAGAATCCCGAGATACGCATAAATACGGGGCAAAATAAGAGGACACATAAGAATATGTAGAGCCTGGGTCAAATAATACTGACGCATCTCTATGACAGACTCCGGGATAGTACCTGTAATGACAGAATCAGAAGAAACTGCCCCTGTACGAGCAGGAATGGCATAATATCTGGCCTAGCCTCTCCCTCTAGGTCGACCTCTACCTCCCTGACCTCTACCTCGGGCTGGCTAAGCAGGTGGGGTGGCAGCTAGTGCTGTAATCATAGCCTGAGGACCCGGTGAAGCATGCTGTGGCTGAGAAGTCTGTGGAGGTGCACCCCTCCTAAATCTGGGACAATCCCTCACCATATGGCGAGTGTCGCCACACTCAAAACAAGCTCTAGGAGGGAGTGGCTGCTGTGACTGGCTCGGGCTAGGTCTACTGGACTGGCCGCTAGGAATACCTCATGCAGGAGGCACACTCCTGGGGTCTAGAAGGAGCTGGAACACCACTGGCAGCTGAAAGATCTGAATGAACGGGGTGACTCACATAACCCCTACCATGGCGAGCTGCTGGGACACGAGCTCCAGAATAATAACCAGTCTCTCGAGACCTCTTGGCCTCCCTCTCCTCTCTATCCCGGGCAAGCATGCCCTCCAATCTCCTAGAAATAATCACAACCCACTGATAAGAAATATCCATCTCTAACTCCCTGTCCATACTAATCTGGATACTGGGGTGGAGTCCCTCAATAAACCGTCGAACCCTCTCTCGGACTATGGCAACTAAGACAGGTGCATGTCGGGCCAATTCACTGAAACAGACTGCATACTCTGACACGGTCATAACACCCTGGCGCAGCTGCTCAAACTCCGTGCGCCATGAGTCCCTGAGGCTTTGAGGGACATACTCTCTAAAAAACATGTCCTAGAACTGAGTCCATGTAAGTTACGCTATCTCAGCCGGACTACTCAACTCATAAGCACGCCACCACCGATAAGTTGCTCCTCTAAGCTGGAACGTAGTAAAAGAAACCCCACGCGTCTCCGCTATGCCCATACTACAGAGAATACGATGACACTCCTCCTAAAAACCCTGAGCATCATCTGTAGTCAATCCGCTGAAGGCAGGTGGGTGGTACTTATTGTACCTCTCAAGTCTGAGTTGCTCCACCTCAGAAGTTGCTGCCCTAACCTCGGGCTGAACGGGAGCTACCGGTTGCATTGGTACAATCTCTGGAACCTGGTCGACCTGAACCCGCTGCTATGGAGTACCAGCGACGGGAGTCTGTACTCCTCCCCCGGCCTGAGATATGGCAGGAGCAAGTGGAATCAATCTATCCTGAGTTAAGGTGCTGAACATGCTCAGAAACTAGGCTAGAGTCTCTTGGAGGGCTGGTGCAGAAACAGGTACCTCAGGTGTCTACCCTCCAGCTGGAGCTCCTCGGCCTCTACCCTGGCCCCGACCTCTCGCGGCTTTAGCAGGGGGCGTGGGAGCCTGTTCATCAGATCTGCTTGTACGTGTCCTCACCATTTGTGAGAGAATAGAATAAAGAAGTTTAGAATTTTTTGAAGTCAACAATATTCGCACGACAAGGAATCAAAGTAGTGAAATTTTCCTAATAGTTCCATAGCCTCCCGAAGATAAATACAGATGTCTCCGTACTGATCCGTGAGACTCTAATAAACTGGTTTGTGACTCACAACACCTATGAACCTAGAGCTCTAATACCAACTTGTCACGACCAAAATTTCCCTTTCGTATGATGTCGTGACGGCGCCTAGTCTCTACGACTAGGTAAGCCTAACATTTGCAGAATAATGAAATGAAAACATAAATTTAAATACTAACTGTTCAAAAATACCCAGCAATCCCAAAACCCGGAACATCATGAATCACAAACTACAGAAGGAAAATCTAGTGTCTCTATACATCAGAGTCTAAAAAAGGAAAAATATAGAAGATAATGGACTTCAGAAAGAGTAGAAGGGGACTCCGAGGTCTGCAGACGCGGCAGATATACCTTGAAGTCTCCAAAGTTGTCCCGGCTCACGGATAGTGCGGCTGATAAGGAGTACCCGGATCTGCACACGCAAAATATGTGCAGAGAGTAGCATGAGTACACCACAATCGGTACCCAATAAGTGCCAAGCCTAACCTCCGTTGAGTAGTGACGAGGTCAGGTCAGGGCCCTACTGGTAAATATATAATAAAACAGATAGAGAGTAATGCTGCAGTAAAATAAAGGATGAAATTTAACAAGAATATAATCATAGAAGGTAACAACTTAGTACACAGAAACACAATAGGGGGATCTCCCGAAATACCGTCTCGTAGTGCCAAATGTAAATTTGCAGTAAAGAGGGATCTCCCGGAATACCGTTCCGTAGTCCCAACGTAAATATGAGGTACAGGAGGATCTCCCTGAATACCGTTCTGTAGTCCCAAAGTAAATATATAGTATAGAAGGATCTCCCGAAATATCGTTTTGTAGTCCCAAAGTAAATATGTAGTACAGGAGGATCTCCCGGAATACCTTTCCGTAGTCCCAAAGTAAATATGCAGTACATGGGGATCTCCCGAAATACCGTTACGTAGTCCCAAAGTAAATATGCAGTGAAAATAATAGAACTCAATAGTTACGCACGAAAATTCTACAGTTCAACCTAAGTACTAGTTAAGGGGAGACAGGTAAGTTCATTAAACATGCTACACGTAGTTCAAGCAAACAGTTAAGGTAAGTAGGCATGCTATTCTAATCTAGCAGGATACTACACATGCTGATGAAACTCAAATAAGAAAGAAATTAGGTTATTACTTAGTAAAAGAAATCGGGTTTTTACACAATTTGCCCATGTACGTACTCGTCACCTCACGTACACGACACTCATATATCAAAAATAGTACAAATCCTATGGAGAGTTCCCCCACAGAAGGTTAGGCAAGCCACTTACCTCGAACCAAGCTCAATTAATCGGTAAGAATGTCTTTCCCATGAATATCTGGCTCCGAATGGCCCAAATCTAGCCAAAAGCAATTACATATCACAAATACAACCATAGTTGACTTATCTAATTAATTAAATCAATACTTTAACAAAAATTTCGAAATTCGCCCAAAAAAGGCGACCCAGACCCACGCCTCGGAATCGGGAAAAAATCACAAAATCCGAAAGCACATTCACTCACGAGTCTAACCATATCAAATTTACTAAAATTCGACACCAAATGGTCCTTCAAATCCTCAAATCAAACTTTCCAATTCCCTAATCTCAAACTCCCAAATTCCACCTTAAATACACACTAACTAGGTGGAAAAATAAATTGGGAAGCAAGATTATTGATCAAAATAAGAACAAGGGACTTACCTCAAGAAATCTCTCGAAAATGCTCTCAAAGATCGCCCTAAACCGAGATTGCAAAGTCCAAAATGAAAAATACCGTGAAGCCCTTCGGCTTTAAGCACTGCCCAGGCATTTCCGCACCTGCGGGTGTACTTGTTAGGAATATGACCGCTTCTGTGCAAATCACTTGCCCCCTCTGCCTCCGCACCTGCGATGAAAGGGTCGCACCTGCGGAAATCCTGTTCGCTTCTGCGGTCTAACTTCTCACCTGCGGTCAGCCTTGCGCATTTGCGGGCATCGCAGATGTGGCTCCTCGCATGCACCTGCGACCCCTGACCAATCCACCCATTCCACTTCTGCGCCACTTTGCTCGCACCTGTGGGCAGACTTGCGCAGGTGCTATTACACTAGAACCAGGCCAGCACCAGAAAATCTTCCGAGTACAAAAATGTTCCGATTACCTCAACCCAATACACCAACAAGTCCTAAAACACCATACAAACTTAGTCGAGCCCTCAAATCACATTAAACAACGCTAAAATTACGAATCATCCTCCGATTCAAACTTAAAGAACTTAGAATTTTCCAAATTTGACAACCGAAGCCGGAACCTATCAAACCACGTCCGATTGATCCCAAATTTTGCACACAAGTCATGTTTAACATTACAGACCTATTCCAACTTCTGGAATCTGAATCCGACCCTAATATCAAAATTTCCACTACCGATCCAAATCTCCAAAAATTCAACTTTCGCCATTTCAAGCATAAATAAGCTACGGACCTCCAAAACTCTATCCGAACACGCCCCTAAGTCCAAAATCACCTTCGGAGCTAACGAAACTGACAAAACTCCATTCCAGAGTCGTCTTCACACAGTTCCGACTACGGTCCAAAACGTAAGGCTTAAACCTCCATTTAGGGACTAAGTGTCCCAAAACACTCCAAAAACCAAAACGAAACCTCCCGACAAGTCACAATAGCAGAGATATATATGGAAGAAGTAGTTAATAAGGGATCAGGGCAATAACTCTCAAAACTACTGGCCGGGTTGTTACAGGAACGAAGTCACGCACCTGCGAGACAGCCTTGGCCACCAGTGGCTGCTTATGTGATGAGCAGGGTTGCATCTGCGATCGCGCTTCTGTGCCTGTAGAACCGCTTCTACGAAGCCTCCCAAGCCAGCTTTCCCCAGGTCGCTTCTAGGACCAGCTTCACGCTTCCACGAGCATGCACCTGTGGTCCCTCATGCGCAGGTGCGAAGACATCTGTAACCAAAAACTTCAGCAACTTCAACAAGGCTCCAAATGATTCGAACCTAGTCCGATACTCACCCGAGCCCCTCGGGACCCGTCCGAATATCCCAATAGGTTCCATAACACAACACAGACCTACTCAAGGCCTCAAATCACACATAATAACATTGAAACGATAAATCGCACCTCAAATCAAACTTAAATAAACTTTGAACTTTCAACTTCCGAAACTCGCGCCAATTCCTTGAACCACAATCCGAACCCGATATCCACAAAGTCAACTCTAGGTCAAACTTATGAACTTCTCAAACCTTCAAATTTTCAATTTTCGCCAATTAGCATTGAATCCTTCTAGAAATATCCAAATGCAAACCCGGACATACGCCCAAGTCCAAAATCACTATCCGGACCTAACGGAGCCCTCACAACTTCGTTCCGGGGTCAACTTCATAAAATTCAAACTTGGTCAACTCTTCCAACTTAAAGCTTAAATCATGAAACTCATTCTTCCATATAGATTCAGATTAACCTAAAAACCAAAATCGATGATTCACACAGGTCATAATACATCACACGGAGCTACTCATGCCCTCAAACTACCGAGCAAAATGCAAATTCTCAAAATGATCGGTCGGGTCGTTACATCCTCCCCCACTTAAACATACGTTCATCCTCGAACGTGCCGAGAGTTGTTCCAAAGCCACCAAACCGCCGTGTAATCTTACCATGCACATACTCGGGGTGATTCCATGTCACCCTATTCCATATAGGCCAGAAAAAACAACATAGATGAAGATCATTACTTCAACCTTTGCCCATAAACCGTAGAATCCAATTTCCAACATTCAGAATTCCTACAAGACCCAAACCTCACATTTGCACACTATATAAGTCTGAACAAGGTGTATCAAGCCATAACCATAACCCAAGATGTAATCACATGACATACAACATGACTCGCATACTTGTAGCAAAATTTTCGATTACAGTAGCTGCTTAAAACAACCCAATACTGGTAATAAACCTCGTATCAAACAAAACCTCATTCTCAAACCTTCGTACACTGCCGATGATGAAAGAAACACATAGAAACTCATAACCACTCATCAGATCAATACATAGAAACCCAATACATACATTTATTTCTAAATCAATTTCAATTATAAGTTAAACTAATGAAGCCAACAGAATGAGTTCAAATAATTTAATTATTACATAATAAGGTCCTAAGTCTACCCGGACATAACATGCTTTAGCTACGTATAGACTCTCGTCACCTCGTGCATATGTAGCACCCACAACTAGTATCAAATATCAAACACTTCACCTAGGGGTAGTTTCTCCCTCACAGAGTTAGACATGAGACTTACCTCGCTTAGAAGTTCCATAACCGGCTCCGCGCCTGTCTGACATCTCAAACCAAAGCCCATCGATCCGAAACTAGTCAAACAATGTGTAAATCAATCAAAATATACTCCAAATACTTATAATTTAACATTGTATAACAATTCCCAACTACGCCCAAAAAGTTAATAAAGTCAACCCTCGGGCCCACGTTCTGAAAGTTTTCGAAGATAAACTTTACCTATAATACAACGAACTCAAATATATAATTTATTTCAATTTCTATGGCCAATTTCGTGGTCAAAATCCAAAATACCAATTTTTAGGTTTTCTAACAAAATCCCGAATTTCTACTCATTTCCATGTTCAAATCCACATATAAACCATGTATTTAACTCACAATATGTGGGAATTACTTACGTTGACATAGATGATCAAAATATCCACTTGAACCTCTCCAAGAATCGCCCAAACCAAGAGAGAATGAAAGATAATGGGCCAAATCCTGTTTTTTTTTTAAAAACACAC
Source organism: Nicotiana tabacum (assembly GCF_000715075.1). Lineage (NCBI taxonomy): Eukaryota > Viridiplantae > Streptophyta > Magnoliopsida > Solanales > Solanaceae > Nicotiana > Nicotiana tabacum. Next base: position 123,407,978 of record NC_134096.1, on the reverse strand, counting down.
TGCCCAGAAAATTCTGCTTATGCGGTCCCAAAGGCCGCTTCTGCGGCATTAAGCTTGCACCTGCGAGAATCCAGCCAAGGTCTCCAACCACATCTACGGCCCCTCCAGCGCTTCTACGACTATGCTTCTGCGATGCATTATCCACAGGTGTGGTTCCGCTTCTACGGTCCCAACCTTTCCCTAGTAAATCTGCTTCTGCACTCCCATTTCCACTTTCGCGATCGCGATGTGCGGAAAACATCTTGACACTTGCGACCTCAGCCCAACCCTGCCCTTTTCATTTTTATGAGCCACTGCCTCGCTTCTGCGATACCGCACCTGCGGTCCTTCATGCACATGTGCGAAAACACCAGCAATCAAAATTTCCAGCCTTTCCTTCAGTAAAAAATCCGACCCATTAACCATTCGGAATCCACCCGAGGCCCTCGGTACCTTGACCAAATATACCAACGCGTCCCAAAACACATTACAAACTTAGTCGAGGACTCAAATCATGCCAAACAACATCGAAACTACGAATCAACGATCGAAATCCTTCTTTAAACTTTCAAACTTTGATGAACGCATCCGAACCATATCAAAATATTCTGGAATGAATCCAAACTTTGTGCGCAAGTCAAAAATCACGATACAAACCTATTCCAAGGCTCGAAACTCCGAACGGACATCGATAACACCAAAATGCATTTAAAATCAAACTTAAGAATTTCTTAAACTTTCAAAATGCCAACCATTCATAATAGATGCTGAAATGCTCTCGTACCACCCGATACTCAACCCGAACATACGCCCAAGTCCGAAATCATCATACAAACCTATTGGAATCTTCAAATCCCGATTCCGAGGTCGTTTACTAGAAAGTCAAACCTTAGTTAATTCTTCCAACTTAAAACTTCCGAAATTAGAATTTCCATCTTAATCAACTCTAAACTTCCCGAAATTCAATTCCGACCATATGTACAAGTCATAAAACATGAAGTGAAGCTACTAAAGGCCTCAAACCGTCAAACGATGCGCTAGATCTCAAAACGATCGGTCAGGTGGATACATTCTCCCTCACATAAACATACGTTTGTCCTTGAATGTGCTAAGAACTGCTCTAGAGTTGCCCCGAAATCACTGTTCAACACCTTGTGCACCTACTTGTGCCACCACAACCTAGTTGAGCATATTAGCTCGAGCTAGACTAAAGATTCTCCATTTTATTTAGTCAATAAGCCTTAGAATCAAATTCCAACCTCCGAATTTCTCTACAAGACTTGATTCTAACATAAGAACACCGTATCACCACACACTGTACTAAAAATTGATCATGCACCTATGCTGAAATCACACCATGCACCACATAAGTCGGGTGCCCATAATAACATCCTCTGACCACAATACTTGGAATTTCACGAATCTGATGCTCGCAATACACCTCATGACGCATATAAGTCATGTTCCAACTCTCAAAATACTGCCACGATGGTGGAGATGTGTAGAAACTAATAACCACCTGCCAAATCAATAAGTCATTTAGTCTCTCCTCCTGACAAGGACCATTACCTCATTCTGAACTGAATAACAATGTTTGCTCTTTAATATACCGAACATAACTCCGATCGCACTGATCCCAAGTCAAATAACCTCGTATCACCCAGTACAAGGTGCTCAGGCAATAAGCCATCTCAAATACTGCCAAAATAATCATATGATACCCACAATGCGCCAACAAGCTACAAACTCGAATGTGATACATAAGGAAAAATGAGCTATGGAAAAGGACCCAACTCGCGTAGCGAATAAAATAGCAGAATAGATGTTGTGAACCTACCTCATGGATGAAAAACAAGGCACACAAAACAAGTGTAAGGAACTATGCTCAACATCTCACTGTTGCGGCGTGTAACCCAATCCAATATGACATTGTTGCGGAGTGCAACCTGATCCACACAATATGCCCATGGTGGCGTGCCACCCTATCCAAACAATATACCCGTGGCGGCGTACCACCCAATCCGCACATAACAATCAAGAAGAAAACACACACATCAAGCTGTAATGCTTATACTTACGAAATGCCCGAATATCGACCACAAGCACGCCAAGTGCATAATACAAATCCTAAGGAGACGAATAGCACCATACGCTACGAAACCCAAGCACAACTAAGGAGCGATAAATGACCTGGACCTCAAGAGCCATCCTGCTCATATAACTCCGCAAGCTACACTAGATCACAACACGTGTGTCAATAATCAAGTCGTCTCATAACCCACATGACACAATAGGGTATTATATGGAATAGCTGATGACATGAATAACATCGAACGCCCGAAGACTCCTCCGCAAGCAATGCTATGCCGAACAAACATATCTGACCTGATGTAGAGCACGAATTCCCATTAGACCTACCAACGGACCCCAAGCCAAATCTGATCATCCCATACTGGGCTAACAACCTTTCAAGGATACACAATGGCCCTATTTATGACACTCACGAGCAGCCATGCAATCCGTACCAAACTCCCACAGTTCACAACCAAAGGAATAGAGCTCCTTCTAGGCATAAACTCTCATATTACCAAAAATCCTCGTACTTTGTTTCAATATTTAACAATTAAGTGACTAACATGCCACACTTATACAAATCTCCCTGTGGGATACGCTCCCACGACCTTCCACTCATGTAACAAAGTTCGCACATCCATACCACCAACCGTTCTAATTCTGTAAAGCAAATCAAGAATACGCAAATCAATAAACAAAGCCTTTAACACAGAATGTCGTTCTCAGGTGACACTAAAGAAAATGCCTGCTTACCCTGAACATCTAAATTCTCCCCTTCTCATCCGAGCCCGTGACATTCTTATCAACACCGAACTGCAACCTTGATCCTAAAATTTTAAATTACCATGCTGCTCACTGCACCTATCATGCCGCTATGCGAGAATACAAGAATTCATCATAACCTCTAAACTACTAGTAGAATAAACACTTTATTAGCTAGAAACCTTTCACTTAACTCTTTTTAGAAGAACTATTGCAACACATAATTGAATCTCCACGACCGTAGAAAATACAAACCTCAAGTCATGGTCTAGACCGCCATAACTTTTCCGGGATCCATCTACACGTAACATGATATTATAATCAAATACCTCCAAATCAATCAATTTACGGTGGATGTCAAGCCCACGCGTACAACCACGAATCACTTGTATAACTAACAAGCCGAAGGAACTGATCATTGCCACAATCATGTTGATTCGAACCATTACTATCTGACTCAACTTCTTCCAATTTACTCTTGACTTGCCTTAGAAATAATAATAGCTCAATTCAAAACATAACAAACTCATTCAGCACTCATCCCGAGTGACCCACTTCACGAGACCACATCATTTCAATACCCACGAACCGTCTCGTACCTTTCTCATGCGCACAATAGCATCTCCAACTGGTACACCCATTCTGAAAGACCTTCTACAAATCTGAAGCTATTTCTCCCTTACCTCTAGTACTGCCCCATAGTCCCGATGATAACACAGAACACTCCAAGGACCCCTCTCATAATCCACTGCAATAACTCGATCCTTAGCCACATAACGGACCTGAAATCCGTAGGCACTGCACTGTAATTCATTAACCCACTAGGACTGTTGTTGAGAGTCACCTACTCTGACCTGGTCCCAAATATAACCAAATTCCAACGCTCTACTAGCACATGAACTATCACGCCCCGACCTCGGGGAGCGTGACAGGCACTCAACCGAGACACCCTGATCAAGCATGTCTGCTAGACACCTTCTACCCAACCTTGTCCATTAACAATATAAGAATCAGTCGCCAGAAATATACATGAGAGGAGTCAATTGTTCCACATTCTTTTCCATTAATCAAGGAGATTCATTTACGACTTCAAAATCATTACAAAAGTTTATAGATATGATGAAAAACATGTTTGCCACTTACAAACACTTCTAATTCATTACCCAACATCAAACACCACCCGCAACCTGTCTACGGAGCCTCTAAGTATAACAGAAGAGTAGTATGGAAGTGCCGGCGACAAGGCCTCGGCTATACCTCAAAATGAAAAGTATAACGTCAAATGACATAAAGACCGGAACAAAGTAGGGATCACCAAAACCTGTTGAGTAGAGAATAAATGCTAACGGGGATCAAGGATGCCCGCTTATGAACAACCTGCATCCATTGAAGATGCAGCGCCCCCAGCCAAAGAGACGTTAGTACATGTGGAATAGTACTAGTATGTAAAGCTAATTGTCCTCTTTTAAAATAGAATGCCAACATAAAATGGGAGAACCATGAAAATAACAAAAACAACTAATGATATCCAAATGCCAAGTTAAAAGATAATAATTTTCAAAATACGATAGTAATATTATTTTTGGTTGGGAGATCTTTAGTACCGATATACCATCATGACTTTAGCACGAAGTCCAATCACAGCCCGAACGCCTAGGCCGTCACACCCAAAGACATTTAATCTACACAAAGAGGCCCCGCCGCCTCACCCCAATATGTGCTGTGAAGGTGTAATCACAATCACAATCTCTACACAAAGCGGCCCTGCTGCCTCACCCCAAGGTATGCGGGTATAGGTGTATTCACAATCACAATTTCTACACAAAGCGGCCCTTCTACCTCACCCCAATATATATGGGTGGAGGTGTATTCACAATTACAATCACCACCATGTGTGCGGAATGGTATCCGATCACGACCGACCGGCTAGGTCATCTCACCACAATGTCGTGTGGATCGACATCACCCTTTGCTAGCAATCATCTCATCCCCATTAAGGGGAATATTCTCATCACATCAATCTCATCCCAAATAAGGAGAATAATCAAAATGCACTCCTACACCGGCACGTGTAGTTTCGGGGCTAGGTTATTTCAACCTACCCTTCCTCGGTGATTAACGATGCTCCAAAAACCATTTTTGATTTACATACAAGGGGAACATAAATAAAAATACATTTACCTCATAACCTTTAACACTATTTATAGATTCATTGGTACTTTCAACCATTTACAACATCATTATTGCATTGGTTCTCTTGGTCATACATATGATTCTTCTTTCATGGCACAATGGTCGTATTTCATATTCCACACTTTTATATCTGTACTTCATGGATTGTCATCATAAATATCAATATATAGAATATTCCGAAAATCACAACTTTAGTTTCATTAGTAGCGAAGGCTTTAAACACAATAGATTTCTTTCCAAAAAGTGGAGTAAAATGATTGAAAATCGAAGCGCAAGTTAAAATCATAACAAGTAGCACACCATTTATTCTTGAAATACTTTCCCCCCAAAAGGGCAATGAACAATTTAAACTCATGAAACACAAGGCACACAAAACAAGTGTAAGGAACTATGCTCAACATCTCACTGTTGCGGCGTGTAACCCAATCCAATATGACATTGTTGCGGAGTGCAAATTGATCCACACAATATGCCCATGGTGGCGTGCCACCCTATCCAAACAATATACCCGTGGCGGCGTACCACCCAATCCGCACATAACAATCAAGAAGAAAACACACACATCAAGCCGTAATGCTTATACTTACGAAATGCCCGAATATCGACCACAAGCACGCCAAGTGCATAATACAAATCCTAAGGAGACGAATAGCGCCATACGCTACGAAACCCAAGCACGACTAAGGAGCGATAAATGACCTGGACCTCAAGAGCCATCCTGCTCATATAACTCCGCAAGCTACACTAGATCACAACACGTGTGTGAATAATCAAGTCGTCTCATAACCCACATGACACAATAGGGTATTATATGGAATAGCTGATGACATGAATAACATCGAACGCCCGAAGACTCCTCCGCAAGCAATGCTATGCCGAACAAACATATCTGACCTGATGTAGAGCACGAATTCCCATTAGACCCACCAACGGACCCCAAGCCAAATCTGATCATCCCATACTGGGCCAACAACCTTTCAAGGATCCACAATGGCCCTATTTATGACACCCACGAGCAGCCATGCAATCCGTACCAAACTCCCACAGTTCACAACCAAAGGAATAGAGCTCCTTCTAGGCATAAACTCTCATATTACCAAAAATCCTCGTACTTTGTTTCAATATTTAACAATTAAGTGACTAACATGCCACACTTATACAAATCTCCCTGTGGGATATGCTCCCACGACCTTCCACTCATGTAACAAAGTTCGTACATCCATACCACCAACCGTTCTAATTCTGTAAAGCAAATCAAGAATACGCAAATCAATAAACAAAGCCTTTAACACAGAATGTCGTTCTCAGGTGACACTAAAGAAAATGCCTGCTTACCCTGAACATCCGAATTCTCCCCTTCTCATCCGAGCACGTGACATTCTTATCAACACCGAACTGCAACCTTGATCCTAAAATTTTAAATTACCATGCTGCTCACTGCACCTATCATGCTGCTACGCGAGAATACAAGAATTCATCATAACCTCTAAACTACTAGTAGAATAAACACATTATTAGCTAGAAACCTTTCGCTTAACTCTTTTTAGAAGAACTGTTGCAACACACAATTGAATCCCCATGACCGTAGAAAATACAAACCTCAAGTCATGGTCTAGACCGCCATAACTTTTCCGGGATCCATCTACACATAACATGATATTATAATGAAATACCTCCAAATCAATCAATTTACGGTGGATGTCAAGCCCACGCGTACAACGACGAATCACTTGTATAACTAACAAGCCGAAGGAACTGATCATTGCCACAATCATGTTGATTCGAACCATTACTATCTGACTCAACTTCTTCTAATTTACTCTTGACTTGCCTTAGACATAATAATAGCTCAATTCAAAACATAACAAACTCATTCAGCACTCATCCCGAGTGACCCACTTCACGAGACCACATCATTTCAATACCCACGAACCGTCTCATACCTTCCTCATGCGCACAATAGCATCTCCAACTGGTACACCCATTCTGAAAGACCTTCCACGAATCTGAAGCTATTTCTCCCTTACCTCTAATACAGCCCCATAGTCCCGATGATAACACAGAACACTCCAAGGACCCCTCTCATAATCCACTGCAATAACTCGATCCTTAGCCACATAACGGACCTGAAATCCGTAGGCACTGCACTGTAATTCATTAACCCACTAGGACTGTTGTTGAGAGTCACCTACTCTGACCTGGTCCCAAATATAACCAAATTCCAACACTCTAATAGCACATGAACTATCACGCCCCGACCTCGGGGAGCGTGACAGGCACTCTACCGAGACACCCCGATCAAGCATGTCTGCTAGATACCTTCTACCCAACCTTGTCCATTAACAATATAAGAATCAGTGGCCAGAAATATACATAAGAGGAGTCAACTGCTCCACATTCTTTTCCATTAATCAAGCAGATTCATTTACGACTTCAAAAACATTACAAAAGTTTATAGATATGATGAAAAACATGTTTGCCACTTACAAACACTTCTAATTCATTACCCAACATCAAACACCACCCGCAACCTGTCTACGGAGCCTCTAAGTACAGCAGAAGAGTAGTATGGAAGTGCCGGCGACAAGGCCTCGGCTATACCTCAAAATGATAAGTACAACGTCAAATGACATAAAGCCCGGAACAAAGTAGGGATCACCAAAACCTGCTGAGTAGAGAATAAATGCTAACGAGGATCAAGGATGCCCGCTTATGAACAACCTGCATCCATTGAAGATGCAGCGCCCCCAGCCAAAGAGACGTTAGTACATGTGGAATAGTACTAGTATGTAAAGCTAATTGTCCTCTTTTAAAATAGAATGCCAACATAAAATGGGAGAACCATGAAAATAACAACAACAACCAATGATATCCAAATGCCAAGTTAAAACATAATAATTTTCAAAATACGATAGTAATATTGTTTTTGGTTGGGAGATCTTTAGTACCGATATACCATCATGACTTTAGCACGAAGTCCAATCACAGACCGATCGCCTATGCCGTCACACCCAAAGACATTTAATCTACACAAAGAGGCCCCGCCGCCTCACCCCAATATGTGATGGTGAAGGAGTAATCACAATCACAATCTCTACACAAAGCGGCCCTGCTGCCTCACCCCAAGGTATGCGGGTGTAGGTGTATTCAGAATCACAATTTCTACACAAAGTGTCCCTTCTACCTCACCCCAATATATATGGGTGGAGGTGTATTAACAATCACAATCACCACCATGTGTGCAGAATGGTATCCAATTACGACCGACCAGCTAGGTCATCTCACCACAATGTCGTGTGGATCGACATCACCCTTTGCTAGCAATCATCTCATCCCCATTAAGGGGAATATTCTCATAACATCAATCTCATCCCAAATAAGGAGAATAATCAAAATGCACTCCTACACCAGCACGTGTAGTTTCGGGGCTAGGTTATTTCAACCTACCCTTCCTCGGTGATTAACGATGCTCCAAAAACCATTTTTGATTTACATACAAGGGGAACATAAATAAAAATACATTTACCTCATAACCTTTAACACTATTTATAGATTCATTGGTACTTTCAACTATTTACAACATCATTATTTCATTGGTTCTCTTGGTCATACATATGATTCTTCTTTCATGGCACAATGGCCGTATTTCATATTCCACACTTTTATATATGTACTTCATGGATTGTCATCATAAATATCAATATATAGAATATTTCAAAAATCACAACTTTAGTTTCATTAGTAGCGAAGGCTTTAAACACAATAGATTTCTTTCCAAAAAGTGGAGTAAAATGATTGAAAATCGAAGCGCAAGTTAAAATCATAACAAGTAGCACACCATTTATTCTTGAAATACTTTCCCCCCAAAAGGGCAATGAACAATTTAAACTCATGAATATGTAAAATCTCAAATCACATAGAAAATAATTACAAAGCATATCATTATTTAAAACAGTCACATTGGGGCACAACTTGAGGACATAAGCTTTTAAGCAAATATGTTTTCGAAGTAATTTTTGGAAGATTTGAATCAAAGCTCATTTCATAGCATATCTCACATCATCTCATTTCATTGGAACCATTGGCCAAAGGTATAACTTCATTCTTGGCACGGTAGCCACACTTTATATCTTCAACTCACTCCTTCACTTTCAAGCATCTTTATAGATTTTCAACAATATGAACCTTCGAAATCAAGGCCTTAAGTATATATATGAGCAATGGGGATTTCAGATGTACTGAGTATTCTTTCCAAGTTATGCTTAACGGATTTTCATTTGAAACATAAATTGAAGTTATAATGTTTTAACACATAAACCTTACTTGAACACATTCCCGAAGAAGATCATGATGAGATAAGAGTGATTGGAACATATTATGAGTACATACATCTTTCGACACTTTGATTACTCAGGACAATCAAATTTATAGGGCACAACTCGGAACATGAGAATAAGGAACTTGACCCAACCATACTTGAAACTTACGGGAAAATTATGGAATTCACTTTTAAGAGAGTAGTTTAGCCAACATACCTTGCTTGAGCTTTCTTTAAGTTACTACAATGTTCCGGAAATCCTAGAAATCCCAATATATTTTAAGACATAACAGAATTGAACACAAATTAGAAAGATATTCATGGTTTCAGTTCATTTGGACATTTTATCAAACACTAGGTGTGCAAATTCGGCCACAAGGTTCTTCTACAAGATTTCTTTCACTCCATAACCCATTCAATACCAAGCTTTTACTCATATTACCTCAATTACCTTCCCACCATCCTTATATTTACATGTATGAATAAATAAAAACTCTCATACCCAAGAATCACACTCCCAATTTCACATCTTCTGCCCAAACTTGAAATTGAAGACTAGGGTTAGAACCTTACCTCTTAGATGAAGACTTTGTGAGTTTTCCTTGTAAATTTTACAAGTCTTGAGCAAGGATTGATGAACAATTTTAGCCTATAGTTTCCTCCTCTCTCTCTAGAACACTCTCACTTCTCTCTAAAAATATCAGATTTTTTCCTTCAAAATGACCCCCAAGGACTTATATCAAAATAGGGTCGGATAAGAAAATTTCCAAAAATGACCCCCGAAGTCAATTATGTGATGCAATTATGTGGTAGCGGCATTGTTATCTGGGTAGCATAATTAATATGTGGCTAGCAGAATGGCCACATAATGGTATGTCAATTCCGCGTTGCAATTCTGCGATAACATAATGATCATGCGGCCAACATAATGGCCACAAAATGATTTTCAAATTTTGGGTTGGGTCTGGTCCATTGCGCGATGCAATTTCGCAATAGCATAATCATTATACGGCCAACAGAATCATTATGTGGCCAGCAAATATTGTTTTCAAAATTTGAGTTGCTTTTGGTTCATTATGTGGTCATTTCGTGGTCAGCTGAATAGATCCGCTATAGCATAATGGACCACAGAATCGCCATTTTCTGTAATTTCTTCTACCCACTCCACTAACCAAAAACTCTGTACCATGACTTGTTTTCTAAAATCTTCGAACACATTAACCTACCTCAGCACCACGAAACCCCGGGTTCTAGGTAACATTTTACGTGGGCTTACATTCTCCCCCACTTAGGATTTGTAATGACCCGACTTATCGTTTTGAGAATTGGCATCCCTTTCAGCCGCTTAAGGTGCCGAACAGCTTTGTAATATGAATTATGACTTGCACGCGTGGTCGAGTGTGGTTTTTCGGATGATTCGATATTTAATTGAAAGAACAATATATTCTTGTTTTGGAAGCTTAAATGAAAAGAGTTGACTAGAGTTTGACTTTTGTGAAAACGACACCGGAATGGAACTTTTATGGTTCCAATAGCTTCGTATGGTGATTCCGAATTTAGGCGTATGTCCGGAATTGGAGTTGGAAGTCCGTAGAACAATTCAGCGCATTTTGGCGAAATGAGAAAGTTGATGTGTGCTAGTTATATTATTTTGTGTGCAGGCGAGGACTATTAATATGATGGATATCAATTGGATATGATAATAAGTGTACGAGGCATATTATAAGTGATGTGGGGTCTAACGAGAGGCTGGGGTCTAAGGAGAGGCCTAAACCTAAGTCAAGTTGGAAATTTCATGATAGACTAAAGTTCGAAATGAGTACGCACAAGACCAAACTTTGGACGAGCATATCTACCTATATATTAAGTGTTATGTGATGGACAAAATATCAAATGAAAGATCTTCGAGACTAGTTCCTAAATATTCAAACCGTTCATCATTTGGATACTCCTACTAGTGGTTATGACACAATTTTCAAAAGCGGGCAGGCTTTTACACTACCGTGCCGCCCCACGCGCCGCCCCATGTGCTGCGCCTGTGGAAAATTCTAGAATGTTTCGCAATACCATTTCCAGACACTTTTTGCACAGCCACCCCATGCGCCTCGGCTGTACAAATTCGGGTTTTTTTTTACAACTCGGCCCTATTTTGATATATGACCTTCGGGGGTTATTTTCTCCACTTAATTTAGACGGATTTTGGAGCTCTTCTCCACTCTCTCAAGACCACCAACTCCTCTCTTCTTCAAGGTAAACAATACCCATTATCTTGATGTAAAATTCCATTATTTCTACACTAATATTAATGAAATCTACACATAAAATACTAAAATCTTCAAGAAATTTTTCAAGAACTCAAAGGAGGGTTTTGCAAGATTTCTTCCAAAAAGGTAATCCTACACCCTTAGACTTACATGTACAGATTTATTATGGGAATATGAGTATGAATTAAGTATTGTAACTCATGGTATGGTGATTGGAAGACATAAATTCTCAAGTTAAATGAATACCCATTGCAGAGATTGTAAAATGAATTAATTAATAAGATTTGTGGGTTGGGAGTAAATTGTTGGGAATGCATGCACTAAAGAAAGTTGTGGATGGACTAGAGATGATTGTAAGGTGAATAATTTGTGTGGAAGGTGGTTGTTAGGTGAAGAAATTCCATTGAAGGAGGTTGTAGAGATTTACGCACTCTAGGTGTTGGATAAAATGCCTAAATGGCCTAAACTATGGAAATCTTGCTAATATTTGTGCAATTGTGTTGCATTATTATAGATTGAAGCTGCTTAGTGTAGTGGATCGTTGTAGTATCATTAAGGGGCGTATTGAAGATATCAGACCCAGACAGAGTTAGAGTGTGATCGCAAGGATTCAAGGTAGAGCGGATCGGTTGGCGCTGTCCCTTGGAGTCTTTCCATTTTATTGTACTGTTAATTATTATTCAAACAATATTGAGTATTAGACCCTTGATATCATTTAATGTATTCAGTTAGAGTTCGTGATTCAGTATTACCAGTCTTGGTAGTTTGTTTGAATATTTCCGTTGTTGGTTTCGATTATATATATATATATATATATAAAAAATTCAATTGTTGTTGTAGTCGGCTTACCTAGTCTTAGAGGCTAAGTGCCATCACGACGCCTGTGGTGGGATTTTGGGTCGTGACAAGTTGGTATCAGAGCTCTAGGTTCATAGGTTCTACGAGTCACGAACGAATTTAGTAGAGTCTTGCGGATCGGTACAGAGACGTCTGTACTTATCTTCGAGAGGCTACAGAACTGTTAGGAAATTTCCACTTCTTTCATTCTTATCGTGCGGAATTTGTTGAATTTGGAATTTGACCCTTTGTATCTCTATTATCTCACATATGGTGAGGACACATGTTATCGGGTCAGCTGAGCAGACACTCGCGCATACTGCTACAGCCGCAAGAGACTGGGGCCGAGGTAGAGGCCGAGGTAGAGGCTGAGGAAGGGCATGTACTGCGACTAGAGAACCTGTCAAAGCAGCAGTTGAGGAGCCGCCAGTAGCTCTAGTTGGGGGAAAGGTACCGGAAGCACCTGTTGTTACCCTCGGACTTCAGGAGACTTTAACACAGTTCTTGAATATGTTTGGTACATTAACTCAGGTGGGATTGATATCTGTTACACCAAATATTGCATAGATTGGGGGAGTAACTCAGACTTTTACCGCCTGCGCTCCAGAACAACAGATTCATATTGGTCAGGTTCCAGGTATAGTATAGGTACATCATGTTATTCCGGTTCAGCCTGAGGTCAGGCCAGAGGCATAAGAAGAAGAACAAAAGAGACTTGAGAGATTTAAGAGGTATAGTCCACCTACCTTCAGTGGCACAGCTACTAAGGATGCCCGGGGATTTCTAAAAAAATGTCACTGTATTCTCTACACCATGGGTATTGTGGAAGTGAGCGGAGTTGCCTTTACTATATTTCAGTTGTCAGGAGTAACGTATCGATGGTGGCAAGCTTAAGAAGAGGGAAAACCAGCTGATGCAACACCACCAACTTGGGATTAATTTTTGGGAATGTTTTTGAAAGAGTTTGTTCCCCAGACTCTACAGGATGCATGGCTCACAGAGTTTGAACGATTGCGTCAGGGTACCATGACGAGTCAGAATATGCTATCAGGTTTAGTGAGTTAGCCCGACACGCACCTATCTTGGTTCCTACATTCAAATAGCGAGTTCACAGATTCTTTGAAGGGCTTGATTATGATTTTTAAATAAGCATGGCTCGAGAATTGCAAACTGACATTCCATTTCAGCAAGTAGTAGAGATTGCCAAGATGTTAGAAGGTGTTTGAAGTTAGGAAAATGAGTCTAAAGTGACCAAAAGGTCTCAAAGCTCTGGAGGGTTCAGTGTATTTTACTCTTCAGCTATGACCCATTATGGCGGAGGCTCGAGTAGTCGGCCAGCTCAGTCCGCACATCAGATTACTCGGGTGCTCCAGTAAGCTCTTATAGTACACCACCAGCACGAGGTTGTTACAGTGGTTATTCCAGATATCCGGCACAGACTCAGTACAAGCAGTCGCAACCTTAGAGGGGTTTTTATGAGTGTGGTGATACTACGCACATCATGAGAGATTGTCCCAGACTTGGGAGGGGTTGATTTCATCAGAACACTCAGGCTACAAGCGTTATTCCAGTTAATACTCCACGTACACAGCCAATTAGGGGTGGAGGACAGGCGGGTAGGGGGCACCCTAGAGGGGGAGGCCCAGACCGTTGATATATTTACTATAGTGCGGCTGAGACCACCACACCAGATGGTGTCGTTACAGATACGATCCCAATTTGTTATAAAGGGATATTTCTCCTTAATTTGATTCAGTTCTGAATATTGAGGCGAGTCCTCCTATTATGCTCCGCTTATGGGTGAGCTTCGTAATTTTGTGACTCACTTATATGTTTATCCATGTTGGGAGATTTGACGATGTTAGCCCGTGTATATCATTTTTCTTTTTGTACATGATTGAGGGCTATAAGTCCAAATGTGACTTTCTATTACTCACTACAATGGGGTTTGATGTGATTTCAGAATAATTGATCTTAATTTTATGAATTATATGCCCTATGGGTATGAGGGTTCATTATGTGTTGTGAAAATTATTTACGGAATTTATTAAAAAGAAGAAAGAAAGGGAATGGAAAATCTCAGCTGGCACAATGTGCAAAATACTTGTGATTCAGAGTTGAGCACGAGATCTTCGCATTTTTATATGATGTGAAATATTTAAATTAGGCTACAAGCCATGGTGAAAGTTATATAAGGACGAGGTCCTTATAGTAAAATATTTATGAGTTTAAATTCTCCCTTGTAAAATTAAATTTGTACTATAGTAATTATAGGGAGTAATGCCCGTTAGGCTTATTTGAAAATTCTTGTATGAATTTCTCTGTGCATAATTTGCCAAATTCGTGTTGTAATTATTGAGCTTTAGCCTACGAGGTGAGTGTCCAGGTGGCGTAAAATGGGACTCGTTAATTCAGGTAAATAATTATGAGTTCTTCATGCCTCATGTCTCGTTGTTAGTAAAGTGGAGGTTTGAAACGAGATTTTCTTAACATGAAGTTAATTGCCGTTGTTGTAATCGATTATGAACAACTATTAAGACCAGAGATGTGGTTGTGGGCATACATATGATGTGTTTCATGTCTAGATATCATTATGATAATGCAATGCTTGTAATGTTGAGATTAGTGTTATATATATATATATATATATATATATATATATATATATATAGAGAGAGAGATATTGATATATACATTGTGGTACTTTGTTGGGTTATGGATGTGTTGTTAGGAGTTATTTTGGTGTTACTCTAGCAGGTGGATATGCCCAATTACAGGGGAGACTCTGCCGAAATTTCTGAAAAATTTGGGAGTTAGAAAAATTTGGGAGATTGAGATGTGCGAAAGAAGAGATAAGTTATGTTATGTGTTTGAGGGCAGACTCTACTTCTCATTTGAGCACGAATGATCCTAAGTGGGGGAGAATGTAACACCCCAAAAAATTTCGAAGTACTTAAGCGCTATTAAGGAAGTTGATGTGTGCATAGGCACGAGTTGCAACAACTGGTTGAGACTAATATTGTGTGTTGATGTGAAAAATCAAGCCTTTTGGAAATGTTTGGAGTGTAAAAAATTGGTTTTAAAGTTTATAAATGTGGATAAAAGAAATAATCTCAACTGAGATGGTGTAGTCGTACCATATTAAAATTTCAGTGACGTCGACTCTCCACGAGTAGGTGTGTAATAGTACACTCAGTAATTTAATGTCCTCAGAATAATTCTTGGCATGTTCGTGGACGAACGTTTGTTTAAGAGGGGGAGAATGTAACGACCCGACTTGTCGTTTGGAAAATTGACGTCCCCTTCAGCAGCTTAAGGTCCTGAATAACTTTGTAATGTGCATTATGACTTTCGCGCGCGGTAGTTTGATTTTTCGGATGATTAAAGATTTAATTGAAAGAACAATATATTCTTGTTTTGGAAGCTTTAATGAAAAGAGTTGACCGGAGTTTGACTTTAGTGCAAACGACCCCATAATGGAACTTTTATGGTTTCAATAGCTTCGTATGGTGATTTCGGACTTAGGCATATGCCCGAATTAGAGTTGGAAGTCCGTAGAACAATTCGGCGCATTTTGGCAAAATTAGAAAGTTGATGTGTGCTAATTATATTATTTTGTATGCAGACGAAGACTATTAATATGATGGATATCAATTGGATATGATAATAAGTGCACGAGGCATATTATAAGTAATGTGGGGTCTAAAGAGAGGCCTAAGCCTAAGTCAAGTTGGAAATTTCATGATAGACTAAAGTTTCAAATGAGTACGCACAAGACCAAACTTTGGACGAGCATATCTACCTATATATTAGGAATTATGTGATGGACAATCTATCAAATGAAAGATCTTTGAGTCTAGTTTCTAACTTTTGGAAACGTTCATCATTTGGACACTCGTTTAAGAGGTTATGACAAAAGTACCAAAAGCTGGCATAATTTTGCACTATCGCGCCGCCCCATGCGCCGCGCCTGTGGAAAATTCCAGAATGTTTCGAAATGTCATTTCCATAAACGTTTTGCACAGCCGCCCCGCGACACCCCGCGACGCCCCATGCGCCGCGGCTGTAAAACTTCGGATTTTTTTTTATAATCCGACCCTATTTTGATATAAGACCTTTGCGGGTTATTTTCCCCACTTAATTTGGACGAATTTTGGAGCTCTTCTCCACTCTCTCAAGACCACCAACTCCTCTCTTCTTCAAGGTAAGCAATCCCCATTATCTTGGTGTGAAATTTCATTATTTCTACAATAGTATTGATGAAATCTACACATAAATTACTTAGATATTCAAGAACTCAAAGCAGTGTTTTGCAAGATTTCTTCCAAAAAGGTAATCCTACACACTTAGACTTCCATGTACGGATTTATTATGGGAATATGAGTATGAATTAAGTATTGTAACTCATGGTATAGTGATTGGAAGCCATAAATTCTCAAATTAAATGAATACCCATTCTAGAGATTGTATAATGAATTAATTGATAAGATTTGTGGGTTGGGAGTGAATATTTGGGCATGCATGTGCTAAAGGAAGTTGTGGATGGACTAGAGACGATTGTGAGGTAAATCATTTGTGTGGAAGGTGGTTGTTAGGTGAATAAATTTCATTGAAGGAGGTTGTAGAGATTTATGCACTCTAGGTGGTTGATAAAATGCCTAAATGGCCTAAACTATGGAAATCTTGCTAATATTGGTGCAATTGTGTTGCATTATTGTAGATTGAAGTTTCTTAGTGTAGTGGATCATTGTAGTATCACTAAGAGGAGAATTTTGGATTTGAGCCATCCGAAGGTCGTTTTGCGCAAGAATGCAATTTTGGAATATTGGCCTTACTCCGTTAAGGTAAGTATCTTGCCTAACCTCGAGTGGGGGAATTACCCCTTAGGCATTGCGTCTTATGTGGAAATTGTGTAATTGAAAACTATATACGCGAGGTGACGAGTACGTACTTGGTTTATATATGCAAATTATATTGGTTGAAATTCGTAGACACCCTTAAGTATTAAATTGGAAAATTATTGGAACATGTGTAAATCCTTGAATTTGTCATGCCTCATTCCTTGTTTGTCGAATTTGTATTTTTTATATGATAATTTGGTGTAATTGCCACTTGTATTTTTATGTGAATTTTGTGGGTTTGTTGATTTGATATTTTCTTAGAATTAAATTCATTATGGATTTCTTGTCTGTAAGTAATCATTAAATAAGTCTAAAAGGAGGCGTTAACATAATTATCAAAAAAATGGATTAAAGAAGGCGTTGTCCTATGCTGAGTTACTTTCCATCTCGGTTGTTGTGTTGAAGTTCATATTCGTTGTGTGGAGCTTTGGGCTATTTGTTGAGAAATTTATTAATTTTGTTATATCTTTGGAATTGGTTGTGGCTTATGGGTAAATCGTGATATGAATTATTGTATTGTGTTGTCGTGATAATATTATGTGTAAATTGGTGAGTGATTGGAGTTATTATTCTGAGGACATAAGGGTGGCATTCCACCGCTTACATTATGTGGGTATAAGGGTGGCATTTCACTGTGCTTATGTGCGTTGGGATACTGTCTGGGCGGAGTGATAAGGGTGGTAAGGATGGCTATAAGAGCGATAAGGGTGGCTATTGATATTGTCAGGGAGTAGGGATAAGGGTGGCTATTATAATGGAGTGATACGTGAGGCTATAGGAGAGATAAGGGTAGCTAGTGTCAGGGATGATATGTGATGATGTGGGATTATTGTGTTGGTGATTTTTATGTGATGTTGTGATTTTCCTTGTGTTTATCCTTATATCTTGTGCAACTTATCTTGTTTTTTCGGTAAACTTGATAATAGCCTGTGAGCATGTGGTTATTGCCGGACAGATAATATTATATGGGATCGGGTTACACGCCGCAACAGAGATGAAATGTGGGCACGAGGTACCGGAAAAAATATGATGATTTTTATTATTGGCACGTGAACTGTCCGTGCATATGTGATATGAAATGTGGGTACGAGATGCCGGAAAATAATATGATGATTTAATTATGGGCATGAAGTGCCGTTGAAATATGAAAGTGGACTGAGACCCGTGTTACGAAAGATATGAAAGTGGGCTGAGACCCGTATTTTATGATTATGAAATGAGGTGTTACAGGGTGACTTTTATTTGAAAGAATTATATTCAAAATATTTATTTGAAAGGATTTTATTCAAAATATTATTGAAAGAATTGTATTCGAAAAAAATTTATTTGAAAGAATTATATCTGAAGGATATTTGTTTGAAAGAAGCATATTCGAAATATATTAATTGGAAAGGATTATGTTCTAGAGATTTCTATTGAAACACTTATAGATGAAAGATGTATATTTTGAAGGACTTGATTATTGGTTGTACTTGTGTTCATTATCTGTTTGAGAAATATTTATGGAGTTCTTGTTACGTGGTTGCTTACATCACTAGTTAATTATTGTTGTTATCCCTGCTATTTGTTTTCTATTAGTTTTGTATTCTATATTACACAGGTTATTAGACTAGTGAGTGTCTTAATTGTACCTCGTCACTACTCCACTAAGGTTAGTCTTGATACTTATTGGGTACCGACTGTGGTATACTCATACTACACTTCTGCACATTTTTGTGCAGATCCATGTATTGAAGATATCGGACCCGGACAGAGTTAGAGTGTGATCACTAGGGGTGGGCATAAAATTCGAAAAACCAAATTCCGAACCGAACTGAATTAATTTGGTATTTCGGTTTTGGTTTTTTCGATATTCCGATTTATTTCGGTACAGAAATTTCAGTATTTCGGTATACCAAAATACCAAAATAGTTTAGTCCAAGTCCAACTTTATTTTTGTTTTTTAGCCCAATAACCTTAAGACCACACCCCAAAAGTCCAAATTCTAATACGAATTTCCAGAGCTCAATCAAGGTGTACACTTCGAATTTTTCAAAGTCAATAGAATCTGTAGTTCTCAAGTTGTCACCAAATTGTCTGCTCATTGCAAATGCCCAATGGTCAATCTTTCCATATACAAAAGATTGACGTTTAAACAAGTTTTCAGTGGTTATTTTCCTTCACGAACAGAAGGAACTATAGTCAAAATTTGGTTGTTTTTCAAGGGACTAATTCTAAAAATACTACTCGTTGTTTTATGGTATGCTATTTGTTTCTTTTTTTGACATTCCGAAACTTCTTAAGTCTTAATATTCCATTATGTTGCCGAACACATGCTTTGATAGGACCAAATTAATAGAGTCCTTCTTGCATGTAATGACTACTATTTGTAATTTTGAAATGTTCCAACTATTGGAAGAATTATTAGGATTATTCATATTGTTGTTAGCAAATTGTTTTATATTTGCCTTTGATTTTAATGGAGTTCCAACGTGAATTTAATGAATTGTTAATGCCCAAATATATCAAGAACAATGTTAAAATTTATCCTTTTACTTTTGATTATGGTTCAGAATGATCCTCTATTATGTTTCAGCTGAGAGCTCTAGACAGTGAAGATTTGGTTTAAACCGAAATCGTACCGAACCAAAATAAGAAATACCGAACCGTACCGAAATACCTTGGTACGGTATTTGATATACATAATTGATAAACCGAATACCGCACCAAAATACCGAATGCCCACCCCTAGTGATCGCAAGGATTCAAGGTAGAGCAGCTCGGTCGTCACAGTCCCTTGAAGTATTTCCATTTTATTATATTGTTAATAATTATTCAAACAGTATTGAGAATTCGACCCTTGAGATCATTTCAAGCATTCAGTTAGAGTTCGTGACTTAATATTATCAGTCTTTGGAGTTTGTTTGAATATTTTCGATGTTGGTTTCGATTATATATAAAATAAAAGCGATTGACATGTTGTTATAGTCGGCTTACCTAGTCTTAAAGACTAAGTGACATCACAATGCCTGTGGTGGGATTTTGGGTCGTGACAGGATCATTCGTCCCCGAATGAAAAGTACAGTTCGCCCAGCACACCCAACATAACTCGTCTCTTCTTTCACACATCTCAAGCTCCCAAATTTTGATTATCTCCCAAATATTTGAGAAATTTTGGCAGAGTTACCCCTGTAATTGGGCCTATCCACCTGTCAGAGAATCACCAAAACCACCCCAACAATACATCCACAACTCGTCAAAGTATCACAATATATATCAATCAACATTAATATCAGCATTACATATGTTATATTATCAAAAGTGGTATACGGACATGAACTGCACACATTTAAATCAAAACAAAAGGGCAATTCACAATTTAAACTCATGAATATGTAAAAACTCAAATCACATTGGAAATACTTACAAAGTATATCATTATTTAAAATAACCACACTAGGGCACGACTTCAGGACATAAGATTTTAGGAAATATGTTTTCGTAGTAATTTTTGGAACAGTTGAATCAAGGCTCATTTCATCGCCTTTGTCACATCATCTCATTTCATTGGTACGACTGGCCACACGTATAGCTTCATTCTTGGCACGGTGGCCACACTTTATATCTTTAACTCACTCATTTCACTTTCAAGTAATCTTTATAGATTTTCAACAATATGAACCTTCGAAATCAAGGCCTTAAGTATATATATGAGCAATATGGGTTTCAGACGCATTGAGTAGTTTTTCCAAGTTATGCTTAACGGATTTGTATTTGAAACATGAATTAAAGTTATAACGTTTTAAAACATAAACCTTACTTGAACACATTCCCGAAGAAGATCATGATGAGATAAGAGTGATTGGAACATGTTTTGAGTACGTACATCTTTCGACACTTTGCTTACTCGGGACAATTGAATTTATCGGGAACAACTCGGAACATGGGAATAAGGAACCTGAGCCAACCATACTTGAAACTTCTGAAAACATCATAAAAATCAATTCTGAGAGAGTAGTTTAGCAAATATACCTTGCCTGAGCTTTCATTAAGTTACTACAATATTACGGAAATCCTTACAATCCCAATCTATTTTGAGACATAACAGAATTGAACACAAATGAGAAAGATATTCATGGTTTCAGCTCATTTAGGCATTTTATCAAACACTAGGTGTGCAAATTTGACCACAAGGTTCTTGTACAAAATTTTTCATTCCATAACCCATTCAATACCATGAGTTTACTCATATTATCTCAATTACCTTCCCACCATCCTTATATTTACATGCATGCATAAATAACAACTCTCATACCCAAGAATCACACTCCCAATTTACCATCTTTTGCCCAAAGTCGAAATTGAAGACAAGAGTTAGAAAATTACCTCTCAGTTGAAGACCTTGTGAGTATTCCTTGTGAATTCTCCAAGTCTTGAGCAAGGATTGATGAACAATTAGCCCAGGGCTCCTCCTCTCTCTCTAGAACACTCTCACTTCTCTCTAAAAATATCTAATTTTTTCCTTCAAAATGACCCCCTTAGGCCTTGTATCAAAAAGGGTCGGATAAGAAAATATTCAAAAATGACCCCCGGAGTCAATTATGTGGTAGTAGAATTATTATGTGGGCAGCAGAATCAATATGTGGCCCGCAAATTGGCCACAAAATGGTATGTCAATTCAGCGATAGCAGAATGATTATGCAGCCAGCAGAATGGCCACAAAATAATTTTCAAATTCATGGTTGGGTCTGGTCCATTCCGCAATGCAATTTCGCGATAGCATAATCATTATGCGGCCTGCAAATTCATTATGTGGCTAGCAAAAATAGTTTTCAAAATTTGCGTTGCTTCTGGTTCTTTATGTGGTCATTTCGTGGTTAGCAGAACAAATCCGCTATAGCATAATGGACCACAGAATCGTCATTTTCTACAATTACTTCTACCCACTCCACTACCCAAAAGGTCCGCACCATGACTCCTTTTCTAAAATCTTCGAACATATTATCCTACCTTGGCACCACGAAACCTCGGGTTCTAGATAGCGTTTTGCGTGGCCTTACATTCTACCCCACTAAGTATCATTCGTCTTCGAATAAAAAGTAGAGTCCGCCCAGCACACCCAACATAACTCGTCACTTATTTCACACATCTCAAGGTTCCAAATTTTGATTAATTCCCAAATTTTTCAGATATTTCGGCAGAGTTTCCCCTATAATTGGGCCTATCCACCTGCCAGAGAATCACCAAAACCACCCTAACAACACATACACAACTCGTCAAATCATCACTATATATATCAATCAACACTAATCTTAGCATTACATGTGTTATATTATCAAAAGTGGTAAACGGACATGAACTACACACATTTAAATCATAACAAAAGAGAAATGCACAATTTAAACTCATTATTTAAAATAGCCACATTGGGGCACGACTTGAGGACATAAGCTTTTAGGAAAATATGTTTTCGAAGTAATTTTTGGAACAGTTGAATCAAGGCTCATTTCATAGCCTTTCTCACATCATCTCATTTCATTGGCACCATTAGCCACAAGTATAACTTCATTCTTGGCACGGTGGCCACGCTTTATATCTTCAGCTCACTTCTTTCACTGTATTTTTATAGACTTTCAACAATATGAACCATCGAAATTAAGGCCTTGAGTATATAAATGAGCAATAGGGGTTTCAGACGCATTGAGTATTCTTTCCAAGTTATGCGTAACAGATTTTCATTTGAAACATGAATTGAAGTTATAAAGTTTTAACACATAAACCTTACTTGAACACATTCCCGAATGAGATCATGATGAGATAAGAGTGATTGGAACACATTTTGAGTACATACATCTTTGGACACTTTTCTTACTCGGGACAATCGAATTTATAGGGAACAACTCGGAACATGTGAATAAGGAACTTAAACCAACCATACTTGAAACTTACGGTAACATCATGGAATTCAATTCTAAGAGAGTAGTTTAGCCAACATACCTTGCTTGAGCTTTCCTTAAGTTACTACAATGTTCCGAAAATCCTAGAAATCCCAATCTATATTGAGACAAAACAAAATTGAACAAAAATTAGAAAGATATTCATAATTTCAGCTCATTTGGGCATTTTATCAAACACTAGGTGTGCAAATTTGACCTCAAGATTCTTCTACAAAATTTCCTTCACTCCATAACCCATTCAATACCAAGCGTTTACTCATATTAGTTCAATTACCTTCCCACCATCATTATATTTAAATGCATGCACAAATCACAACTCTCATACCCAAGAATCACACTCTCAATCTCCCATTTTCATCCCAAATTCGAAATTGAAGACTAGGTTAGAACCTTACCTCTTAGTTGAAGACCTTGTGAGTTTTTCTTGTGAATTCTCCAAGTCTTGAGCAAGGATTGATGAACATATAGCCCAGGGTTTCCTCCTCTCTCTCTAGAACACTCTCACTTCTCTCTAAAAATATCAAATTCATTCCTTCAAAATGACCCCCTAAGGCCTTATATAAAAAAGGGTCAGATAAGAAAATTTCAAAAAATGACCCCCGAAGTCTATTATGTGGTAGCAAAATCGTTATGTGGGCAGCAGAAACATTCTGTGGCCAGCAAAATGGCCACAAAATGGTATGTCAATTTCGCGATGCAATTCTGCGATAGCAGAATGATTATGCGGCCAGCAGAATGGCCACAAAATGATTTTCAAATTCTAGGTTGGGTCTGGTCCATTCCGCGATGCAATTTTGCGATAGCAAAATCATTATGCGGCCAACAGAATCATTATGTGGCCAGCAAAAATAGTTTACAAAATTTGAGTTGCTTCTGGTTCATTATGTGGTCATTTCGTGGTCAGCATAATAGATTTGCTATAGCATAATGGACTTCTGCAATTTCTTCTACCCACTCCACTACCCAGAATGTCTGTACCATGACTCGTTTTCTAAAAACTTCGAATACATTAGCCTACCTCGGCACCATGAAACCCTGGGGTCTAAGTAACATTTTATGTGGCCTTACATTCTCCCCCACTTAGGATCATTCGTGCTCGAATGAAAAGTAGAGTCTGCCCATCGCACCCAACATAACTCGTCTCTTCTTTCACACATATCAAGCTCTCAAAATGTGATTAACTCCCAATTTTTTCAGAAATTTTGGCATAGTTTCCCTTATAATTGGGCCTATCCACGTGCCGGAGATTCACCAAAACCACCCTAACAACATATCCACAACTCGTCAAAGTATCACAATATATATCAATCAACACTAATATCAGCATTACATATGTTATATTATCAAAAGTGGTATACCGACATGAACTGCACACATTTAAATCATAACAAAAGGTCAATTCACAATTTAAACTCATGAATATGTAAAAACTCAAATCACATTAGAAATACTTAAAAAGTATATTATTATTTAAAATAGCCACACTTTACATCTTCAGCTCACTCCTTTCACTTTCAAGCATCTTTATAGATTTTCAACAATATGAACCTTCGAAATCAAGGCCTTAAGAATATAAATTTGCAATAGGGGTTTCAGACGCATTCAGTATTCTTTCCAAGTTATGCTTAACGGATTTTCATTTGAAACATGAATTGAAGTTATAACGTTTTAACACATAAACCTTACTTGAACACATTCTCGAAGGAGATCATGATGAGATAAGAGTGATTGGAACACATTTCTAGTACATACATCTTTTAACACTTTGCTTACTCGGGACAATTGAATTTATAGGGAACAACTCAGAACATGAGAATAAGGAACCTGAGACAACCATACTTGAAATTTACGGAAACATCATGGAATTGAACACAAATTAGAAAGATATTCATGGTTTCAGCTCATTTGGGCATTTTATCAAATACTAGGTGTGCTAATTTGACCACAAGGTTCTTCTTCAAGATTTCCTTCACTCCATAACCCATTCAATACAATGCGTTTACTCAGATTAGTTCAATTACCTTCCCACCATCCTTATATTTCCATGCATGCATAAATCACAACTCTCATACCCAAGAATCACACTCTTAATCTCCCATCTTTTGCCCAAAGTCGAAATTGAAGACTAGGTTAGAACCTTACCTCTTAGTTGAAGACCTTGTAAGTTTTCCTTGTGAATTCTCCAAGTCATGAGCAAGGATTGATGAACAATTAGCCATGGGTTTCCTCCTCTCTCTCTAGAACACTCTCATTTCTCTCTAAAAATATCAAATTGTTTCCTTCAAAATGACCCCCTAAGGCCTTATATAAAAAGGGTCGGATAAGAAAGTTTCCAAAAATGACTCCCGGAGTCAATTATGTGGTAGCAGAATCGTTATGTGGGCAGCAGAAACAATATGTGGCCAGCAAAATGGCCATAAAATGGTATGTCAATTCCGCGAAGCAATTCAGCGATAGCAGAATGATTATGCAGCCAGCAGAATGGCCACAAAATGATTTTCAAATTCTTGGTTGGGTCTGGTCCATTCTGCGATGCAATTTCGCGATAGCATAATCATTATGCAGCCAACAGATTCATTAGGTGGCCATCAAAAATAGTTTTCAAAATTTGAGTTGCTTCTGATTCATTATGTGGTCATTTCGTGGTCAGCATAATAGATCCGCTATAGTATAATGGACGATTGGATCGTCATTTTTTGTAATTTCTTCTAGCCACTCCACTACCCAAAAAGTTCGTACCATGACACGTTTTCTAAAATCTTCGAACACATTAGCCTACCTCGGCACCAGGAAACCCCGGGTACTAGGTAACTTTTTACGTGGCCTTACATTCTACCCCACATAGGATCATTCATCCTTGAATGAAAAGTAGAGTCCGCCCAGCACACCCAACGTAACTCGTCTCTTCTTTCACACATCTCAAGCTCCCAATTTTTTATTAACTCCCAATGTTTCATGAACTACACACATTTAAATCATAACAAAAGGGAAATGCACAATTTAAACTCATGAATATGTAAAAACTCAAATCACATTGGAAATACTTACAAAGTATATCATTATTAAAAATAGCCATATTGGGGCACGACTTGAGGGCATAAGGTTTTTGGAAAATATGTTTTCGAAGTAATTTTTGGAATAGTTGAATCAAGGCTCATTTCATAGCCTTTCTCACATAGTCTCATTTCATTGGCACCATTGGCCACAAGTATAACTTCATTCTTGGCACAGTGGCCACACTTTATATCTTCACCTCACTCCTTTCACTTTCAAACATCTTTAAAGATTTTAAACAATATGAACCTTCGAAAATAAGGCCTTAAGTATATAAATGAGCAATAGGGGTTTCAGACGCATTGAGTATTCTTTCAAAGTTATGCTTAACGTATTTTCATTTGAAACATGAATTGAAGTTATAACGTTTTAACACATAAACCTTACTTGAACACATTCTCGAAGGATATCATGATGAGATAAGAGTGATTGGAACACGTTTTGAGTACATACATCTTTCGACACTTTTCTTACTCGGGACAATCGAATTTATAGGGAACAACTCGGAACATGGGAATAAGGAACTTGAACCAACCATACTTGAAACTTACAGGAACATTATGGAACTCAATTCTAAGAGAGTAGTTTAGCCAACATACCTTGCTTGGGCTTTCCTTAAGTTACTACAATGTTCCGAAAATCTTAGCAATCCCAATCTATTTTGAGACATAACAAAATTGAATAGAAATTAGAAAGATATTCATGGTTTCAGCACATTTAGGCATTTGATCAACCACTAGGTGTGCAAATTTGACCACAAGGTTCTTCTATAAGATTTTCTTCACTCCATAACCCATTCAATACAAAGCGTTTACTCATATTAGTTCAATTACCTTCCCACCATCCGTATATTTACATGCATGCAAAAATCACAACTCTCAAACCCAAGAATCACACTCCCAATCTCCCATTTTCTGCCCAAAGTCGAAATTGAAAACTGGGATAGAGCCTTACCTCTTAGATGAAGACTTGTAAGTTTTTCTTGTGAAATCTCCAATTCTTGAGCAAGGATTGATGAACAATTAGCCTTGGGTTTCCTTCTCTCTCTGTAGAATACTCTCACTTCTGTCTAAAAATATTAGATTTTTTCCTTCAAAATAACCCCTAAGGCCTTATATAAAAAAGGGTCGGATAAGAAATTTTCCAAAAATGACCCCCGGAGTCAATTATGTGGTAGCAGAATCGTTATGTGGACAGCAGAGACAATATGTGGCCAGCAAAATGGCCACAAAATGGTATGTTAATTCTGCTATGCAATTCTGTGATAGCAGAATGATTATGCGGCCAGTAGAATGGCCACAAAATGATTTTCAAATTCTAGGTTGGGTCTGGTCCATTCCGCGATGCAATTTTGCGATAGCATAATTATTATGCGGCTAACAGAATCATTATGTGGCCAGCAAAAATAGTTTTCAAAATTTGAGTTGCTTCTGGTTCATTATGTGGTCATTTCGTTGTCAACATAATAGATCCGCTATAGCATAATGGACTTTTGCAGTTGTTTCTACCCACTCCACTACCCATATTTTTTGTACCATCACTCATTTTCTAAAAACATAGAACACATTAGCCTACCTCGGCACCATGAAATTCCGGGTTGTATGTAACATTTTATGTGGCCTTACATTCTCCCCCACTTAGGATCATTCGTCCTCGAATGAAAATTAGAGTCCGCCCATCACACCCAACATAACTCGTCGCTTCTTTCACACATCTCAAGCTCCCAATTTTTTATTAACTCCCAAATGTTTCAGAAATTTTGGCAGAGTTTTCCCTGTAATTGGGCTTATCCACCTACCAGAGAATCACCCAAACCACCCTAACAACACATCCACAACTCATCAAAGCATCATAATATATATCAATCAACATTAATATCAGCATTACATATGTTATATTATACAAAGTGGTATACGGAAATGAACTACACACATTTAAATCATAACAAAAGGTCAATGCACAATTTAAACTCATGAATATGTAAAAACTCAAATCACATTGGAAATACTTACAAAGTATATTATTGTTTAAAATAGCCACATTGGGGCACGACTAGAGGTCATAAGATTTTACGCAAATATGTTTTCGAAGTAATTTTTGGATCAATTGAATCAAGGCTCATTTCATAGCCTTTCTCACATAATCTCATTTCATTGGCACCATTGGCCACAAATATAACTTCAATCTTGGCACGGTGGCCACACTTTATATCTTCAGCTCACTCCTTTCACTTAAATTTGCAACAGGGATTTCACACGCACTGAGTATTCTTTCCAAGTTATGCTTAACAGATTTTTATTTGAAACATGAATTGAAGTTATAACGTTTTAACACATAAACCTTACTTGAACACATTCTCGAAGGAGATCATGATGAGATAAGAGTGATTGCAACACATTTTGAGTACATTCATTTTTCGAAACTTTGCTTACTCGGGACAATTGAATTTATATGGAACAACTCGAAACATGGGAATAAGGAACCTGAGCCAACCATACTTGAAATTTACGGAAACATCATGGAATTCAATTCTGAGAGAGTAGTTTAGCCAACATACCTTGTTTCAGCTTTCATTAAGGTACTACAATATTCTGGAAATCCTTGCAATCCCAATCTATTTTGAGACATAACAGAATTGAACACAAATTAGAAAGATAATCATGGTTCCAGCTTAATTTGGTATTTTATCAAACACTAGGTGTGCAAATTTGACCACAAGGTTCTTGTACAAGATTTCCTTCATTCCATAACCCATTCAATACCAAGAGTTTACTCATATTAGCTCAATTAGCTTCCCACCATCCGTATATTTACATGCATGCTTAAATAACAACTCTCATACCCAAGAATCACACTCCCAATCTCCCATCTTCTGCCCAAAGTCAAAATTGAAGACTAGAGTTAGAACCTTACCTCTTAGTTAATGACCTTGTGCATTTTCCTTGTGAATTCTCCAAGTCTTGAGCAAGGATTGATGAAACATTAGCCCAGGTCTCCTCTTCTCTCTCTAGAACACTCTCACTTCTCTCTAAAAATATCAGATTTTTTCCTTCAGAATGACCCCCTAAGGCCTTATATCAAAAAGGGTCCGATAAGAAAATTTTCAAAAATGACCCCCGGAGTCAATTATGTGGTAGCAGAATCATTTTGTGGGCAGCAGAATCAATATGTGGCCCTCAAATTGGTCACAAAATGGTATGTCAATTCCGCGATGCAATTCTGTGATAGCAGAATGGCCACAAAATGATTTTCAAATTCTTGGTTGGGTCTGGTCCATTCCGCAATGCAATTTCGTGATAGCATAATCATTATGCAGCCAACAGATTCATTATGTGGCCAGCAAAAATAGTTTTCAAAATTTGAGTTGCTTCTGATTCATTATGTGGTCATTTCGTGGTCAGCATAAAATATCCGGTATAGTATAATGGACGATTGGATTGTCATTTTCTGTACTTTCTTCTAGCCACTCCACTACCCAAAAGGTTTGTACCATGACACGTTTTCTAAAATCTTAGAACACATTAGCCTACCTCGGCACCAGGAAACCCCGGGTTCTAGGTAACATTTTACGTGGCCTTACATTCTGCCCCACTTAGGACCATTCATCCTCGAATGAAAAGTAGAGTCCGCCTAGCACACCCACCGTAACTCGTCTCTTCTTTCACACATCTCAAGCTCCCAATTTTTTATTAACTCCCAAATGTTTCAGAAATTTTGGCAGAGTTTCCCCTATAATTAGGCCTATCCACCTGCCTGAGAATCACTTAAACCACCCTAACAACACATCCACCCTACCCAAAAGGTCTGTACCATGACTCGTTTTCTAAAAACATCGAACACATTAGCCTACCTGGGTACCATGAAACTCCGGGTTCTAGGTAATATTTTATGTGGCCTTACATTCTTCCCCACTTAGGATCATTCGTCCTCCAATGAAAAGTAGAGTCCGCCCATCACACCCACCGTAACTATTCTTTTCTTTCACACATCTCAAGCTCCCAATTTTTTATTAACTTCCAAATATTTCAGAAAGTTTGGCAGAGTTTTACCTATAATTGGGCCTATCCACCTGACAGAGAATCACTAAAACCACCCTAACAACACATCCACAACTCGTCAAAGTATCACAATATATATCAATCAACACTAATCTCAGCATTACATGTGTTATATTATCAAAATTGGTATAAGGATATGAACTGCACACATTTAAATCATAACAAAAGGGAAATGCACAATTTAAACTCATAAATATGTAAGAACTCAAATCACATTGGAAATACTTACAAAAGTATATCATTATTTAAAATAGCCATATTGGAACAGTTGAATCAAGGCTCATTTCTTAGCCTTTCTCACATAATCTCATTTCATTCGCACCATTGGCAACAAGTATAACTTCATTCTTGAAACGGTGGCCACACATTATATCTTCAGCTCACTCCTTTCACTTTCAAACATCTTTATAGATTTTCAAAAATATGAACCTTCAAAATAAAGGCCTTAGGTATATAAATCAGCAATAGAGATTTCAAACGCATTGAGTATTCTTTCCAAGTTATGCTTAACGGATTTTCATTTGAAACATCAATTGAAGTTATAACGTTTTAACACATAAACCTTGCTTGAACACATTCCCGAAGGAGATCATGATGAGATAAGAGTGATTGGAACACATTTTGAGTACATACATCTTTCGAAACTTTTTGTACTCGGGACAATCGAATATATAGGGAACAACTCGGAACATGGGAATAAGGAACCTGAACCAACCTTACTTGAAACTTATGGGAACATCATGGAATTCAATTATAAGAGAGTAGTTTAGCCAACATACCTTGCTTGGGCTTTTATTAAGTTACTACAATATTCCGAAAATCCTTGCAATCCCAATCTATTTTCAGATATAACAGAATTGAACACAAATTAGAAAGATATTCATGGTTTCAGCTCATTTGGGCATTTTATCAAACACTAGGTGTGAAAATTTGACCACAAGGTTTTTCTACAAGATTTCCTTCACTCCATAACCCATTCACTACCAAGCGTTTACTAATATTAGTTCAATTACCTTCCCACCATCCTTATATTTCCATGCATGCATAAATCACAACTCTCATACCCAAGAATCACACTCCCAATCTCCCATCTTCTGCCTAGAGTCGAAATTGAAGAGTAGGTTAGAACCTTACCTCTTAGTTGAAGACCTTGTGAGTTTTCCTTGTGAATTCTCCAAGTCTTGAGCATGGAATGATGAACAAATAGCCATGGGTTTCCTCCTCTCTCTCTAGAAAACTCTCACTTCTATCTAAAAATATCAGATTTTTTCCATCAAAATGACCCCCTAAGGCCTTATATAAAAAAGGGTCGGATAAGAAAGTTTCCAAAAATGACCCCCGGAGTCAATTAAGTGGTAGCAGAATCATTATGTGGGCAGCAGAAACAATATGTGGCCAGCAAAATGGTCACAAAATGGTATGCCGATTCCGCGATGCAATTCTGCGATAGCAGAATGATTATGCGACCAACAGATTGGCCACAAAATGATTTTCAAATTCAAGGTTGGTTATGGTCCATTCCACGATGCAATGTTGCGATAGCATAATCATTATGCGGCCAACAGAATCATTATGTGGCTAGCAAAAATAGTTTTCAAAATTTGAATAGCTTCTGATTCATTATCTGGTCATTTCGTGGTCAGCATAATAGATCTGTTATAGCATTATAGACTTCTGCAATTTCTTCTACCCACTCAACTACCCAAAAAGTCTGTACCATGACTCGTTTTCTAAAAACATCGAACACATTAGCCTACCTCGACACCATAAAACCTCGGGTTCTAGGTAATATTTTATGTGGCCTTACATTCTCCCCCACTTAGGATCATTCGTCCTCCAATGAAAAGTAGAGTTTGCCCATCACACCCACCGTAACTATTCTTTTCTTTCACACATCTCAGAAATTTTGTCAGAGTTTTCCCTGTAATTGGGCATATCCACCTGCCAGAGAATCACTAAAACTACCCTAACAACACATCCATAACTCGTCAAAGTATCACAATATATATCAATCAACACTAATCTCAGCATTACATGTGTTATATTATGAAAAGTGGTATACGGATATGGACTGCACACATTTAAATCATAACAAAAGGGAAATGCACAATTTAAACCCATGAATATGAAAGAACTCAAATCACATTGGAAATACTTACAAAGTATATCATTATTTAAAATAGCTATATTGGGCCATGACTTGAGGGCATAAGCTTTTAGGCAAATATGTTTTCGAAGTAATTTTTAGAACAGTTGAATCAAGGCTCATTTCATAGCCTTTCTCACATAATCTCATTTCATTGGCACCATTGGCCACAAGTATAACTTCATTCTTTGCACGGTGGCCACACTTTATATCTTCAGCTCACTCCTTTCACTTTCAAACATCTTCATAGATTTTCAACAATATGAACCTTCGAAATTAAGGCCTTAAGTATATAAATGAGCAATAGCGGTTTCAGACGCATTGAGTACTCTTTCCAAGTTATGCTTAACGGATTTTCATTTGAAACTTGAATTGAAGTTATAACGTTTTAACACATAAACCTTTCTTCAACACATTCCCGAAGGAGATCATGGTGAGATAAGAGTGATTGGAACACGTTTTGAGTACATACATCTTTCGACACTTTTCTTACTCGGGACAATCGAATTTATAGGGAACAACTCGGAATATGGGAATAAGGAACTCGAACCAACCATACTTGAAACTAACGGGAACATTATGGAATGCAAATATAAGAGAGTAGTTTAGCCAACATACCTTGCTTGGGCTTTCCTTAATTTACTACAATATTCCGAAAATCCTAGCAATACCAATCTATTTTGAGACATGACAAAATTGACCACAAAATAGAAAGGTATTCATGGTTTCAGCTTATTTGGGCATTTTATCAAACACTAGGTGTGCAAATTTGACCACAAGGTTCTTCTACAAGATTTCCTTCACTCCATTACCCATTCAATACCAAGCGTTTACTCATATTAATTCAATTACCTTCCCACCATCCTTTTATTTACATGCATGCATAAATCACAACTCTCATACCCAAGAATCACACTCTCAATCTCCCATCTTCTGCCCAAAGTGAAAACTTTAGACTAGGTTAGAACCTTACCTCTTAGTTGAAGACCTTGTGCGTTTTCCTTGTGAATTCTCCAAGTCTTGAGCAAGGATTGATGAACAATTAGCCATGGGTTTCCTCCTCTATCTCTAGAACACTCTTACTTCTCTCTAAAAATATCAGATTTTTTCCTTCAAAATGATCCCCTAAGGCCTTATATAAAAAAGGGTCGGATAAGAAAGTTTCCAAAAATGACCCCCGGACTCAATTATGAGGTAGCAGAATCGTTATGTGGGCAGCAGAAACAATATGTGGCCAGCAAAATGGCCACAAAAATGGTATGTCGATTCCGCGATGCAATTATGCGATAGCAGAATGATTTTGCGGCCAGCAGAATGGCCACAAAATGATTTCCAAATTATAGGTTGGGTATGTTCCATTCCACGATGCAATGTTGCGATAGCATAATCATTATGCGGCCAACAGAATCATTATGTGGCCAGCAAAAATAGTTTTCAAAATTTTAGTTGCTTTTGATTCATTATGTGGTCATTTTGTGGTCAGCATAATAGATCTGATATAGCATAATGGACTTCTGCAATTTCTTCTACCCACTCCACTACCCAAAAAGTCTGTACCATGATTCGTTTTTAAAAAAACATTGAACATATTAGCCTACCTCGGCACCATGAAACCCCGTGTTCTAGGTAATATTTTATGTGGCCTTACATTATCCCTCACTTAGGATCATTCATCCTCGAATGAAAAGTAGAGTCCGCCCATCACACCCAACGTAATTATTCTCTTCTTTCACACATCTCAAGCTCCCAATTTTTTATTAACTCCCAAATGTTTCAGAAATTTTGGTAGAGTTTTTCCTGTAATTGGGCCTATCCACCTGCCAGAGAATCACTAAAACCACCCTAACAATACATCCACAACTCGTCAAAGTATCACAATATATATCAATCAACACTAATCTCAGCATTACATGTGTTATATTATGAAAAGTGGTATACGGATATGAACTGCACACATTTAAATCATAACAAAAAGGAAATGCACAATTTATACCCATGAATATGAAAGAACTCAAATCACATTGGAAATACTTACAAAGTATATCATTATATAAAATAGCTATATTGGGGCATGACTTGAGGGCATAAGCTTTTAGGCAAATATGTTTTCGAAGTTTTTTTTGGGACAGTTGAATCAAGGCTCATTTCATAGCCTTTCTCACATAATCTCATTTCATTGGCACCATTGGCCACAAGTATAACTTCATTCTTTGCACGGTGGCCACACTTTATATCTTCAGCTCACTCCTTTCACTTTCAAACATCTTCATAGATTTTCAACAATATGACCTTCGAAATTAAGGCCGTAAGTATATAAATGAGCAATAGCGATTTCAGACGCATTGAGTACTCTTTCCAAGTTATGCTTAACGGATTTTCATTTGAAACATCAATTGAAGTTATAACGTTTTAACACATAAATCTTGCTTGAACACTTTCCCGAAGGAGATCATGATGAGATAAAAGTGATTGGAACACGTTTTTGAGTACATACATATTTCGACACTTTTCTTACTCGGGACAATCGAATATATAGGGAACAACTCGGAACATGGGAATAAGGAACTCGAACCAACCATACTTGAAACTTACGGGAATATCATGGAATTCAATTATAAGAGAGTAGTTTAGCCAACATACCTTGCTTGGGCTTTCCTTAAGTTACTACAATGTTCATAAAATCCTAGCAATACCAATCTATTTTGAGACATGACAAAATTGAACACAAAATAGAAAGGTATTCATGGTTTCAGCTTATTTGGGTATTTTAGCAAACACTAGGTGTGCAAATTAGACCACAAGGTTCTTCTACAAGATTTCCTTCAATCCATTACCCATTCAATACCAAGAGTTTACTCATATTAATTCAATTACCTTCCCACCATCCTTATATTTACATGCATGCATAAATCACAACTCTCATACCCAAGAATCACACTCTCAATCTCCCATCTTCTGCCCAAAGTCAAAATTTTAAACTAGGTTAGAACCTTACCTCTTAGTTGAAGAACTTGTGAGTTTTCCTTGTGAATTCTCCAAGTCTTGAGCAAGGATTGATGAACAATTAGCCATGGGTTTCCTCCTCTATCTTTAGAACACTCTCACTTCTCTCTAAAAATATCAGATTTTTCCTTCAAAATGATCCCCTAAGGCCTTATATAAAAAAGGGTCGGATAAGAAAGTTTCCAAAAATGAACCCCTGACTCAATTATGTGGTAGCAAAATCGTTATGTGGGCTGCAGAAACAATATATGGCCAGCAAAATGGCCACAAAATGGTATGTCGATTCCGCGATGCAATTCTGCGATAGCAGAATGATTATGCGGCCAGCAGAATGGCCACAAAATGATTTTCAAATTCTAGGTTGGGTATGGTCCATTCCACGATGCAATTTTGCGATAGCATAATCATTATGCGGCCAACAAAATCATTATGTGGCCAGCAAAAATAGTTTACAAAATTTGAGTTGCTTCTGGTTCATTATGTGGTCATTTCGTAATTAGCATAATAGATCCGCTATAGCATAATGGACTTCTGCAATTTCTTCTATCCACTCCACTACCCAAAATGTCTGTACCATGACTCGATTTCTAAAAACATCGAACACATTAGCCTACCTCGGCACCATGAAACCCCGGGTTCTAGGTAACATTTTATGTGGCCTTACATTCTCCCCCACTTAGGATCATTCGTCCTCGAATGAAAATTAGAGTCCGCCCATCACACCCAACGTAACTCGTCTCTTCTTTCACACATCTCAAGCTCCCAATTTTTTATTACCTCCCAAATGTTTTAGAAATTTTTGCAGAGTTTTTCCTGTAATTGGGCCTATCCACCTTCCAGAGAATCACCAAAATCACCCTAACAACACATCCACAACTCATCAAGGCATCACAATATATATCAATCAACATTAATATCAGCATTACATATGTTATATTATCAAAAGTGATTTACGGACATGAACTGCACACATTTAAATCATAACAAAAGGTCAATTCACAATTTAAACTTATGAATATGTAAAAACTCAAATCACATTGGAAATACTTAAAAAGTATATTATTATTTAAAATAGCCACATTGGGGCACTACTTGATGACATAAGCTTTTAGGCAAATATGTTTTCGAAGTAATTTTTGAAAAAGTTGAATCAAGGTTCATTTCATAGCCTTTCTCACATCATCTCATTTCATTGGCACCATTGGCCACAAGTATAACTTCATTCTTGGCACGGTGGCCACACGTTATATCTTCAGCTCACTCCTTTCAATTTCAAGCATCTTTATATATTTTCAACAATATGAACCTTCGAAATCAAGGCCTTAAGTATATAAATTTGCAATAGGGGTTTCACACGCATTGAGTATTCTTTCCAAGTTATGCTTAACGGATTTTCATTTGAAAAATGAATTGAAATTATAACGTTTTAACACATAAACCTTACTTGAACACA
Source organism: Nicotiana tabacum (assembly GCF_000715075.1). Lineage (NCBI taxonomy): Eukaryota > Viridiplantae > Streptophyta > Magnoliopsida > Solanales > Solanaceae > Nicotiana > Nicotiana tabacum. Next base: position 123,371,001 of record NC_134096.1, on the reverse strand, counting down.
TTCTCGAAACAGATCATGATGAGATAAGAGTGATTGCAACACAATTTGAGTACATACATCTTTCGACACTTTGCTTACTCGGGACAATTGAATTTATAGGGAACAACTCGGAACATGGGAATAAAGAACCTGAGCCAACCATACTTGAAATTTACGGAAACATCATGGAATTCAATTCTGAAAGAGTAGTTTAGACAACATACCTTGTTTGAGCTTTCATTAAGTTACTGCAATGATCCGAAAATCCTTGCAATCCCAATCTATTTTGAGACATAACAGAATTGAACACAAATTAGAAAGATATTCATGGTTTCAGCTCATTTGGGCATTTTATCAAACACTAGGTTTGCAAATTTGACCACAAGGTTCTTGTACAAGATTTCATTCATTCCATAACCCATTCAATACCAAGGGTTTACTCATATTAGCTCAATTACCTTCCCACCATCCTTATATTTACATATATGCATAAATAACAACTCTCATACCCAACAAACAGACTCCCAATCACCTATCTTCTGCCCAAAGTCAAAATTGAAGACTAGGGTTAGAACATTACCTCTTAGTTAAAGACCTTGTGCATTTTCCTTGTGAATTCTCCAAGTCTTAAGCAAGGATTGATGAACAAGTAGCCCAGGTCTCCTCCTCTCTCTCTAGAACACTCACACTTCTCTCTAAAAATTTCAGATTTTTTCCTTCAAAATGACGCCCTAGGGCCTTATATCAAAAAGGGTCGGATAAGAAAATTTCCAAAAATGACCCTCGGAGTCAATTATGTGGTAGCAGAATCATTTTGTGGGCAACAGAATCAATATGTGGCCCGCAAAATGGTCACAAAATGGTATGTCAATTCCGCGATGCGATTCTGCGGTAGCAGAATGATTATGCAGCCAGAAAAATGGCCACAAAATGATTTTCATATTCATGGTTGGGCCTGGTCCATTCCGCGATGTAATTTCGCGATAGCATAATCATTATGCAGCCAACAGATTCATTATGTGGCCAGCAAAAATAGTTTTCAACATTTGAGTTGCTTCTGGTTCATTATGTGGTCATTTCGTGGTCACCATAATAGATCCGCTATAGTATAATGGACGATTGAATCGCCATTTTCTGCAAATTTCTTCTAGCCATTCCACTACCCAATAAGTTCGTACCATGACTCATTTTCTAAAATCTTCGAACACATTAGCCTACCTCGGCACCAGGAAACTTCGGGTTCTAGGTAACGTTTTACGTGGCCTTACATTCTACCCCACTTAGGATCATTCGTCCTCGAATGAAAAGTAGAGTCCGCCCAGCAAACCCAACGTAACTCGTCTCTTCTTTCACATATCTCAAGCTCCCAATTTTTGATAAACTCCCAAATATTTCAGAAATTTTGGCAGAGTTTTTCATGTAATTGGGCCTATCCACCTGCTAGATAATCACCAAAACCACCCTAACAACACATCCACAACTCGTCAAAGTATCACAATATATATCAATCAACACGAATCTCAGCATTACATGTGTTATATTATCAAAAGTGGTATACGGACATGAACTGTACACATTTAATCATAACAAAAGGGAAATGCATAATTTAAACTCATGAATATGTAAAAACTCAAATCAAATTGGAAATACTTTCAAAGTATATCATTAATTAAAATAGCCACATTTGGGCACGACTTGAGGGCATAAGCTTTTAGGAAATTATGTTTTCGAAGAAATTTTTGGAACAGTTGAATCAAGGCTCATTTCATAGACTTTCTCACATAATCTCATTTGATTGGCATCATTGGCCACAAGTATAACTTCATTCTTCGCACGGTGGCCACACTTTATATCTTCAGCTCACTCCTTTCACTTTCAAACATCTTTATATAGTTTCAACAATATGAACCTTCGAAATTAAGGCCTTAAGTATATAAATAGGCAATAGGGGTTCCAGACGCATTGAGTATTCTTTCCAAGTTATGCTTAACAGATTTTCATTTGAAACATCAATTGAAGTTATAACATTTTAACACATAAACCTTGCTTGAACACTTTCCCGAAGGAGATCATGATGAGATAAAAGTGATTGGAACACGTTTTTGAGTACATACATCTTTTGACACTTTTCTTAGTCGGGACAATCGAATATATAGGGAACAACTCGGAACATGGGAATAAGGAACTTGAACCAACCATACTTGAAACTTACGGGAATATCATGAAATTCAATTATTAGAGAGTAGTTTAACCAACATACCTTGCTTGGGCTTTCCTTAAGTTACTACAATGTTCCGAAAATCCTAGCAATCCCAATCTATTTTGAGACATAACAAAATTGAATACAAATTAGAAAGATATTCATGATTTCAGCTCATTTGGGCATTTTATCAAACACTAGATGTGCAAATTTAACCACAAGGTTTTTCTACAAGATTTTCTTCACTCCATAACCCATTCAATACCAAGCGTTTACTCATATTAGTTCAATTACCTTCCCACCATCCTTATATTTACATGCATGCACAAATTACAACTCTCATACCCAAGAATCACACTCCCAATCTCCCATCTTCTGCCCAAAGTCGAAATTGAAGACTAGGTTAGAACCTTACCTCTTGGTTGAAGACTTTGTGAGTTTTTCTCGTGAATTCTCCAAGTCTTGAGCAAGGATTGATAAAAAATTAGCCTTGGGTTTCCTCCTCTCTCTCTCTAGAACACTCTCACTTCTCTCTAAAAATATCAGATTTTTTCCTTCAAAATGACCCCCTAAGGCCTTATATAAAAAAGGGTCGGATAAGAAAATTTCCAAATATGACCCCCTGAATCAAATATGTGGTAGCAGAATCGTTATGTGGGCAGCAGAAATAATATGTGGCTAGCAAAATGGCCACAAAATGGTATGTCAATTCCGCGATGCAATTCTGCGATAGCAGAATGATTATGCGGCCAGCAGAATGGCCACAAAATGATTTTCAAATTCTAGGTTGGATCTAGTCCATTCCGCGATACAATTTTGAGATAGCATAATCATTATGCGTCCAACAGAATCATTATGTGGCCAGCAAAAATAGTTTTCAAAATTTGAGTTGCTTCTGGTTCATTATGTGGTCATTTTGTGGTCAGCATAATAGATCCGCTATAGCATAATGGACTTCTGCAATATCTTCTACCTACTTCACTATCCAAAAAGTTTGTACCATGACTCGTTTTCTAAAAACATCGAACACATTAGCCTACCTCGGCACCATGAACCCCCGGGTTCTAGGTAACGTTTTATGTGGCCTTACATTCTCCCCCACTTAGGATCATTCGTCCTCGAATGAAAAGTAGAGCCCGCCCATCACACCCAACATAACTCGTCTCTTCTTCCACACATCTCAAGCTCCCAAAATTTGATTAACTCTCAAATCTTTCAGAAAGTTTGGCATAGTTTCTCCTGTAATTGGACCTATACACCTGCCAGAGAATCGCCAAAACCATCTTAACAACATATCCACAACTCGTCAAAGCATTACAATATATATCAATCAATACTAATCTCAGCATTACATATGTTTTATTATCAAAAGTGGTATACGTAAATGAACTACACACATTTAAATCATAACAAAAATTCAATTCACAATTTAAACTCATGAATATGTAAAAACCTAAATCACATTGGAAATACTTACAAAGTATATTATTGTTTAAAATAGCCGCATTGGGACACGACTAGAGGGCATAAGATTTTAGGCAAATATGTTTTCGAAGTAATTTTTGGATCAATTGAATCAAGGCTCATTTTATAGCCTTTCTCACATAATCTCATTTCATTGGCACCATTGGCCACAAGTATAACTTCATTCTTCGCACGGTGGCCACACTTTATATCTTCAGCTCACTCCTTTCACTTTCAAACATCTTTATAAATTTTCAACAATATGAACCTTCTAAATCAAGGCCTTAAGTATATAAATTTACATTAGGGGTTTCAGACGCATTGAGTATTCTTTCCACATTAAGCTTAACGGATTTTCATTTGAAACATGAATTGAAGTTATAACTTTTTAACAAATAAACCTTACTTGAACACATTCTCGAAGGAGATCGTGATGAGATAAGAGTGATTGGAACACATTTTGAGTATATACATCTTTCGACACTTTGCTTACTGGGGGCAATTGAATTTATAGGGAACAACTCGGAACATGGGAATAAGGAACCTAAGCCAACCATACTTGAAACTTACGGAAACATCATGGAATTCAATTCTAAGAGAGTAGTTTAGCTAACATACCTTGCTTGAGCTTTCATTAAGTTACTACAATGTTCCATAAATCCTTGCAATCTCAATCTATTTTGAGACATACCAGAATTGAACACAAATTATAAAGATATTCATGGTTGCAGCTCGTTTGGGCATTTTATCAAACACTAGGTATACAAAGTTGACCACAAGGTTCTTGTAAAAGATTTCCTTCATTCCATAACCAATTCAATACCAAGTGTTTACTCATATTAGCTCAATTACCTTCCCACCATCCTTATATTTACATGCATGCATAAGTAACAACTCTCATACCCAAGAATCACTCTCCAATCTCCCATCTTCTGCCCAAATTCAAAATTGAAGACTAGGGTTAGATCCTTACCAATTAGTTGAAGACCTTGTGAGTTTTCCTTGTGAATTCTCCAAGTCTTGAGCAAGGATTGATGAATAATTAGCCCAGGTCTCCTCCTCTCCCTCTGGAACGCTCTCACTTCTCTCTAAAAATATTAGATTTGTTCCTTCAAAATGACCCCCTAACGCCTTATATCAAAAAGGGCCGGATAAGAAATTTTTTAAAAATGACCCCCGAAGTCAATTATGTGGTAGCAGAATCGTTATGTGGGCAGCAGAATCTATATGTGGCCCGCAAAATGGCTACAAAATGGTATGTCAATTCCGCGATGCAATTCTGCGATAGATGAATGATTATGCAGCTAGCAGAATGGCCACAAAATGATTTTCAAATTCTTGGTTGGGTCTGGTCCATTCCGCGATGCAATTTCGCGATAGCATAATCATTATGCGGCCAACAAATTCATTATGTGGCCAGCAAAAATAGTTTTCAAAATTTGAGTTGCTTCTGGTTCATTATGTGGTCATTTCGTGGTTAGCAGAACAGATCCGCTATAGCATAATGGATCACAGAATCGTTATTTTCTGCAATTACTTCAACCCACTCCACTACCCAAAAAGTCTGCACCATGACTCATTTTATAAAATCTTCGAACACATTAGCCTACCTCGGCACCATGAAACTCCAGGTTCTAGGTAACATTTTGTGTGGCCTTACATTCTAACCCACTAAGGATCATTCGTTCTCGAATAAAAAGTAGTGTCCGCCCAGCACACCCAACATAACTCGTCTCTTATTTCACACATCTCAAGCTCCCAAATTTTGATTAACTCCCAAAGCTTTCAGAAATTTCGGCATAGTTTCCCTAGTAATTGAGTCTATCCACCTTCCAGAGAATCACCAAAAGCACCCTAACAACACATCCACAACTCGGCAAAGTATCACATTATATATCAATCAACACTAATCTCAGCATTACATATGTTATATAATCAAAAGTGATATACGGACATGAACTGCACACATTTAAATCATAACAAAAGGAAAATGCACAATTTAAACTCATGAATATGTAAAAACTCAAATCACATTGGAAATACTTACAAAGCATATCATTATTTAAAACAGCCACATTGGGGCACGACTTGAGAACATAAGCTTTTAGGCAAATACGTTTTCGAAGTAATATTTGGAACAGTTGAATCAAGACTCATTTCATAGCCTTTCTCACATCATCTCATTCCATTGACACCATTTGCCACAAGTATAACTTCATTCTTGGCACGGTGGCCACACTTTATATCTTCAACTCACTCTTTTCACTTTCAAGCATCTTTATATATTTTCAACAATATGAACCTTCGAAATCAAGGCCTTATATATATATATATATATATATATATATATATATATATATATATATATATATATATATATATATATATATATATATATATATATATATATATATATATATATATATATATAGCAATAGGGGTTTCAGACGCATTGAGTATTCTTTCCAAGTTATGCTTAACGGATTTTCATTTGAAACATGAATTGAAGTTATAACGTTTTAACACATAAACCTTACTTGAACATATTCCCGAAGAAGATCATGATGAGATAAGAGTAATTGGAACAAGTTTTGAGTACATACATCTTTCGACACTTTGCTTACTTGGGACAATCGAATTTTTAGGGAATAACCCGGAACATGGGAATAAGGAACTTGAGCCAACCATACTTGAAACATACGAGAACATCATGGAATTAAATTTTAAGAGAGTAGTTTAGCCAACATACCTTGCTTGAGCGTTCCTTAAGTTACTACAATGTTCCGGAAATCCTAGCAATCCCAATCTATTTTGAGACATAACAGAATTGAACACAAATTAGAAAGATATTCATTGTTTTAGCTCATTTGGGCATTTTATCAAACACTAGGTGTGCAAATTTGACCACAGAGTTCTTCTACAAGATTTTCTTCACTCCATAACCAATTCAATACCAAGTGTTTACTCATATTAGCTCAATTACCTTCCTACAACCCTTATATTTACATGCATGCATAAATAACAACTCTCATACCCAAGAATCACACTCTCAATCTCCCATCTTCTGCCCAAACTCGACATTGAAGACTAGGGTTAGAACCTATTAGAACCTTCAAATCCCGATTTCGAGGTCGTTTACTCGAAAGTCAAACCTTAGGCAATTCTTCCAACTTAAAGCTTCCAAAATAAATTAAATTCTGAAATGACTTCCCACGTTCTCCAGGTGGGTGCCTGCTACTGACTTTAAATTTGAAGTAACTCTGAAATGAATTCCCCCATTTGTTACTTATTGAGTACATGGGGTCGGTTGTACTTATACTACATTTTTGCACCTTGCGTGCAGATGTTGGATGTTGATATTGTTGTGCACGGTGGGAGCTGGATTTGATGATGTACCTGCATTCCGGTCATAGCTGCCTCTTGATCTTGGTAGCTTTAGAATTTTTAGTCTGTTCCTGTATATTTTAAATAGATGATATACTTTATTTCAAACCAGCTTTGTAAATTTTAAATCTTAGAAGCTTATTATTTGTACTACCAGTCCTTGGGGAATTGTATAAAATTCAGTTATCTCATCTTTGACTCATCTCAGTATTATTATATTGTATTTTATAGATAACTGGCTTACCTAGTGGGTTAGGTTAGGTACTATCACGATGGTTTGTGTAACGACCCGATCGGTCATTTTGAGCTATATCGCGTCGTTCGGCGGTTTGAGGCCTTGAATAGCTTCACTTCATGTTTTATAACTTGTACGTGTGGTCGGAATTTAATTTCGGAAAGTTCAGAGTTGATTCTTAGAAGTAGCAGAAGCTCTCCTCAAGAATGCGAGTCGACAATCCAAGATGACCAAAAAATAAAGTCTCAATCCAGAATAAAAGAAAAGGGAAAAAAGAAGTGAATCCAAAATACAGAAGCAGATGAAATATGTGAACTGCTCAAGACATGGTTGAAGTCACGAGCACTACATGTTCGGTCTTGATCCGAAGTAGCCGTGGAAGAATGAATCAGCACCTGCAGCTAGCAAGCATCAAGGTTCAAATCAAAAGACTGCATGAAGAACCATTCAAGACTTAAGATCACGCTTCAAAAGACTTATAGATAGGAATCTTGTAACTCATAGCTGATAGGCTTGTTTAGTTCTTTTAGATTTTGATTTAGATGTAATAACAGGACCGCGGGCCGGAACCTCGATGGAACGGTACCTCACTCGACTCTCTCCTCATCTTATCACACTCCATCACTTCATTCACTTCTGAACTACACGCGACCTGATTCCATTATGACCCGGGATATGTAGGCTGTCCAAAACTAGGACTCGGTTGCACCCTTTCCTTTGTTTATTTTCCCTTTTTGAATAAATAGTTGGTCAAAAATTAGTCACATAGCTCATCTTGTATTTGCCTGAAAACTCTACATGTTTTCAAGCAAAGGGGGGCAGGTGTGAGCACCTAATTTTTTACTATATTCGAATAGTTCATCACTTTTTAGTATATAAATATATTTTAAGTTTAGTCTACATATTTTAGCACTTATTTTATCTTTTATAGGTTTTATTTAAGAAAATTAAAAACCAAAAAAAGATTCACATTTTTAGAGTGTTAATTTTGTTCTAATTTACAAAACAAAAATCACAAATAATATATATTTCTTTTAATAAGTAAGCGAGCAACTCTACTTCTTGGAATTTTGTCTTTTCCTAAAAAAAATCATTTACGTTAACTCACAGGCACCCACTTTGCATTAGAATTTCTATTTAATACCTCACCCGCACTATGCCAATTCCAAAAAAGGACTCCACTCATTCCATCTTTCACAAGCACCTTACAGGCCCATATTTTCGTACCACTTTTTATCCACATCACCTCAGCTAACAAACTTTGATTTCCCAAGAATATTCTCTCACAAAAATTGCCAGCTAGCTTGCTCTCCAAGATCACTCGTCCATATCTATCTAGAGAGCACATGCTAATTAGCAGGAAATGCAATCTCTCTCACGTGATCTCACAAAAACACATTGATTTTCTTGGGCTTCAAACACGCACATGTACCCATATATAACCTCACTCAGTCACAGAATAGAAAAACCCTAAGAGCAGTCCTAGAATTGAGCGCCGTAGAGCAAAATTTTGATCTCCCTCTTCACGCTTTTTTCGTCAAAAACCCACACCATAGCAGACTAGTCCCTTGACAACCGGAAGCAGCCATGAAACCTTCATGAAACTCACCGAAACAACTCCTTGAAGCCTCCATTAAAAGTCAACGACCGTTTGCAAATTTCGAGAGGTTCTGTTCGAGTTTTCTCCGGCGTGGTCGTGGTCCTTTTGTTGAATTTAGTTGCCGATTCGTCTTAACTATCATGTACGTGGCTTGAGTTTTACTTTTAAATTAATAAAAAGCTTCGATCCTTAAGGTGCAATCCCTTTCTTTCCTTACTGTTTCAATTCCTTGGTTAACTTCATACTTTTTAAATAGATGAACGCTGGCCCTTATGTTGCTTATTTAAGTGTTTTGAGCAAATTGATTATTTTGAATGTTTAATGTTTCTTTACTTAATATTGCAACACTGATTCTCTTAATAAGGAATTTTTACATGAGGTCACAACAATTGTTATGCATATGCTTGTACATTAAGTCAAAGCGTCTTCTTCGAGATTTAGTTTAGATATCCATTCATGGATTTTCTATATTTCATTTTTATGTTAAAAGTCGATTGGGTGAACCTTTATATATTTTCAACAATATGAACCTTCGAAATCAAGGCCTTAAGTATATATATACGAGTAATAGGGGTTTCAGACGCATTGAGTATTCTTTCCAACTTATGCTTAACGGATTTTCATTTGAAACATGAATTGAAGTTATAACGTTTTAACACATAAACCTTACTTGAACATATTCCCGAAGAAGATCATGATGAGATAAGAGTAATTGGAACAAGTTTTGAGTACATACATCTTTCGACACTTTGCTTACTTGGGACAATCGAATTTTTAGGGAATAACCCGGAACATGGGAATAAGGAACTTGAGCCAACCATACTTGAAACATACGAGAACATCACGGAATTAAATTTTAAGAGAGTAGTTTAGCCAACATACCTTGCTTGAGCGTTCCTTAAGTTACTACAATATTCCGGAAATCCTAGCAATCCCAATCTATTTTGAGACATAACAGAATTGAACACAAATTAGAAAGATATTCATTGTTTTAGCTCATTTGGGCATTTTATCAAACACTAGATGTGCAAATTTGACCACAGAGTTCTTCTACAAGATTTTCTTCACTCCATAACCAATTCAATACCAAGTGTTTACTCATATTAGCTCAATTACCTTCCTACAACCCTTATATTTACATGCATGCATAAATAACAACTCTCATACCCAAGAATCACACTCTCAATCTCCCATCTTCTGCCCAAACTCGACATTGAAGACTAGGGTTAGAACCTATTAGAACCTTCAAATCCCGATTCCGAGGTCGTTTACTCGAAAGTCAAACCTTAGGCAATTCTTCCAACTTAAAGCTTCCAAAATAAATTAAATTCTGAAATGACTTCCCACGTTCTCCAGGTGGGTGCCTGCTACTGACTTTAAATTTGAAGTAACTCTGAAATGAATTCCCCCATTTGTTACTTATTGAGTACATGGGGTCGGTTGTACTTATACTACATTTTTGCACCTTGCGTGCAGATGTTGGATGTTGATATTGTTGTGCACGGTGGGAGCTGGATTTGATGATGTACCTGCATTCCGGTCATAGCTGCCTCTTGATCTTGGTAGCTTTAGAATTTTTAGTCTGTTCCTGTATATTTTAAATAGATGATGTACTTTATTTCAAACCAGCTTTGTAAATTTTAAATCTTAGAAGCTTATTATTTGTACTACCAGTCCTTGGAGAATTGTATAAAATTCAGTTATCTCATATTTGACTCATCTCAGTATTATTATATTGTATTTTATAGATAACTGGCTTACCTAGTGGGTTAGGTTAGGTACTATCATGATGGTTTGTGTAACGACCCGATCGGTCATTTTGAGCTATATCGCGTCGTTCGGCGGTTTGAGGCCTTGAATAGCTTCACTTCATGTTTTATAACTTGTACGTGTGGTCGGAATTTAATTTCGGAAAGTTCAGAGTTGATTCTTAGAAGTAGCAGAAGCTCTCCTCAAGAATGCGAGTCGACAATCCAAGATGACCAAAAAATAAAGTCTCAATCCAGAATAAAAGAAAAGGGAAAAAAGAAGTGAATCCAAAATGCAGAAGCAGATGAAATATGTGAACTGCTCAAGACATGGTTGAAGTCACGAGCACTACATGTTCGGTCTTGATCCGAAGTAGCCGTGGAAGAATGAATCAGCACCTGCAGCTAGCAAGCATCAAGGTTCAAATCAAAAGTCTGCATGAAGAACCATTCAAGACTCAAGATCACGCTTCAAAAGACTTATAGATAGGAATCTTGTAACTCATAGCTGATAGGCTTGTTTAGTTCTTTTAGATTTTGATTTAGATGTAATAACAGGACCGCGGGCTGGAACCTCAATGGAACGGTACCTCACTCGACTCTCTCCTCATCTTATCACACTCCATCACTTCATTCACTTCTGAACTACACGCGACCTGATTCCATTATGACCCGGGATATGTAGGCTGTCCAAAACTAGGACTCGGTTGCACCCTTTCCTTTGTTTATTTTCCCTTTTTGAATAAATAGTTGGTCAAAAATTAGTCACATAGCTCATCTTGTATTTGCCTGAAAACTCTACATGTTTTCAAGCAAAGGGGGGCAGGTGTGAGCACCTAATTTTTTACTATATTCGAATAGTTCATCACTTTTTAGTATGTAAATATATTTTAAGTTTAGTCTACATATTTTAGCACTTATTTTATCTTTTATAGGTTTTATTTAAGAAAATTAAAAACCAAAAAAAGATTCACATTTTTAGAGTGTTAATTTTGTTCTAATTTACAAAACAAAAATCACAAATAATATATATTTCTTTTAATAAGTAAGCGAGCAACTCTACTTCTTGGAATTTTGTCTTTTCCTAAAAAAAATCATTTACGTTAACTCACAGGCCCCCACTTTGCATTAGAATTTCTATTTAATACCTCACCCGCACTATGCCAATTCCAAAAAAGGACTCCACTCATTCCATCTTTCACAAGCACCTTACAGGCCCATATTTTCGTACCACTTTTTATCCACATCACCTCAGCTAATAAACTTTGATTCCCCAAGAATATTCTCTCACAAAAATTGCCAGCTAGCTTGCTCTCCAAGATCACTCGTCCATATCTATCTAGAGAGCACATGCTAATTAGCAGGAAATGCAATCTCTCTCACGTGATCTCACAAAAACACATTGATTTTCTTGGGCTTCAAACACGCACATGTACCCATATATAACCTCACTCAGTCACAGAATAGAAAAACCCTAAGAGCAGTCCTAGAATTGAGCGCCGTAGAGCAAAATTTTGATCTCCCTCTTCACGCTTTTTTCGTCAAAAACCCACACCATAGCAGACTAGTCCCTTGACAACCGGAAGCAGCCATGAAACCTTCATGAAACTCACCGAAACAACTCCTTGAAGCCTCCATTTAAAGTCAACGACCGTTTGCAAATTTCGAGAGGTTCTGTTCGAGTTTTCTCCGGCGTGGTCGTGGTCCTTTTGTTGAATTTAGTTGCCGATTCGTCTTAACTATCATGTACGTGGCTTGAGTTTTACTTTTAAATTAATAAAAAGCTTCGATCCTTAAGGTGCAATCCCTTTCTTTCCTTACTGTTTCAATTCCTTGGTTAACTTCATACTTTTTAAATAGATGAACGTTGGCCCTTATGTTGCTTATTTAAGTGTTTTGAGCAAATTGATTATTTTGAATGTTTAATGTTTCTTTACTTAATATTGCAACACTGATTCTCTTAATAAGGAATTTTTACACGAGGTCACAACAATTGTTATGCATATGCTTGTACATTAAGTCAAAGCATCTTCTTCGAGCTTTAGTTTAGATATCCATTCATGGATTTTCTATATTTCATTTTTATGTTAAAAGTCGATTGGGTGATATTTTTGGGGCTGTCAAGTTGATTTTAAGAAAAAGAATTTGGGCATGTGAAGTTTTAATTTTAGATAATATGCCTAATGGTCGATTTTCGTTTGATCCAATCCGTTAAGAGTAACAATGTTGTCAACTTATTAAGAATGTGTTGAACTCATATGCCATTTCCTCCACAACTCCATATCCATAATTCATGACCTCACAATAATCTCAAAGTAGGAAAAATAATTCATGAATATCGTAGCTTGTTTTAGGCGCGATTAATAATAAATCATCGTGACTATGGGTACGGTTCCCGTGGCATAGTCATGATACATAATCCCCAATTCGGGTGTGCATTTTATGTGACCCGACCATAACTTCTAATAATAATACAAAATTAACATGTTTTAAATCGCTGGTGCATTTCACGTGGCGCGATTCACAATGTGTACAAAAATAAACGAGTGTGCGGCATCGCGACTTGTTCAAACAAATTCCATAAACACTAAAAGCGTTTAATTAATACTAAAAGCGGTTTAAAAGGTAAAAATGCATAAAAGGTATCTAATATGTATAAAATTAGATAATTAGGCCAATTATTAATAGTTGAGCGACCATGCTAGAACCACGGAATTCGGGAGTGCCTCACACCTTCTCCCGGGTTAACAGAATTCATTACCCGGTCTTCTGTATTCGCAGACTATAAATAAGAGTCAATTTTCTCGATTTGGGATTTAAAATAAATCGGTGACTTGGGACACCATAAATTATTGCAAGTGGCGACTCTGATCAAATAAATAATCACATTTCGAACAATGTCACTTTAATTGGAAAAACTCCCATATCCCCTCGGGAAAAAGGAGGTGTGACAGCTCTGGCGACTCTGCTGGGGCAGCTGTAAGCCCCTAATTTTTGACTATATTTGAATAGTTCATCACTTTTTAGTATGTAAATATATTTTAAGTTTAGTCTACATATTTTAACACTTATTTTTATCTTTTATAGGTTTTATTTAAGAAAATTAAAAACCAACAAAAGATTCACATTTTTAGAGTGTTAAGCTTTGTACAAGGTTAAATTGATTCAAGAGCAGCTTCGCACGAAGCAGTCTAGATATAAGAGATATGCCGACAGGAAGGTCCGTGATGTGTCTTACATGGTTGGGGAGAAGGTTCTACTGAAGGTTTCACCACGAAGGGTGTTATGAGATTCGGGAAGAAGGGCAAGTTGAGTCCTCGGTTCATTGGGCCTTTTGAGGTACTTCATAGGATTGGGAGGTGGCTTACAAGCTTGCCTTTCCACCTAATTTGTCGAGTGTGCATCCAGTATTTCATGTTTCTATGCTCCGGAAGTACATCGGCGATCTGTCTCATGTTTTGGATTTTAGCACGGTTCCGTTGGATGGTGATTTGACTTATGTTATGGAACCGGTGGCCATTTTGGATCGGAGGTTCGAAAGTTGAGGTCAAAGGATATAGCTTCAGTGAAGGTGCAGTGAAGAGTTCAGCCCGTTGAAGACGCTAATTGGGAGATCGAGCGGGAGATGCAGAGAAGAAATCCACACCTATTTGTGACTCCAGGTATGTTTCTAGACCTGTTCGAGGACGGTCGTTTGTTTAAGAGGGGGAGAATGTAACGACCCAGCCGGTCGTTTTGAGAGTTGTATCCATGTTCCCCTAATTATTGCTCCTTTTGTGCTCTACAGCTATTATATGACTTATCGGGTTGGTTGGTTTCGGTCCGGAAAGATTTCGGAGTGAATTGAGATACTTATTCTCTTAATTGAAAGCTTAGGTTGGAAAAGTTGACCGGATGTTGAGATATGTGTAAACGACCCCGGATCCGAGTTTTGAGGGTTCTGTTAGCTCCGTTAAAGTTTTTTGGACTTAGGAGCGTGTCCGAATTATGATTGGGAGGTATGTAGTTGAATTAGGCTTGAAATGGCGAAAGTTGAATTTTTGGTAAGTTTGACCGGGAGTGGACTTTTTGATATCGGGGTCGGATTCCGATTCCAGAAGTTGGACTAGGCCTGTGGTGTCATTTGTGATTTGTGTGCAAAATGTAAGGTCAATCGGACGTGATTTGTTAGGTTTCGACGTCTTTTGTAGAATTTGGAAATTTCAAAGCTGATTAGGCTTGAATTGGGGTCCGATTCGTGTTTTTGATGTTGTTTGACGTGGTTTGAGGGTTCGACTAAGTTTTATTATGTTGTAAGACTTGTTGGTATGTCTAGTTGAGGTCCTGGGGACCTCAGGTTGATTTTGGGTGGTTAACTCATGTGTGGCTATAATTCCATAGTTTCGTACATTATGTGCCTTGCACTTTACATGCTTTAATGATAAATTACAATTTATTTGCGCATAATGGAGTCTATTTTATGTGTAGGCAAATTGGATATGAAGGTAGAGCAAAAGGGATACTTAAACGTTGAAAGTGTGCTCGAGAAAAGTGAAAAGGAGAGACCTGGCGAGGCCAGCCAAAAGCCAGCTTAACCAGGCTTTAGCCTAGCGAGGGCAGCCAAAGGCCAGCTTAACCAGGCTTTAGCCTGACGAGGCTAGCCAAAGGCCAGCTCAACCAGGCATTATCCTGGCAAGGCTAGCCAAAAGCCAGGCAGAACCAAGCGTTAGGTTGGCGACGCCAGGCCTGGGGCCAGGTCCAATTCGAGTTTTGAAGACTTAATTCGTTTCCGGGTTTGACTAGGACTTGGCCTACACATTTAGGTTTTTTTCTACACATATAAATAGACCTAAAAATACCATTTGGAGGTACTTTTGCAACCGGAGGCAAGAATAGCTTGTGGAATCACCCGTTGGGAGTTAGAATCATCGATTTTTACATCTTTTCATCTTTACTCTGTATTTTAATTATGCAAAATATTTGGGATATTGTTACTATGCATATGAGTAGCTAAATTCCTAATCTAGGGTTTTTATGGAACCTATTGAAGGATGATTTTCTTGTTACGTTAATATAAATTTTGTCGTAGTATTTTCTCTATTTGTTCAACTATATTATTCATGAGGTTGATTGAAGGGCCCTCAATTAGTTGTTCCAATTTAGTATGTATTACTCGGGAGAGAGTGCATATTTAGATAGTTGTTGAACAACATCACTCCTAAACGTATATGAGGGATCAATACGGAGGTTTAAAGGTAAAATTAGGGAAAACGAAACCTTGGTGCGATCTGAGTGAGCTGTACTTAATGCCAGCTAGCGTAATTCGGGAGAATATGCCTAGTAAATTGTGGTAATTACTCGGGAAAGAGTTACGACAGTTAGAGTGCTCATGGTCGATAGAGAAGACTTAGGAAAATTTGTAGAAAACGTAGCGGAAAAGATTCCGTTAATAGGGGAAATCACAACCTTAGATCATTCCAATTCTTGTTTACAACCCGTTCGTAGTTAGTTATTAATTGTTACATTTTTATTACGTAATATTTAGTTAATAAAAACCTAAATTGTTAATTAAATATTTTTGAATATTGATTGTGTGAATTTGTGCGAGTCTAGTAGCTGTGTTTGATAGTTTAATTCCCTGTGGGATTCGACTCTGGACTTATTAGCCGGAATATATTTGTAACGATCGCTTAGTCCTTTTTATAAGGCATAGTTGGGCGTGATCAATGTAGCCCTGAGTTTTGTGTCATCTTATCAAGTAGGATCTTGCATTCTGCGAACGTTTTACTCAGAAATGCTCCACCTGCTGAAGCATCAACATTGGCCTTTAAGCTGTCAGCCAGTCCCATGTAGAATCTCTGCCCCAACATCTGCTCTGGAATACCATGATGTGGACACTCTAGCAGCATGCCTCATGAACTTAGAAGAAATGAATGGTAAAAACTTGGCAGAGTGAGTTTTGGCCCTTGAAGGGCGAGGGTACTGGAAAAGAGAGCTCGAATTCGAGCCCTTACACTTAGAAGAAAGAAAAACACCTCCAGCTAAGTCGTCAATTGAAGAGCCACCATAGTTGGGACTAAAACCGTTACCGTCTCACCTCATGTACGCTTTCTTAGGGCCTAATTCCACTTTACCTCTTATTATCTCATCCAGTTTGTTAGATGTGCAGGCAGAACAACTTTTGCAGGTGTTAATGGAATGCAAGACTGCAATTGGCTGGACCATTGTAGATATTAAGGGAATCAGCCCGACATTTTGTATGCATAAGATTCTACTGGAAGATGGGCACAAACCTTCTAGAGAACATCAAAGAAGGCTAAACTAACATGAAAGAAGTGGTGAAGAAAGAAGTGATCAAGTGGTTAGATGCGGGAATCATCTTCCCAATCTCTGATAGTAACTGGGTTAGCCCAGTTCAGTGTGTGCCAAAGAAGGGTGGAATGATTGTAGTGCCTAATGATAATAATGAGTTGATCTCGACTCGTACAGTTACGGGTTGGCGAATTTGTATGGAT
Source organism: Nicotiana tabacum (assembly GCF_000715075.1). Lineage (NCBI taxonomy): Eukaryota > Viridiplantae > Streptophyta > Magnoliopsida > Solanales > Solanaceae > Nicotiana > Nicotiana tabacum. The sequence continues at coordinate 123,353,897 of NC_134096.1, read as the reverse complement.
TATAGAAAATTGAACACAACCACCCGGAAAGACCATTTTCCTTTACCATTCATTGACCAAATGTTGGATAGACTGGCAGGGAGGTCTCACTTCTTCTTTTTGGATGGGTATTCGGGGTACAATCAGATTTCCATAGCCCCTCTGGATAGAGAGAAGAAATCATTCATTTGTTCGTATGGCATCTTTGCCTTTCGGAGAATGCCATTTGGCCTATGCAATGCACCGGTCACCTTTCAGAGGTATATGTTAGCCATTTTCACTGACATGGTTGAAGATATTATGGAAGTCTTAATGGATGATTTCTCTGTGGTGGGGGATTCATTCGAAGACTGTCTGCACAATTTAAGGAGTGTTGAAAAGGTGTGTGCAGACAAATTTAGTGTTGAACTGGGAGAAGTGCCATTTTATGGTACAAGAAAGTATAGTGTTGGGGCATCGAGTGTCCAGTAAGGGTATTGAGGTTGACCATGCTAAGGTTGAGGTGATTGAGAAGTTGCCACCGCCCACTTCAGTTAAGGCAGAAAGAAGTTTCCTTGGGCATGCTGGGTTCTACAGGCGATTTATAAAGGATTTCTCTTAAATTGCTAACCTCTTATGTAAACTCCTTGAAAAGGATCATTCTTTTGTGTTTTCTAATAACTACAGTTTAGCATTTGAGGAGCTGAAGAGGAGACTGATGACTGCACCAATCATCGTTGCACCTAACTGGGAGCAACCATTTGAGCTCATGTGTGATGCGAGTGACTATGCTATAGGAGCAGTCCTGGGGCAGCGGAAGGACAAACTGGTGCACCCAATTTACTATGCAAGCAGAACGCTAAGCGGTGCACAACTCAATTATACCGTGACTGAGAAAGAGATGTTGGCTGTGGTGTTTGCATTCGACAAATTCAGGTCTTATTTGATTGGTTCAAAAGTGATTGTTTATACTGACCATGCAGCACTTAGGTACCTGATAGCAAAGAAGGAGTCAAAGCCACGCTTGATCCGTTGGGTGTTTTTGCTACAAGAATTTGATTTGGAGATCCGCGATAAAAAAGGGGCAGAGAACCAAGTGGCAGACCATCTTTCAAGGTTGGAGGGAGCTGAAAAGAAAGTCGAGGTAGAAGATATAGCTGAGACATTCCCAGATGAACAATTTCTAGCAGTGACATTGGAGGAAGCGCCATGGTATGCAGACATTGCAAACTACCTGGCAAGCGGTATTTTCCCCTATGATCTTTCCTCCATTCAAAAGAAAAAGTTCTTTCGTGAGTGTCACATGTATTATTGGGATGAGCCTTACCTATTCAGGATTTGTGTTGATAACATGATCCGGAGATGTATCCCCGAGATAGACCAATCTTCTGTTTTGCAGGCTTGTCATGCATCATCATATGGTGGCCATTTCGGGGGAGTAAGGATCGCCGCGAAAGTGCTGGAATCGGGCTTCTACTGGCCGACAGTGTTCAAAGATGCACACTTATGGGTGAAAGGTTATGACGAATGCCAACGAACTAGGAATATTTCCCGCCGACATGAGATGCCTATGAACCCAATTCAAGAAGTAGAAGTGTTTGACGTGTGGGGAATCGATTTCATGGGGCCTTTCGTCAGCTCATATAGAAACAAATACATACTCGTAGCTGTGGACTATGTGTTGAAATGGGTGGAGGCTGAAGCGCTCCCGACAAATGATGCTAAGGGGGTAATTGGCTTTTTGAGAAAGAACATATTCACCCGATTTGGCACTCCAAGGGCGATAATCACTGACGGAGGCACTCACTTATGTAATCGAGCCTTCGCAAAGCTATTAGGAAAGTATGGTGTACGTCACAAAGTTGCCACCCCATATCATCCACAAACGTGTGGGCAAGTAGAAGTGTCGAACAGAGAGATAAAGAGTGTTTTGACAAAGACTATGAATGCTACAAGAATGGATTGGGCAAGAAAGTTAGATGATGCACTCTGGGCCTATCGTACTGCTTTCAAAACTCCAATTGGTATTATGCCATATAAATTGGTATTTGGGAAGGCATGTCACCTACCAGTGGAGTTGGAGCATAGAGCTTTATGGAAACTGTGGCAGATGAATCTCGATATAGAAGCTGTAGGCACAAGATGAATTTCGTTACCACGCTTTTGAGAGCACAAGATTATACAAGGAGAGAATGAAAATAATGCATGATAAAAATATTCTTGAGCGGAGTTTTAAACTCGGAGATAAGGTATTGCTATACAACTCAAGGTTAAGGTTATTCCCGGGTAAGTTAAAGTCACGATGGTCGGGACCATTTAGTGTGGTGGAGATTCACCCCACCGGAGCCATAGAGATTGCTGCATCAAATGACTCTCGCACGTTTAGAGTCAATGGGCACAGGTTAAAAAATTATTTGGGCATGGAAGATGTGAAGGTAGTGTTGGTGACTCATTTGCTCGAGCCACCAAGGTTAAGCGAGCCTTAAGTGCAATTATCTACGTCGTGCCGGGACGTTAAATCAGGCGCTCATTGGGAGGCAACCCAATTCGTAGTTAATTTTTAGTGTAGTTAGAATTTTTCTTTTTTTTTTAGGTACTAATAAGTTTACAGGCGAGTTTGGGCAAGTCGAGCAGGGTTTCAGCATCACCTGACGTACACCAGGCGCCGGGGCAGGCGACGCCAGGATAAAGCCGGCCAAAGCTGGCATTTGGGCTGGCGACGCCTGGCTAACGCCAAGTTCTGCTTGGCCTTAGGCTGGCGACGTCTGGCTAATGCCAGGTTCTGCTTGGCCTTAGGCTGGCAATGCCTGGGTAACGCCAGGTACTGGGCCAGGCGACACCGGGTAAGTTATTTCGGCCCAGTTTAAGTTATTTTAGTTGAACCTCCTCACATTACACGCCCTAAACACTAAACATAATACAAACAACCCTAACCTCACTTAAACCAAACACACATCAAGCTTTAAAAGAAAAATATTCACAAGCACACACATCTTCTCATCAACGTTGCTGTCAACCAAACACACTGCATATATTGCCCTCACCCACAAACACTCAACAACACATTGCCATAGTTGTCTCCCCCATCCCCATTGAAGTCAAGTTTAGTCTTGCTATTCTTTCACACTCATCAAAAATTCTCAGGCAGCTCCCTCCTCTCAAAAGCTTCAAAGGTATGATTTGATCTCTTTCCTTTGTAGTTTCGAGAGGGGTACATGTATACAATTACACACAAAAATTAGTAGTTGTTCTTCATTGTTGTATTGAGTTTGTGGGCCCCAACCCCATGAAACCCCATAGGAATGGTGCTGCGATTGTGAAAACATGTGGAATTATGGAACCCCCAAGCCGATTTGGGAGGATGAGGCAATCCCTCATTTCCATAAGAACTCCCATGGCACTAATGCATGTTAAGTGTTTAATATAATGCCTTAATGGTATTCCTTGTCCCCATTGGAGCCCGAGTCTCCGGTATTAATAGACTAGTGTTATGAAGTCATACAACACGTTAAAATCTTAAGTGTGGGGTGGCTCGCGGGAAGACCGTGTGTTGTTCTTTGATTCTAATATTAAGAAAATACGAGGTGAAGTCTAAGTAACCTCGAAAAGTCGGAAAAAAAAAAACAATTATGTGTGTAGTGTGTAATGCAGTTTTATCTAACTACTGCTTATTTGTGTAGGAACAAAGATGCCTCCCAGAAAAGACACAGGCAAAGCCAAGGCTACTTCCACTATGCCGGCTAAAGTAAAGGCAACCTCAGCACCTCCCCCAAAGAAGAGAAAAGGGGGAGAAGCTACCTCCAATATAAGTGGAGTACAAGATGTGGCAGCTATAGCAGCCATGCGTCGACAACCACAAGACCAACGAGAGTTTGGCATCAACAACATACTACCACATACTAAGGATTGGTACAAGCGTTGTAGGCCTAAACATGTACACCCGGAAGTAGCTATCAATGAACACAGCTTGAAAGCAAAGTATCAGCCAATTTGGAGGGGCATTCAGGATATGGGGTTGAGCTATGTATTCAAGAACACAGGGAACATTAATCTCAACTTAGTCTGAGAATTCTATGCAGGGTTTGATCCGCAGAGTACTGAACAATTAGTGCCGATTCGTGGACGATTGATAGATTTTTCATCCACGGCCATATGTAACTTTTTAGGTGCTCTGGATGTTCCTGTGGAGCCATTGGACCACTTCATTCGCCGGCCTACATACAGAGAGTTGAGACACATGGTTTGTGGTGCCGATTCTACGGCAGCATGGGTCAGGGATAAGATAACTAATCGGCACAAGAGGTTTCCCAAGAAGAAGATGAGGGCGGAGGCTCAAGTGTGGCTTAAACTGATAAATGCACGACTCCTACCGTGGAATCATGACACACTCATTAGCCGTGAGAGGACCTGTGTACTCTACTTCCTCATGACGGGTCAAAGGGTAAATGTGGGTCATCTGATCCGCTACCATATGTCTGTAGTCAGAACGAGAAAAAAGGTCGATCAAATGCCATTTGCCAATTTTCTAACTCAGTACTTAAGACACGAGGAGGTTAAGGAGGAGCCAGAGTTTGACCACACCATCGATCAACCCCTACGACAAACGGACATCACTAGCCTCCGGCTGAAAGAAGAGACTGCCATGACATCGTTGACAAGTACCGAGCGCAACACTTGGGATGATAGTTTTATGGCACATCTCTATGGGATGATGGATTTGCAGCTAAGGATAGGAGGTCGCCAGGCCACACCTGAGGAGAGGACTGAATTAGAGCACTGGTACCCGCTCAATGCTCATCCCCAGCAGCTGGTTGGGTTAGGAGATGCATACAAACTCCCGATGATGAGGATATCAATACACCGGAGCAGTCTGAGGCTGAGCCAGAGTAGTCAGATGGTGAGGTAGATGATGATGAGGAGGAGGACGAACATGATGACGAGTGGAGAGCATCAGAGGATGAAGATGTTTCTTGATCAGGGAGTTTCTTTACACCCTACTCATTTTTTCGTGTTTTGTCATTTTGTGCATGCACTGAGGACAATGCATGATCTAAGTGTGGGGTGGGGACTTGTACATGGTTAATTTTAGTTATTTAGTGTTAGTTTTAGTATGTGTTTTAGTAGTTTAGTAATTGATTTGGCTATGTGTTTTAGTTCTTAAGTGCCGTTAAAAAAAAATGGACTCATCCCGACGATGGATATCCCAGACAGTTTTCTTGAGGGAAGTAAGTCAAAATAAAATACCAAAAAATAAAATTGTGTAGGTAGTGTAGTAATTCCCCCTTGGTTTTTCTTTGGGCCGCGGTTCTTCTCCGGGGGCTTTTAGTTGAACCGGGTGTAGTTAGTTTTAATTTTTAGGAGTAGGAACTACGAAGCTATGCATTTAATTGTAGCTTTCTGCGGACTCAAATATATAATTTTCACTCAAACCCACAACTATTTTCGTGGTTAAATCCATTTTTTATCAAAACCTAGGGTTTTCAACTAAACTCATAATTCACCACAATTTTACATATTAAAATATACCCATAATCTATGTATTTAACTTACATTAGATAGAAATTACTTACCTCCAATAGCTAAGTTAATACCCCATCTCCAAAAGCTCCAAAATCGCCCAAGGAAACGAAAGAAATGAGTCAAAAATGGCCTAAGTCCCGTAATAAATGAACCTTTCTGCCTCTAGGACTTCTGCTTAAGCGGCTCTATGGCCGCATCTGCGACTCCTCATCTGCGGAAAGAACCTCTCAGATGCGGCACCCCCTCTGATGGCCACTTACGCATCTGCGGACCACAGGCCTGCTTCTGCGGGACCGCTGTTGCGACGTCTGTGTCGCACCTGTGGCTTTTGCTGCTTCTAAGGTCGCTTCCTTCGCACCTGCGCGTTCGCAGGTGCGCGCCACCACCCACATCTGCAGTTTTTGGGTTGCCTACGTCGGGCCTCTTCTGCGAGCTCGCACTTACGGCTGGCTCTCCGCAGGTGCGATTGCACCAGAAGCTGGATGCTTCAGTTGTTCGACCAAGGCCAAACGTCTTTCGCGCATCGTCTGATTGGCATCCGGGGCCCCCAAGGCCCCGTCCAAACATACCAACAAGTTTGTAAACCTAAAACGGACTCGATCGCACACTCGGAACACGGAAAACAACACTAAAACTAAAAATCGCAATCCAAAACCAATAGGATCAAACTATGAACTTCAAATTCTTCCAACTTACTCTGAACGCGCCGATTCATACTCAAACTACTCAGAATGACACCAAATTGTGCGTGCAAGTCTTAAATCAATAGACAGAACTATTCCCAGGCTCGGAATCCCAAACGGACCTCGATAACCCCAAAACCTACTCCAAACCAAATTTAAAGGACTTTAAAACCTTCATTGCACCAACTTCCAATATTAAGCTTCGAAACGCCCCCGTGTCATCCAAAACCTGATCCGAACATATGCCCAAGTCCAAATTCATCATACCAACCTATTGGAACCATCAAATCCCGGTTCCAAGGTAGTTTAATAAAATTGTTGACCAAAGTCAAACTTAGCCTTTTAAAGCCAATTAAGGAACCAAGTGTTTAGATTTCAACTCAAACCCTTCCAAATCCCGAACTAACCATCCCCGCAGGTCATAAAATAGTAAAAGTACATATGGGGAGTTTTATTTAGGGGAACGGGGATCTAAAAAGTAAAATGACCGGTTGGGTCATCATATTCTCCACCTCTTAAACAAACGTTCGTCCTCGAACGGGTCTAGAATTATACCTGGAGTGCTAAATAGGGGCGGATATCTGCTCTGCATGTCCTCCTCGGCCTCCCAAGTCGCCTTCTCGACTGGTTGGCCCCTCCACTAAACTTTTACCGCCAAAATATTCTTGGGCCTCAGCTGGCTAACCTGTCTGTCAACAATGACAATTGGCTCCTCCTTATAACCCAGGCTCTCATCTAACTGAACTGTGCTGAAGTCTAACACATGCAACATGTTGGCATGATACTTCCGGAGCATAGACACGTGGAAAATCGGATGAACTCCCGATAGACTGGGAGGCAAAGCAAGCTCATATGAAACCTCTTCAACTCGTCTCAACACCTCAAATGGACCTATAAATCTTAGGCTCAACTTGCACTTCTTCCCAAACCTCATGATACCCTTCATTGGAGAGACCTTCAAGAGAACCTTCTCGCCCACCATAAATGATAAATCACGTGCCTTCTGATCCCTATAACTCTTCTGTCAGGACTATGTTATGCAAAGTCGCTCCTGAATCAACTTTACCTTTTCCAAGGCATCCTTCACTAAATCAGTACCATATAACTTAGCCTCACTAGGCTCAAACAATCCAATGGGCGAACGACATTGCCGACCATATAAAACCTCGAATTGAGCCATCTCGATGTTGGACTAATAACTATTATTGCAAGCAAACTTGGCCAAAGGCTAGAGTCTATCCCACAGCCCTCCGAAGTCAATCACACATGCTCTGAGCATATCTTCCAAGATCTGAACTGTACGCTTCGGCCTGTGGATGAAAGGTTGTGCTGAGCTCTACCCGAGTCCCCAAATCACTATGTACTGCCCTCCAATAGTCCTATCCTTCTTGGTCAACCTGTCGACAATTTCCCAAACTACATCAAACTTCTACAAGGTCTGCGAAAACCCAACTACGAAGTCCATAGTGATGCGCTCCCATTTATACTCAGGTATAGTCATCTGCTGGAGTAGGTCACCTGCCCTCTGATGCTCATACTTAAATTCCTGACAATTAAGTCACCTCGCTACATACTCAACTATGTCCTTCTTCATCCACTGCCACCAATAATGCTGCCTCAGGTCGCGATACATCTTTGTACCACCTGGATGAATAGAATACCGAGAACTATATATCTCCTCTAGGATCTTCTCCCTCAAGCCATCAAGATTAGGAACACATAGGCGACCCGGGAGTCGTATAATACAATCCTCCCTGATGGTAACCTCTTTGGCACCACCCTGTAGTACTATCTCTCTAAGAACCAATAAGTGCGGATCATCAAACTGACGAGCCTTGATATGCTCGAATAGTGAAGACTGGGCGACAACGCATGCAAGAACTCGGTTAGGCTCTGAAATATCCAACCTCACAATTATGTTATCCAAGGACTGAATGTCCAAAGCTAATGGCCTCTCCTGTGCTGAAATGAATGCCAAACTTCCCATACATTCCGCCTTTCTACTCAAGGCATACGCAACTACATTAGCCTTGCATGGATGATAAAAGATGGTAATATCATAATCTTTTAGTAACTCAAGCCACATGTGCTGCCTCAAATTGAGATACATCTACTTGAACAAATACTGCAAGCTGCGATGATCGGTGTAAACCTCACAGGACACCCAATAAAGATAATGCCTCCAGATCGTGAGAGCATGAACAATTGCGGCCAACTCTAAATCGTGAACAGTGTAATTCTTCTCGTGGGGCTTCAGCTGACGTGAAGCATATACAATGACTTGCCCCTCCTAGATCAATACACAGCCCAAACCAACGTACAAAGTGTCGCAATACACAGTATGCATGCATGAACTGGAAGGTAACACTAACACTGGTGCTGAAGTCAATGCGATATTGAGCTTCTGAAATCTCACTTCACAGTCATCGGACTATCGAAATGGAGCACCCTTCTGGGTCAATATAGTCAAAGATGTTGCAATAGATAAAAAGCCCTCCACAAACCGATGATAATAACCTGCTAACCCCAGGAAGCTCCTGATCTCAGTCGTTGTGGTAGGATGAAGCCAACTCTGAACTGCCTTGATCTTATTGGGTTATACCTTAATACCCTCGCCTGATACAACATGCCATAAGAATGCCACGGAATCTAACAAGAACTCACACTTGGAGAACTTAGCATATAGTTTTTGTTCCCGCAAGGTCTAAAGCACAACTCAAAATGTTTCTCGTGCTCCTCCATGCTACGCGAGTAGATCAAAATGTCATTAATGAAGACAATGACAAACAAATCAATGTATGGCCTGAACACCCGGTTCATCAAATCCATAAATGTCGTCGGGGCGTTAGTCAAACCGAAGGACATCACTAGAAACTCGTAATGGCCATATCTAGTCTGGAAAGCCGTCTTCGGGACATCCGAATCCCGAATCTTCAACTGATGGTACCCCGATCTCAAGTCAATCTTAGAGAACACCCTGGCACCCTGAAGCTGGTGAAAAAAATCATCAATATGCGGCAACGGGTACTTGTTCTTAATGGTAACTTAGTTCAATTAGTGGTAATCAATGCACATCCACATAGTCCTATCCTTCTTCTTCACGAACAACACTGGTGCACCCTAAGGTGATATACTCGGTCTAACGAACCCTTTTGTTAGCAACTCCCCAAGTTGTTCCTTCAACTTCTTTGGAGCCATGCGGTACGATGGAATAGAGATAGGTTGGGTACCTGGAGCCAAATCAATACAGAAATCAATATCACGATCTAGTGGCATACCGGGAAGATCAGAAGGAAACACATCGGAGAACTACCGGACCACGGACACTGAATCAATCGCTGGAGTCTCTGTAGTAGTATCTCGAACATAAGCTAGATAAGCCAAATAACCCTTCTCGACCATGTGTCTAGCCTTCAAAAAAGAGATAACCCGGCTAGATATACTGACAGACGAACGCTTCCACTCCAATCTAGGCAAATCTGGCATCGCCAAGGTAATAGTCTTGGGATGGAAATAAAGGATGGCATGATATGGAGACAACCAATCCATGCCCAAGATGACCTCAAAGTCAATCATATCGAGTAACAGAAGATCCGCTCGGGTCTCATAACCACAAAAGGTAATAATGCAGGACCGATAGATCCAATTCACAACTGCAGAATCGCTCACTGGTGTGGACACATAAACAGGAGTACCCAAGGACTCACGAGAAACTCCCAAGAAATGAGCAAACAGAGATGAAACATATTAATATGTAGACCCTGGATCAAATAGTATTGAAGCATCCCTACCGCAAACAGAAATAATACATGTGATAAAGGCATATGAGGCCATTGAATCTGGTCTGTCCAGAAAAGCATAGAACCTAGATGGAGTGCCACCTGACTGGCCTCCACCTCTAGGACGGCCCCTACCCACCTGCTCTCCGCCTATAGGCGGCTGGACGGCTGGTGGGGCAACTGGTGATGGAATCATAGGCTGTTGACCCTGCTGCACTGCCTTGCCCCGAAGCCTGGGGCAAAGCCTCCGCACATGACTGAGATCCCCGCACTCGAAGCAACCTCTCGGTACGGTGGACTGCTGACCTAATGTCTGGCCCTGATGGCCTGAATACCCACTCAAGGAACCTTGAATAGTTGGTGGGCGGTAGGAACTCTCTGGCATGGCGCTGAAATAAGGTCGCACTGGAGCACCCCGAGGAGGCGGCAGTGCTGGATATGTGGGCCCGCTAGACTTACCCCTCACAAACTGGCCTCTGCCCCAGACGGGGCACCTCTGAACTCCCTAGAATACTGAAACCCCTTATCCCCCGTATCCTTCTCCCGGCTATGCTGACGTACACCCTCGATCCTCTGAGCTATCTCCACAACTAGCTCGTAAGAAGTCCATATCTCAATCTCTCGGGCCATAGTGGCCTGAATACCAAAGTGCAAACCTGCAACAAACCTCTGCACTCTCTCTGCGTCGATAGGAAGTATCATAAGTGCATGGCGAGACAATTCAAAGAACCTCGCCTCATAGTGAGCCACTGACATCTGACCCTGCTGGAGTTGCTCGAACTGAAACCATAACACTTCCCTCTGAGAGGGCAGAATATACCTATCCAGAAAAATACGGGTGAACTGGTCCCAAGTCATGGGAGGAGAATCTGTTGGTCTGCCAAGAAGATAGGACTGACACCATCTAGGGGCCCTGCCCTCCAGCTGGAAAGTGGCAAAGTCCACCCTGTGGGACTCCAATATCCTCATGTTGTGCAGTCTGTCCCTGCACCGATCAATAAAATCCTGGGGGTCATCATGCCGCTCACCCCCAAAGATAGGAGGATGTAGCCTAGTCCATCTGTCCAATAGCTTATGTGGATCGTCAGTCGCAGCTGGTCTGGGCTCAGGTATGGCTGCTACAACTGGCTGAGATCCACCCACGGGTAGTGCACCTAGAGTCTTATATACGGAATTTGTATGCCCTGGAGCCTAAGAGGTAGGGGTATGTGCTCCCTCTCCCACCTAAGATGTGGATGGGTCCGCTGGAAATAAACAATCCTGAGTCATAGAATCTATGAACCGCAGCATACGACCGCATACAGCCCATGACCTCATGGAATCCTGGTGCGGACATGAAATCCACCGGTGTTGGCTCTGCTACAGGCACCTCGCCTTGCTCCTCAATAATAGGATCCTCTACTGGATCCACTAGTGGCAAGAACTGGAGCAACTCTAGGACGTCCTTGTCCTCTACCACGAGTTAGAGCCCTCTCTCGGCCTCTAGCAACAAGGGGAGCAGCTCCTCCATGATCGGGTACATCTGCCGCACGCGTTCTAACCATCTGTGAGAGAATAAGAGAAAGATACTTAGCACAACATCAACTGCATGATAGGAGATAAAGAAAAAGTAGTTTCCTAACACCATATAGCCTCTCGAAGATAAGTACGGTCGTCTCCGCACAGATCCGCAAGACTCTATTAGGCCTGCTCATAACTTGTGAGACCTACGTGAACCTAGTACTCTGATATCATGTTGTCTCGACTCAATTACTCCTATAGGTCGTGATGGCAGCCAATGTCGTCACTAGACAAGCCAACGGTGAACTAGCTATGTGATTACTCTTTTTAATAAGTTTCCAAGTATTTAAATTCCATTTATTAAGAGATTTAAGAGGTAGAAAGTTTAATAAATAAAAACGAAAGCAACTGAGTGAAATCATAGATATACAAGTACTCCAAAACTATAAAGTCTACTAGAATGTATGCCAAGACCTGGTGTCACAAGTGTATGTGCTACTAGTAGAATATACAAAACACTAAGCTATTGTCTGAAATAAAGTAGATAGAAAGTAAGTATAAAATAAATACTTCGGGTGCTGCAGAACGGGCTCGGGAAGCAGCTCACCACTAAGTGTCGGAGTATCAAGAGTGCACGCTGGGATAACCACCAGATGTGCCTACCTAAGAACCTGCACGGTTAGTGCAGAAGTGTAGCGTGAGTACATCAACAACATATACCCAGTAATTATCAAGTCTAACCTCGAAGAAGTAGTGACGAGTGATCGACATCGACACTTACTATGGGCTAACAATAAAGAAATACATAAGATATAGATAAGCATGAGTTATGTAAATAATAAAAATAACTCAATAAAAAATAGGAAAATAAATAATTCGTTCACTAATGATACATCCAGATCAATTTCTGTCTTATATAATTTTAACCTCTCAAACCATAAAAGAAATATCAATATAATCAAACTTTGAGTATTATCACGCACGATTATGCCGAGGTCGTATGGCCCAATCCAGAATAACGTGTACACTGCCGAGGGTCATGCAGCAAGAAACATATATGCATCTATCAACTGCCGAGGCATTCGGCCCGCTCCACAATAAGAGATGATACTTTATGAACATCCGATTTAAAAGTTATTACAAGGCTAATACGCAAAGAAGCACAATTTCTATTAACGGTCAAGTGACCTGCTAAAACTCAAGTAATTGAAATTCGGTCTTTTACAATTCCTTTATCAAGTTCTAATCTAATACTTAAATTTAACAAGTAGGGTAAAACAATTACAAGTTCTAATCTAATACTTAAATTTAACAAGTAGGGTAAAACAATTACAAGTATTTCATAATGCGAGTCCTAAATTACCCGGACAAACGCATAAATAGTATCTATGCACGGACTCTCGTCACCTCGTTCGTATGTATCCTCCACAATTAGCAGCAAATAGCAATTTAAATCACCTATGGGGTAAATTTCCTCTTACAAGGTTAGGCAAGAGACTTACTTTGTCTCAAAGCTCGCTTTCCGGCCTCAAATTCGCCCAAAATTCTCAACTCAGAGCCAAATGATTTGAAACTAGTCAAATGTTATATAAATTAAACAATATACGCTCAAAGGTTAATGATTTAGCTACTAGAGTAATTACCCAGCCCAAATTGGAAGATTCTTAAAAATTTCCCCCGGGCCCACGCGCCCGGATTCTGAAAAGTTTCGAAAATAAATATTACTAATAACCTCACGAACTCAAATAAATAATTTTTACTCAAACCCACAACCATTTTCGTGGTTAAATCCTATCTTTAATTAAACCTAGGGTTTTCAACTAAATCCATAATTTTTCACAATTTTACATATTAAAATCTATCCATAATCTATGTATTTAACTTACATTAGATAGAAATTACTTACCTCCAATATCTAGGTGAAAATCCCTCTCCAAAAACTCCAAAATCGCCCAAGGAAATGAATGAAATGAGTCAAAAATGGCCTAAGTACCGTAATAAATGAACCTTTCTGCCTCCAGGACTTCCACTTTTGTGGCTCTATGGTCGCATCTACGGAAAGGACCTCGTAGATGCGGCTCCCCCTCTGATGGCCACTTACGCATCTGCGGACCACATGCCCGCTTCTTCGAGACCGCAGCTGCGACGTGTGTGCCGAACCTACGACTTTTGCCGCTTCTACGGTCGCTTCCTTCGCACATGCGAGTTCGCAGGTGCGCGCCCTCGCCCGCATCTGCGGTTTCTGGGTTGCCTACGTTGGGCCGCTTCTGTGGCTGCTGGCTCGCTTCTGCGAGCTCACACCTGCGGCTGGCCCTCCGCAGGTGTGATTGCACCAGAAGCTGGATGCTTCAGTTGTTCGACCAAGGCCAAACGTCTTTCGCGCATAGTCTGAATGGCATCCGGGGCCCTCGAGGCCTGGTCCAAACATACCAACAAGTTTGTAAACCTAAAACGGACTCGCTCGCACCTTCGGAACACAAAAAATAACATTAAAACTAATAATTGCAACCCAAAACCAATAGGATCAAACTATGAACTTCAAATTCTTCCAACTTACTCCGAATGCTTCTATTCATACTTAAACAACTCAGAATGACACAAAATTTTGCGTGCAAGTCTTAAATTACCATACGGAACTATTCCTAGGCTCAGAATCTCAAATGGACCTCGATAACACCAAAACCTACTCCAAACCAAATTTAAGGAACTTTAAAACCTTCAATGCGCCAACTTCCAATATTAAACGCCGAAACGCTCCCGGTCATCCAAAATCCGATCCGAACATACGTTCAAGTCCAAAATCATCATACGAACCTATTGGAATCGTTAAATCCCGGTTCCGAGGTCGTTTACTGAAAATATTGACCAAAGTCAAACTTAGCCTTTTAAAGCCAATTAAAGAACCAAATGTTCCGATTTCAACTCGAACACTTCTAAATCTCGAACTAACCATCCCCGCAGGTCATAAAACAGTGAAAGCACATACGAAGAGTTTTATTTAGGAAAACGGGAATCAATAAAGCAAAAATGATAGGTTGGGTGTCACAGTTTCATGAGTCATTATTTTTGGTTTCTACACTTTCATAAAATGAATCTACTTTTGACTCCGTCAGAAAGTTGAAAAGAAAAAACCCCAAAAAATGAGGGGATTGAAATGTGATACTTGATATGAAGAAATACTTCTATATAAGAACTATTTTAGATATACTAAAATATTATGTTCCACCTGAAAATAAAAGAAATGTTTCTTCGTATATATGTTTGACAAATTCGCATGGAGTCAGAGAGAGAGATACTAAGTAAAAGACCCATAAGCAAACTACAAATGACGAATTTTTTATCGAATATAGAAAAAGTTTCTCTTCCTAAAAAAATGAAAAGAAATATCTTAGGAATTATAAGCATATTGATGCTTTCTTACAGTTCCAAACAAATAGGATTTGAAGAAAAAGAGTTGAATAAAAGTTGTATCTGAAGCATCACGAATCATAAATTCGTTAAAATGCCATTGAATCAATATAGTTTTCGTACATTTGACCCCTTATTTTAATTGTTTTGTAAATTTAACCAGTATTACTGCGAAACATAGGTTTGACATACAATTGTTTTAAAACAGTTAAATCATATTGTTAATACATGTATTCTTATTTCATATTCTAGATTTTCGCATAATTCAAATATGGATATTATTTACCCTATATGGAAAAGTTTATGTTGGGATTAATTATTCATTTATTCCTTTACACTAATCAAACACTGTGTGGTTGACACTTGATTAATCGAACTATCCCTAATTATGCAGAGTGACACTTGTTAACATGTTTGTGATGTTGTAGCCAAGTCTAAGCTAAGGACTTTGAGATAAGCGGAGATTTTACCCTCCAAATGCTCATTTTGACTAAATTTAAAATATGAATTGGTTAGAAAATTGCGAGAAACCTTATTGGACAGTCATGCATATGTGGGAACAAGCGAGTACATGATTTTAAATTTACAATTGAAATCAGAACGGTTTGAGCTTCAAACAAATTTAGGGACGTTTGTATGATTTTCCAAAGTTGCATTGTACAATGTTTCAGCTTCAGTCATGTTTCATATATATAATATATTGCATGTGTTCAGTACTACGTTGCAGTGCTTCATAAGTGATAAATGAGTTATCACTTATGATGAGTACAATGTTTCAGCTTCAGTCATGTTTAATATGTTGCATGTGTTCCGTAAATTCGGACTAGGAGTGAACGTGTTAAATGAGTATTAATATGAAATCTTAGACATATGAAGTATTATCGGGATGAGTACGGGTGGAAATAGTTGTTTTGAAATCAAGACGAAGAGTGAGGTGCATAAGATTCGATAAAATCGACTAAGTTTATGGAAGGTCGGTCTTCTAGCGGGATTTCATAAAACTCTGTTCCGAATTTGGAAAAACATTAAGCATGAAAATTTTATCCCTTTGAAATACATTTCCAATGATATATAATGGAGCTCGAACGGACCTCTTTGAAAAAAGTTATAATCATTTTACTGGATAATATGCAGTATGCGTGCCTAGGTATGCGCCCAACTGGTCCCGTGCGCGGCCGTGCACTTGTGGCAGTGCGACTACCCTTGATGCATGTTCAATTGCGCGTTTGTGCCTTCATCTGCGTGGGCGCACACCCGGGGGTTCGTTTTAAAATCCCTACTTTGTCCCCCACACCCAAAAAATAAAAAATTGCTCTAGAAAGGGAAGCTCTCAAGAACCCAACTTCCTCCAAGGTCCCTCCATCATCCAAGGTAAGTTCTAGTGATGATTCTAAGTTAATGTCAGTTCTCCAATACCTTATTAATATGGGTAAACCCTTCAAATCATTAGATATTCGATTGAGACATAATTGTTGAGAATAGAAACCCTAGAACTCGAATTCAAGAGGATTGAACGTCAAAAAGGTAATATCTTCACCCTCTAATTGATTATAGCATTGGATTAATGATTATAGACTCTAAGTTCATGAGATATGAGTTGATGGGTTTGATAGAAAAGCATGAACGGTTAAAGGTTTGGGTTATCGATTATTGATTATTGGTTAAGAGTGTTGTTTATCTTATGAGTGATGAAGAATGATATTGATTATAAGAAATTTGAGATTTTAGAATTTATCTAGGAGCAAGAGAATGGATTGTTGGGTGTAGAAACATCATTAATGAGGGCTATGAGGCTTTACGCCCATAAGGTATTTGATAAAATGCTTAAGTGACCAAAACATGAGTATTATTGCTAATATGGAATCCCTTTGACTTGTATTGAAATAGATTAAAGTTGAAAGGGTTGGCGAATGTTGCATTACGCTCAAGAGCAGGAACTTAAGGTATGTGAGGCTAACTCTCTATGTTTGGGAATGTTAATGATTCTCCCTACACTACGTTCCTTCTACAACGTTATTAATTGCTTCAGAAATATAGTTAAGTTTAGTTCCTTGAATAGTTGCAGAACTTCTATTCTCTAGATTCGTAATTCATTCATGGCTTTCATTCTGACGTTGTGAGCTCAGTGCGTAATCAATATAGACTTGTGTTTGATGCCCATGAGTTTGGTTCTAGATTTCTCAGCATGTCATAAACAGTTGAAGTTTTAGTTTTTATTATCAGTTCTTGAATACATGTCTCAGTCTAGTTATATTCAACATTTAAGTATCATGTAACTCAGTATGGTTCGGTATTGCAGTATTACAATACGATTCTCAGCTCTTGTTTTTAAATCCCTGAATGCTGAACACCTGTATTTGGGCCTGAAGCTGCAGTTTATGCTTTATGCATCTTTGGGCCTGAGGCTACAGTTTATGCTTTATGCATCTTTGGGCCTAAGGCCGCAGTTATGTATACATATACTTAGGCCTGAGGCCACGGTTTGTGCATATATATATTGGGCATGAGGCCGCAGTTTATTTATTCAGATAAACATGTGGTTCATCATTCAGAAGAGGGAGTATTCATATCCTTACTTCCTTTGTTCAGTTCAGTAATCAGTTATAAGTTATCAGTTCAGTTATCAGTTATCAGTTCAGTTACTAGTTATCAGTTCTCACTTATCAATTTAGTTTCAGTTTCAGCATTTACAACTCTTTCTTTCAGTTGCTTTGCATACCAGTGCAATTCAAATGTACTGACATCCCTTTTGCTCGGGGTCTGCATCTCATGATGCAAGTAATAATTTTCAGGTTGACGATTTAGAGCGCTAGAATTTTCATACCAGCTATTTGGTGAGCCCCGGTTCTTTCGGGGCATTATCATTACTTTATAGTATTCAGTATTTTTAGAGTCAGTGTTTTCAGTACTTCATTAGAGGTTTCATAGACTAGAGTAACAGTTAGACAGAGTCATAGGCTTTTCATATTAAGCAATGTTGACTACATATATGTTTCAGACTTGTATTAGTGTTTTCGCACTTTGATTTACAACACTCAGACTTCCAGTATATCAGCATGTATTAGTTTATCTTCTGCATTCAGTATGTTATGATATTACATGTTGATTCAGTCAGTCAGTTGGTTCGCTCGGTCACATGTAGTCGGGCACCGGATGACGTGTTACGTCCAGGGCCAGGTTCGGGGCATGACAAAGAATGAGGTTTATCACTGCAAAAAAATGCTTCTTATGCAAAAGTTTATCATTTGAAAAAACTAAGCCAAGTATTTATTAATCAATATATTTTTCTTTTGATATTCTCAACTTATGGTTAGTTGTTATACATTTAGATATGTTTACTACATGCCTCTTATTCTGTGATTGTAGAGGCCTTGAATCATATGGTGTTTAGTTGGCAAATGAAAAAAAAAAAATTAACGAATGATGAGAAATTGAGAATTATGAGATGGAGTAATCTTTCAATCGCCTACTTTATAATCATGCATTACAAATCTGCAAACTAAATAGTGAGGCAATAAAGTTCTTACTTCAAATTAGTAAAATAGTTCATCTTTCATAATTAATATCCTCAACTTTGGCAAAATGGTTCATTATTCATAGTTAATATTCTCAACTTTGACAAAATGGTTCATTATTCATAGTTAATATCAGTGTTTTAAAAGGCATGGGCGTAAGGCGAGGCGTTTTACATATGTCTCAGCGAGGCGTAAGCCCCATAGGTATTTAATTTTTAATATTTTATAAAATAATATAATTACATTAAATATTTATAAATAGGTAAAATTGCATAAAAATGAAGAAAACTATAAATATGTGAAATATATATATATATATATATATATATATATATATATATATATATATATATATATATATATGTGTGTGTGTGTGTGTGTGTGTGTGTGTGTGTGTGTGTGTGTGTGTGTGTGTGTGTGTGTGTGTGTGTGTGTGTGTGTGTGTATATAATTTATTATACACTACTTAGAAGCTCAAGTAACTTAAGTCGAAAAGAATAAAGTTTTCTACATGGAGGAACAAAAAGGATGACCAACCTGCAATTTGAGCTTTGAACTTGCTGCTATGAAGGAGAATGGAGTTCTCTTTGTATTTGTAAAATAAAAATTGATTATTTGTTGCTTTTGAGAGATATTAGCAGACTAGCGGACAAGATAAAGAATTGAGAAAGACCATGAATTGGGGCTTCAATCAATAAAAAAGGTCTTGACTTTTAAATTTAATATATTTCAATTCCTTTTTAAAACTTTTGAGTAATTACCAAGCTGAATTTTAAAAATTTGGGTATTATATGAAGACTTATTCAACAAATTTTGTTTTAATTTGAAAACATCTTTGGGGCTTACGCCTCACTAAAAAACCGCACCCCGAACGCCCGAGCGTACGCCCCGAACGCCCGGGCGTACGCCTCTTGAGACTTTCGCCCCACACCATCGCCCCGGGGCGTTTTTGGTGCGCCTCGCCCCAGGGCTCGCCCCGAAAATGCCTTTTAAAACACTGGTTAATATTCTCAACTTTGACAAAATGGTTCATTATTCATAGATAATATCCTCAACTTACTAATATTTGTTTTTAACTATAAATAGTACCAATTAACATGGTATTGCATAAGAAATTAATAAAAAATATTATAGCATCACTTAGTTAATCAAATATAATTACTACGCCATGGCTATAAATTTCTCCCAGTGTCTTTTCCTTTGGATTTTTGTAGCCTTTTGCTCGTATTTGGTTAGATTTTCCTCTTGCCAACCAAGCGGTTATTCACAAGCTGTTGCAACCTTTTATGAAAATCCTACTAGTCCTGGGAGTGGTAATGTCTTGAAATGTCATTTGTTTCTACTCTTTTTTTTTCATAAGATTTATGTAGTAGGCCTACTAGATTAAAATTAAATTAAACCTACTTTAGATTTCAAATACAACTTTGAAGGTAAATTTTAATAGTTCAGTTGTTGGTTAGCTATCTGAATTTCACTTTGTTGGTGAGGGTTTGCTTTGCTCTTGCAATACCCTTATCAATTTCCTATTCCCTTCTGCGACATAATAAAAAATATTATACGAATAGAATTTTGTAGACAAATGTTCACCGAAATGGTTGACCAATATAGTATCGATTTTACATATTTTATTAATGATTCTAGGGCTAAATGATTGAAATACATAAATTATTCTCACTATTCTATTCTAGGTGGAGCATGTGGGCTCGAAAATGACGTAGTGAGCGCTCCCTACGATGCAATGATCATGGCGGAAAATCAAGCTCTATTTAAGCAAGGCTCGGATGTGGTGCATGCTACCAGGTAAACATATTTTATGTAGCGAAGCCACATAAAATGAATGAGATTCAATTAAATTTCTTTTGTTAAAAAGTTATATAATGTAAATTGGGTGTATATAATATATAAATTTTTAAATCTCCTTATAAGAGAAAATATAGGTACAAATTCCGAATGTAATATTTTTAGATCTTTTCGAATCCACTAGACATAATTTCTAATTTCGCTACTAATCTTATAAATCTATAATTTTAGAATAATTGTACCTTATTTTGAATGAGGTGACAAGGAAATGAAACTCTAAAACAAAAACAAACAAAAAAAATGTGCATGAATATATTAGTTTCATGCATAAATGCATGACATCTTTATAATATCGGCATTGTTTTTCAGGTGTTGTGCACCCAAGACCAAAATCCGCATTGTTCAGGGAATCCAATAACAGTAACCCTTACAGATGAGTGCCCAAGAGTATGCAATAATGATCTGGTTCACTTCGATATAAGTGAAATTGCCTTTGAAAAATTGGCAAAGTCTGGTGAAGCTTCACAATTATATAATGCAGGAAGTATCTCGATTTTTTACCAAAGGTGAGTTGTTCTACAAAAACTAAAAGTTACTTTCTTTGTTCCCTATTATACGAAGGTTTTATATTTGAGGGGGGGATCCTAATTTCTTTACGGTTACATCTGAAGCAGTAGATGGAGATGGTGACCTTTCTTTAATTGAAATCCAAACAAGCAATTCGAGTTGGGTACCAATACAGCGAATGATTGAGGCAACTTGGAGTGTTGGCATACAACCAGATACATAGAAACCTCCTTTTTCCTCAGACTTACTTCAGAAACAAAGCAGAGTGTCACTGTCTCGAATGTCATTCCAGACGGTTGGTGTTACGATACGAAATTTTTACCTTCGGGACCGTGATGGTGCCTAACATTTCACCTGCTAGGCAAGCCAACGTTAGAATATAATTAGCCATTTTAACAAAATTTTAAATTAATTAAATAACAAGAAAATAAATGCGGAAATAAAGTCTGAAATATAGTGAATAATCCATAATAATTGTGATATCTAAATACCATCCCAGAACTGAAGTCACAAGTGCACGAGCTTCTAGAATAATACAAATAAAGGTCTGAATAAAATTTAAGTTGTTTGAAATATAGTACACAATTGTGATAATATAGAAGAGGACTTCAGAACTGCGAATGTTGTGTAGTTATACCTCAAGTCTCCACTAGTAGCTGTATCCGGGCAGATCTACAGTACGCTTCTGGGACCAACTTTGAAATCTGCACAAGAAGTGCAGAGTGTAGTATCAGTACAACCGACCTCATGTACTGGTAAGTGCCGAACCTAACCTCGACGAAATAGTGACGAGGCCAAGGCAGGTCACTTACATTAATATGTATGCAATAATAGTAATAACAACAATAATAGAAATAAATCAGGTAACTCATTTTAACAGTTGAAGCCAACTCAGCAGTCATAACCAATTATTATTTCCATCAATTTTCGTTGCGGCGTGAAACCCGATCCCACAATATATTCAAATTTCAATTCCGACCATGCGTATAAGTCATAATTCCTGAAGTGAAGCTACTCATGGCCTCAAACTGCTGAACGACATGCTAGGGCTCAAAACGACCGGTCGGGTCATTACATTCTCTCCCACTTAAACATACGTTCGTCTCTCATTTGCCTTTCTCTCAACTCACCATTGCCTTATAGTGCCCGTGAGGGTTTTTACCAATAAGACTCTCTCATTTATTTCTCTTTCTTTACAATGGCTGAGGCATCACCCGTAGTATACTGACTTAGCATTCTCGAAAGTTGATCAGAAGGTCTTAGCAGGGAAAGGTAAAAAGAACTATTCAGCTGAATTACAACTTTTGGAACCATTTTGATAGACCAACCATCGAAAATAAAATAAAATCATGCCCCAGTTTCTTTGAATACTAGGGAAATGTGAATTTTTATTTTGGTGTGACCGAACCCCAGAGTGAGCCTGCCTATGTATCCTTTCGGAATCAGGTCGGACGTAGTTCAATTAACTTGAACTTGTTTTGATTTTTGTTTTATTTTTCTTCTGTTTTGTTTTCTTTTGCTTATTTTCTCTTTTTTTTTCTTTTTTCTCTTTCTTTTTTTTTTCTTTTTTTTCTTTTTTCTTTTTTTCTTTTTCTTTCTCATTACATATAAGGTTCCAAAGAGGGTGGCCAAGAAAAATGTATCTGGTTCAAAGGGTTAGAAAAGGGTTAATAGTATTTGGGTAGTGAGAATGAAAGCCTTCGTCATCCCAATCAGAGAGCATTAAAGCTACGTAAAGGGTCAAACATAGTACCTTTTGACCGCGTCTGCACTGACAGTTGTATCAGGAACATTTCCTTCGATGTCTCCCAAATACAGTACTCCCCTTTGGCAGCACTCTTGTTACAATGTATGGACCTTCCAATTCAGGGTAAATTTTTCTTTAGCTTCCTCGTGATGCGGAAGAATACGCCTCAGAACGAGTTGTCCTACTTCAAATATCTTGGGCCGCACTTTCTTATTGTAGGCATGGGCCATTCTTTGTTGGTACAACTGCCTGTAGCAAACTGCAGTCAATCGCTTTTCATCAACCAAAGTCATTTTCTTCAGTCGGGTCTTGACTCAATCTTCATCCTCGAACTCGGTTTCAACAATGATTCGAAGAGAAGGAATTTCAACTTCTACTGATATTATGGCTACAATGCCATAAACCAATCAAGTAAGGGCGGTTTTCATTTGGACTTGGTTTAGGCTTGTTGTCCCTTCTTTGTTTATTTTCTTAAAAGCCTTATCTTCGGCACATTCTACTTCTTGATTCATTATTTCAAGGCCTGACATCGTTTTAGGATCTGGGCATGAAGTCCGCAAGCATGTCATATTATTAAAATTTGCATTAACAAAATTGAAAAGAGAATAAGAAAGGTGACAAGATTAATAAAAGAGACATTCATGGATGATGAAATATTGATTTCATTTATTTGAATTTTATAGGTAAAAAAAAATAGAAGGGTTTATATCAGAAAGTAAGACAGTAAAGTAAAAGAATTCGGATTACACCCTGAAATAACCCAAAATACAGAAAAGATAGCAAGACCGGCTACCGATATTCCCGTCTGATAGGGAAAGTTTATGGTTTGGCGCTCATTTTTAGGTTTCTTTTCTGATTTTATTTCCGCATTTGTCTTCTTGTTATTTAATTAATTTAAAATTTTGTTAAAATGGCTAATTATATTCTAACATTGGCTTGCCTAGCAAGTGAAATGTTATGCGCCATGAAGGAGGGAATTTTGGGTCGTGACAGACTGATAGTTGGCAACCAAGATTAATTTACAAATCAAATGTCAATTTTCCCAATAATCTAAGGGTGAAAGTAATTAAGAAGGGAACAATATGAGGGTACGATGTAGATTGTTGAATACCGTTTATTTAACTACCCTATCAAGTATGATTAATAAAGTAAAAATACCTTCTTTAATTTATTTTGAATATGCTACATATTCTATTTCATGCATTTTCTTTAATTTGAGCTCTCTAACGAAATAAAAATGGCTGCTACCTTTGGTGTAATTACTCTTTTTCAGAGAAAGATAACGAGACAAAAACTCAAATAGTCACATATACTTCTTTAGTTCTTTATGTTTGCAAAAAAAGCACTTTTGGTCCAACGGGTCGAGAATTCCTAGATCCACATGGCCAGAGAAATCAAACATTACATAGAAAGAAAACAAAGACAACTAGAGGGGAAAAAAATACAAACATTACCACCGTACCTCACCAAATTTTATTTTTTTTAAAAGGAACAAAGAAAATCAAATTTTCTTTACAAAATCTATTGTTTTTGAATTCCCTTCTTATTCACTTAGAGAAGATTTATAGTTTTGAATGCATAATCTTTTAGTCTTAAGTTCCCAACATGCTTCCAGAATATTTCTTTCAAACTACATCTTCTAAAAATGACCATTGAAACAAAAGTTTCAACTCTCAACTAAGAATCCAACGGGTTTCACATCTGGTAGAAGAGAACTGGTTGCCAATAAAAAAATGTAGATGAGTCTTGCACATGAGATTACCCCCAGAACTATTTAAAACATCTAAAAAGAAATTGCTAGAAACTAAAAAGGCTATATTAATAATGTTACATTTTCCATTTCTCATGTTCTACTTTATTATTTGAAAAATGAAATTGACCCTCTAAACAAAGATTGACCTGAACAAATAGAATAACTAAAACTGAAAATTTTCACTTTTGACTCACTACTACCTTGGAGACCTACCAGAGAGGCACTTCCCGCAAGAAACCAACTTCAGTAAGCTCTTTGGCCTCTTACTTCTTGTTTTCAATCGCGAAAGCTGCACCAATAATTAATTATGTAAGTGATAACTTCAAATAAATCAGTACAGTCTAAGTAAGTTTGCTTTAAATCAGTTTTCTTGAATGTGAGTTGGTGTCTCTATTCCTGTTAAGCCTCTACCTCTATCAAATCATAAAACAAAAAGCTACAAATGAAACCAACAGCACTAAACTGAAAATGGACTCACATTCCATTTACACACACCAAGACCATCTTCCTATTGATAAATATGCCAAAAAGAACATGAAACTGGCTCGATTATGCCAGCCTACTAAATTGGGTGCCGTAAAGCAACATTTCACCACTAACCTGAATAATACTACTATTTATAGCTATAGCCTTATGTTATTTAAAGGCCTTTGATATTCAAATATGTGACACCTTTTACAGAAAACTGGCTTTATTGGCTGGCATTTTATAGTTTTAACATCTCATGCAATACCTAAGCAACAGTGGAAACTATGAATATGCAATTGTCCCATCTATTTCCCTTTTTGGGAAGGCAGAGGTGTTTGCTAAAAATTGCAGAATATTCAACAGGAGTGAATATTCTCAAAGCCATAGATTAGGCCAGTTACTTTGCTATTTTCTAAATAACCGAAAAATAAGCTATTTCTAGCTTCGGAACTCAATAGAATGGGCCCGCCTCTAACATGTGCCTACAACACATCCCGCGCTATACTCCCCTTGCCATTGAACCGAAGCCTATGGCATAAACCAGTTGCTTTCCTCCTTTTTTTTTTCTTTTTTTTTTTTTGGGGGGGGGGGGGGGGGGGGGGAGGTGGGTAAGAGATGTCTCCTCTTGGTCCATCATAACCAGGTAAATGGAAGACAAGGCAGCCAGTAAGGAAGCATCTTCATTTGGCATGTGAGGAAGTGAACAATCTTCATACATGCTTACAATTGCAACTGTTTTCTTGCAGCATGTCAAGTTACAATTAGTGGCAGAATGCAAGCAAATTATGTTGACATACTCAAAATCTAAGATGCGCAGAAAATATTCAATGACTCTGACATTCAAAAAGAAAATAGACTTTTGAAATCTGTTTACCTTTCGGCGGGTGATTCTTTTAGCCTTCCAGTAGTAAAGGGAAGGAGCATACGATATAGCAATTACAGAAACCGACACCTACTCCCGAGCTAGAAGAAGTTAGCCTGAGAGCAGAGTCGTCAGAATATTATCAGGTGCCGAGATATTTCCAAGTTCTAGAAGAGACAGACGCAACGAAGTCCACGACGGAAAAACTGGAGCAAGTTGCATTGTTCAAAGAATTTCTAGAAAGAAAATTCCATTTAGGGACAGGAGTGCACCCGGAGCTCAGGTATGGTTTTATTGAATTTCTTAAATTTAATGTCGATTATTTTGCATGGTCGCACAAGGATATGACAGGTATCCCGATGGAAGTAGCCGTGCATAAGCTGAGTTTGGATCCCAACGTACCTCCGGTAAGACAAAAGAAATGCCTTATTGCCGAGGCCAGGAATAAATTCGTCAAAGAAAAGGTAACCCAGTTGCTTAATATCGGTTCGATCCGAGGGGTAATATATCCGGACTGGCTAGCCAATGTAGTAGTAGTTCCTAAGAAGAACAATAAATTTTGCATGTGTGTAGACTATAAAGACTTTAATAAGGCATGCTCGAAAGACTCGTTCCCATTGCCAAATATCGATGAAATGATTGATGCCATGACCGGACACGAGTTAATGAGTTTTCTCGATACTTATTCCGGTACAACCAAATCAGGATGAACCCGGAAGATTAGGAAAAGACTTTATTTATAACGAATTTCAGTATATATTATTACAATGTGATGCCCTTCGGGTTGAAAAACGATGGAGCCACTTATCAACGGCTCGTAAATAAGATATTTGAAAAGAAAATAGGAAAGACTATGAAAGTTTATATAGATGATATACTCGTTAAGTCATTGAATGTAGGTGACCACCTTAAGCATTTGCAAGAAACATTCAACATCCTGAGGAAGCATAACATGAAACTTAATCCCGAGAAATAAGCGTTCAGGGTCAGTTCTGGTAAGTTTCTGTGATTTCTGGTCTCACAAAGGGGAATTGAGGTAAACCCCCAAAATATCAAGGCCATAGAGGATATCCCAGATCAATTGTCGAACGTAAATGAAGTCTAAAGGCTCACAGAAAAATTAGCAGCTTTGAGCAGGTTCATTTCCTGGTCGTCAGAAAAATGTCATCGCTTCTTCACACTGCTAAAAAAGAAAATTAATTTTGAATGGACACCGGAGTGCCATCAGGCTCTAAGGGACCTGAAGAAGTACTTATCAAGCCTTCATTGCTTTATAAACCAAAAGAAGGTGAAATATTACTAGTCTACCTCACGGTTTCAGAAGTTGCGATAAGTGCAGTTTTAGTCCAGGAGGACGAAGGTACGCAATTTTTCATTTATTATGCTAGTGAAATTTTAACGGGAGTAGAAACACGCTACCCATATTTGGAAAAACTAGCCTTAACTTTCGTAGTCACCGCTCGGAAGCTAAGGCCCTACTTCCAATGCCACCCGATAGTTGTGGTGACTACTTTCCCTTTACAGAACATCCTCTATAAACCCGAGCTCTCAGACATATTGGCCAAATGGGCCATCGAAATGAGTGAGTTTGACATAGAATATAAACCAAGAACTGCAATTAATTCGCAAGTCTTGGCTGACTTCGTGGCCGATTTCAGTCCGGGACTACTGCCTCTGGCAACCAAGGAGGCAGTAATGGTGTCGGAATCGACATCGGGGGTTTTGGACCTTATTTATGGACGGAGCTTCCAACGTAAAAGGGTCCGGACTTGGAATAGTCTTAATCACGCCTTCGCGGGAAACCTTAAGGCAAGCCATCAGAACGATCCTTTTAACTAACAATGAAGCAAAGTATGAAGCTTTGATTGTAGGACTCGAATTGGCCTGGGGACTTGATTCTGAGGTTATTGAAATCAAATATGACTCGTAGCTAGTGGTAAATCAGGTCTACGGGATCTTTGATACCAAGAAAAAACGTATGCAACAATACGCGGTAAAGGTCCATGCTCTTTTGGCACGATTCCTGGAATGGTCAATTACTCATATCTCGAGGGAGGATAATGAATAAGTGGATACATTAGCAAACTTAGGATCATTAATGTAAATAAAGGGATCAGAGTCTGGGACGATAGTGCAACTGATGAACTCACTACTGGATACAGATAGTTACTATGAGGTAAATTCGACTAGTCTGGTCTGGGACTGGAGAAATGAAATAATCGATTATCTCGAGCACGGAAAGTTGCCCGAAGACCCCAAAGCATCACGGGCGTTACGCGCCAAAGCTGCATGTTATAGCTTCAAGAGTGGACAATTGTATAGAAGGGACAACAAGGGTGCTGGCCCGGTGCTTAGGAGCGTCAGGAGCTAATTATTTCATGAGATAAGTCCGCAAAGAGATATGAACATTATTCAAGCAAAAAGTATGTGCTGCACTCCTTTTCTCTTTGTTCAGTTTTTGTCCCAATTGGATTTTTCTAGCAAGGGTTTTAATGAGGTAGCGATAGAAAACATACTACGAAGACATCAATAATAAGACCTTTGATAGAAAGGAAAACAAACAAGCTTCCACTCGGGGACAGTTAGATAATCTTTGGCTCGATAGCAAATTCCCACTGGGAAGTTAAGTTTTCTACCGAACAAAGGTTACCCGACCGTTCACGAGCGCAAACCACTAGAAGATTGTTAGATAGTCTTTTGCTCGATAGCATGGATTCCTAAGGGGAAGTAAGGTAAGTTGTAGAGTTAAGGATTATCTAGCAATTTATTGGTGAAAGCTTTGAAGGCACAAGACTTCCAGTGTTCCAATTCGCATTCTTCGCATTCGAACACTAGGGGGGATGATATGAGGATACGACAACATTGACTACCACGTCAACCGAAAAACAAAAATACAGAAACAAAATGCATCATCGGGACCGAGGACTATGAAACCAGCCCCGTAGAAACAAGTTGTACAAGATAGCCACAAGTAATGACAATTTCTTTTTAGCATAATAAATGCTTGTGTACTTTTGAAAATAGAAGAAATTATATGAAATGAAATCCTTTTGTTTTTATCTTGTTTCTTGTTTGAAGGATGAACTAACTTTGTTATTTGAGAGTTAAACAAGTACTTCAAATGTTGGTGTCGTAATGAATAGGAGACGTCATCTTCAATAGCACCGTAAACATAAGAGGGCCCTCTCTTATAAAAATCCTCACGTTAAAGGGTTGGATCCGGAAGAATCTATGCCCGAAATCAAAAAGGTCATCGGGAAAAAATACACCGCATATGAAAAGGACGCAAAAAGTAAACTTACGCAAATACTTATCAAAGCCCTCACGGGAAAACGGCGGAGGCCCGGAGCCAAAAATGCTTTCGGAGAGAATACACCCAAAAGTTTCACATAGTAAGACGCAAAAAAGTGTGCGCAAAATTCTTAAAGAGAATTCAAAGATTAAAGGCTTACATATTCTAACGATGAGAAGGCTCATACAATACTTGAGCAAAATATATTTTTATTTACAAAAACATGACAAAATGGCATAGATACAAGAACTGGAAAAGAAAAGAAAAGTTAAACTGCATTGTCTCCGGAACCAGGAGGAAGAGAAGTGTCCGCACCCCCCCCCCCCCTCCCCCGAAAGAAGTAGACAGACCCACTAATGGCTCAACATTTTCATTAGTTTGGCCTTCGGCATCACCGTCTTCCGATTCTTCTTTAGTTCCAGAAAACTCAGAACCAGAAGGGCCAGGTACATCAGACCTCGATGGGAGTACACTTTTAGCAGCTAACTCAAGCTCACGTGCTGTAGCAATTTCGGCAACAAAATCAATGACACCAGCTTTGGCCTATTCCAAGGCTTTTCTCCTCATGATATACATGGAATAAGTTTTTTCAACAATGAGGGAAGCCTCTCAGTTCTTGAATTCTTTTTTGAGTTAGGTTACCTCAACATAAATGTTTTCCCGGGCGAACATAGCAGATTTGAGGTTGACATCAAGGTCGGGGACAATTGAACTAAAGAGCCTATTATGCTCGACAGTTTTCCTATACTTCTCTTCTAACCCTCAACGGAGTAATTTCTTGACTAAGTGTTACCACTTCTTGCTTATTTTGCCGCAAACGAGCTTCCAATACAACAACCTCAGCACCTTTGGGTTCCAGTTCTGAAAGGCGAGCCAAAAGTTGATCCTGTGCGGAGGTAATATTTTTCTTTTCACGAATCAACCTTTGAAGGCCCTCAGAAGCAAGAAAGTTGGCCTACAAAGTAAGACGGGTAAAATATAGATATGCTTACACCCAATAAAGGAAGAAAGGAACGTACCGCTGCGGTGTTGGTCATGACGTTGTTCAACAAACACTCTCCCGTGAGTGCCTAAATCTTTTCCCAGTCTTTTTCTGAAGCTAGAGGCTGCAAATAATTAGCAAGCTCCACCGGTCGGGATATCAAGTTGCATCCGGTAGAGACCAAAAGAGTAACGTTCCTCCTCCTTTGTGGATCTTTTGGAGGGGCAACATAATTTTGCTCCAAATTCTCATGAACCGAGGACTGTGGAAGAGGAATAAATTCTTCATGGTCAGGTACGGCCGGTGGAGGTGAGGTTGCAATTGCTGGTGGAAGAGTGGATGAAGATAGAAGTGATGTAGCAGTTGCTGGTATTAGTGAAGATAGAGATAAAGCTGATGGACTTGAAGAGTGAGAAACATCTGCATTAAATGTAGTGTTGGTTGTTGGATACTCGCCAACCAAATACGGCAAAGACTCGGTACTCAACCCCGCAATACCGGGCACAACAATTGGGGCATGAAAATGGGAGTTGATAGTATCTGCCAAATCAAACTCTCCCCAAAGTGCCAAGGAATCGTCCTCGGTTGGTGCAACTCTATCAACAGGTCGAGCATCTTGTTGGGATGATGAGGATCGTTGTCTTCTCTATAGGGAAACTCCCTTATCACTAACTTCTTCATCATCTTCAATCATCACAGTGTCTATGACCAGGCCAGAAGGAGGGCCAATCACCATCGCTACCGGAGATTACACGGGGGCATTGGTCCTCGTTCTCTTATTCTTTTCCCCGGCTGCAGAGGAGCGTCTTCTCTTTCGTTGTTTGTCTTCCAACTGGAGACTCCATAAAGAAACATTTATTCTTGAAGCAGGCCCAGAACCACATGTTCGAGTAAGCGCCTCCTGAAGCAGCCTCGCTGCATCAGCAGGATCAGCCAAGACATCCTCCACAGTAACAACAACAGAGCCCGCAGGTAGACCTAATTTCATAGACAGGTTAGAAGAGATCAATCAAGTTCTTTACATGAAAAATTGAAACAAGGTGAGTTTGAGTTATCATGATTCTTGGCCTTCCACCCGTATTTAGGGGCCATGTCTTTCCACAAGTGAGTCTCGGGCGTCGTAAGGTCCAAGATCTTTTGTACCCACCGGTCCAAACCTTCAATCACCGGTGGGATCCATCTAGCTGTTGAAACAAACGAAGGATGTAGGATCAATAAGGCTATATAAAAATATTTAGTAAAAAGAAATAAAGAGCTTACAAGTGCGGTTCCAAGTGGCCGGAAAGGATGAAGCCGTTGTCGAAATGATGTTGTTGATAGCGACTACAACGAACCATTCCATCCACCCACGGTCATTGTCATCATCCGTGCTAGATAGCAAAGCATGATGGCCATACTTGCAGAGGTTTATCATTCCCCCACAGACGATTTTGGGAGAATAAAGATTCATCATATGAGCTAAGGTTAGCTCCTCTCTAGTTTCCTAGCACAAACGTCGAAGGCAAGCAACCGTCCTCCACACAGAAGGACTTACTTGTGCCAAACACACTTGCTAGTGGAGGCAAAACTCAACAATCATGGAATCAAGCTCCCCGCTCAAAGAAAACGCACCTAAAGTAAAGGGATACGTGTAAACATATATAAAATACTCATTGGGAAGGGTGAATCGCTTCGACAGATCAGAAGCGATAATTTCTAAGTCATGGCAATGACAGTCTTCCTTCACGGCAGGAATGCTCGAAGGACGTATGGAAGAAGGATACATGCTAAGGGCCCATGTACGAGAATTAGCAGTAGGGAATTTCTATTCAAAGTCTTTTGTGGTAATAGGATTTTTAGGGATTATGGAACCTACTGTTGGAGGAGCAAAGTCCTTGACTTTGTTCTTGCTTTTTGAAGAACCGATGCGTTTTGAAGAAGATGCCATTGAAGGAAAGAAAGGGTTTGTCTTTTAAAGAGAATTAGGAAAAAAATGAAGAAACAATATACAAGATTAGATGAAGGAAGTTGGAAAAGTTATGAAGTATAAGAGTGGAAGTTGATACGTATAAGTAAAAGTTTTGGCGGCTACATTTTTGGCCAGGATTACCTCGATAATTGGCAAAAGACGTGTTGAATCATGGGAAGACGCGTGTTCAGGGAATTAAATGCGGAGAGACAGGCGTCTAATCAATTGTTAGAAGCCTTCGGAGGGAATTATAGTAATTCCCACCAAAAGAATATTTCTACCAAATTCCCTGTAACATAAAGTTATGTCACCGGAAAGCAGGGGGACTATCTGTATTGGGTAAAATATGTTATGGCACATGGTCATCTGAGAAAGGGACACGTGGAACCAAAGACAGGGGGATGACTGAAGACGGTTATTTCGTTTGTCACCGAGAAGAATAATGCTCATAAAGATGTGATAAATGCTCTTCTCCCGGTAGCATTCAATAGAGAATATTCATGGTATTAAGAGCAGTTACCCATTACAAGAGATTTGGCATTTGTGGTCACCATTACGTCTTCATCAATGCTCCTCATAATTGATATTAAAGAAGGGCACAACTCCAGGACCTTCTTCATAGCTATAAATAATGAGCTTAGTTGTCATTGTAAGGACACGATTTTTCGGGCTAAACTTACACTATATTCTATACAAAGCTTAATACAATCTTACTTTCCCGCTTTTTGATTTAATCATTGCTGTACCCGGAAGCCTTGTTCCTGAAACTGTCATCTCTGTTGTTTCATCTATTTTTTATTGCTAAGTATTGTATATTTTTTCAATTATTGCATTATTTTCAGGATCAAATTAGTTCACTTGTCCAGAAACCACGTATAAATTCAACTGTACCATTTTACGGGTAAATAGTTTGGCGACCATCGTGGGCGTGCAATGATATCTTTTGAGGTGTGCAATAATGTTCATCGGTGATCACTCGGGCGCATATTCTTTGGTGTTGATGTTGGTACGGGTAGGATATTACTGGCCTCACATGGAATAAGACGCCAAAGAATTCGTACAAAAATGTGATAAATGCCAACGCTACGCACCACTAGTACACCAACCAGCAGAACCCTTACATTCAGTTATGTCCCTATGGCCATTCATGAAATAGGGGATGGACATCGTAGGATCGCTGCCACCAAATCCTAGAAAGATTAGGTTTCTTTTAATTCTAACTAACTATTTTTCTAATTGGGTGGAAACATGTCCTTATAAGAAGACCGGAGAACGCGAAGTGGTCGATTTTCTGTTGGAAAATATAATTTGCAGGTTCGGAATACCAAAAGAGATAACATGCGATAATGGGTCATAGTTTATCGGTGCAATAGTTACAAAGTTCCTCGAAGATTTAAAGATAAAGAGGATCATATCTTCTCCTTATCATCCGAGCGCAAATGGTCAAGCAGAGTCAACAAACAAAGCGATTATTCAAAATTTCAAGAAAAGCTTGGAAGAAGCAAAAGGCAAATGGCCTAAAGAATTACCCGAAGTTCTATGGGCCTACCGAACAACGGCCAAATCGAGCACAGGAGAAGTTTTTTCCCCTTGTATACGGTGTTGAAGCTCGGATCCCGATGAATGTGGGTGAACCCACTTTGAGATATTTTTGAGCAGTTGAAGAATCGAACAACGAAGCAATGTTAATCAACTTAGAACTGCTCGAGGGACGCATGGACTTGGCGCGTGTAAGAATGGCAACTCAAAAGCAGAGAATGTAGAGATATTATAATTGATGAACCAACCTCCATTATTTCAAAGTAGGAGACTTGGTTCTGAGGAAAGTAACCCAAAATACTCGGGAGCTCAATGCGGGGAAGCTAAGTCCAACGTGGGAAGGTCCCTACCAGATTTCAGCTATCACCGGAAAAGGTTCATACGAGTTGGAGAACTAGAATGGAGACAAGTTGCCTAGAAACTGGAACACGGCACACCTCAAAAGATATTATTGCTGATGAACATTATTCAAGCGAAAAGTTTGTGCTGCACTCATTTTCCCTCGTTCAATTTTTGTCCCAATTGGGTTTTTCTGGAAAGATTTTTAATGAGGCAGCGATAGAAAGCATACTACGAAGATAGCAATAATAAGACCTTTGATAGCAAGGCAAAAAACAAGCTTCCACTCGGAGATAGTTAGATAATCTTTGGCTCGATAGCAAATTTCCACTAGGAAGTTAAGTTTGCTACCGAACAAATCTTACCCGACCGTTCATGAGTGCAAACCACTAGAAGATTGTTAGATAGACTTTTGCTCGATAGCATGGATTCCTAAGGGGAAGTAAGGTATGTTGCAGAGTTAAGGATTATCTAGAAATTCATTGGTGGAATCTTTGAAGGCACAAGACTTCCACTATTCCGAGTCGCATTCTTCGCATTCGAACACTGGGGGAATGATATGAGGATACGACAATATTGACTGCTACGTCAACCGAAAAATGAAAATCCAAAAACATAATGCATCATCGGGACCGAGGATGTGCAGCCAGCCCCGTAGAAACAAGTTGTACAAGATAGCCACAAGTAATGAAAATTTCTTTTTAGCATAATAAATGTTTGTGTACTTTTAAAAATAGAAGGAATTATATGAAATGAAATCCTTTTATTTTTATCTTGTTTCTTATTTGAACGATAAACTAACTTTGTCATTCGAAAGTTGAACAAGTACTTCAAATGTTAATGTAGTGATGAACATGAGACGTCCTCTTCAAGAGAACTGTAAACATAAGAGGGCCCTCTCTTATAAAAACCCTCATGTTAAAGGGTTGGTTCTGGAAGAATCTATGTCCGGAATAAAAAATGCCATCGGGGAAAAATACATCCGAAGTCGCATATGAAAAGGACGCAAAAAGTAAACTTGAGCAAATACTTATCAAAGCCCTCACGGAAAAAAGGCTGATGTCTGGAGCCAAAAACACTTTTGGGGAGAATACACCCAAAAGTTTCACATAGTAATATGCAAAAAAGCGTGCGCAAAATTCTTAAAGAGAATTCAAAGATTAAAGGCTTGCATATTCTTATGATGAGAAGGCTCAGAAAATACTTGAGCAAAATATATTTTTATTTATAAAAACACGACAAAATGGCATAGATACAAGAACTGGAAAAGAAAAGAAAAGAAAAGTAAAACTACATTGCCTCCGGAACTAAGAGGAAGATAAGTGTTTGTGCCCCCGAAAGAAGTAGACGGACCCAGCAAAGGCTTAACATTTTAATTAGTTTGGTCTTCGGCATCATCATCTTACGATTCTTCTTCAATTCCCGAAAACTCGAAACCAGAACCAGAAGGGCCAGGTACATCAGACCTCGATGGGAGTCCACATTTAGCAGCTAACTCAAGCTCGCATGCCTTATCAATTTCGGCATCAAAATCAATGACACCAGTTTTGGCCTCTTCCAAGGGTTTTCTCCTCATGTTGTTCATAACATAAGTTTTTTCAACAACGAGGGAAGCCTCTCGGTACTTGGGTTCTTCTTTGAGTTGGGTTGCCTCGACAGAAAGGTTTTCCCGGACGGACCTAGCAGATTTGAGGCTGACATCAAGGTCGCGGACAGTTGAACTAAAGAGCCTATTATGCTCGATAGTTTTCTTATAGTTCTCTTCTAGCTGGGCGTGTTTCTCCCCCACAACAACAAGCTCTTCAAATTTGGAGTTCAGGGCTCCCTTTAGGTTAATCAATCTTTTAGCGGAGGCAACCTCATGATCGGTTGCAGCAAGAACGACGTTATGGACTTCAACCTATTTGGCCTTGGCTTCGTTAAATCTAACCCTCACGAGACCAATTTCTTGGATAAGGGTTACCACTTCTTGCTCACTTTGCCACAAACGAGCTTCCAATATAACAACCTCAGTAACTTTGGCTTCCAATTCCGAAAGGCGAGCGACATGTTGCTCTTGCTCTGCCAAAAGCTGATCCCGTGCGGAGGTAATCTCTTACTTTTCACGAATCAACCTCTGAAGGCCCTCGGAAGCCAGAAAGTTGGCCTAGAAAGTAAGAATGGTAAAATTCAAGATATGCTTACACCCAAAAATAGAAGAAGTAATAAAGGAAGAAAGAAGTGTACCGTTGTGGCATTATGCATGGCGTTGTTCAACAAACACTCTCCCGAGAGTGCCTGAATCTTTTTCCAGACTTTCTTTGAAGCCAAAGGCTTCAGATAATTACCAAGCTCCACTGGCCGAGATAACAAGTTGCATCCGGTAGAGACCGAAAGAGTAACGTTCCTCCTCCTTTGTGGATCTTCAGAATGGGCAGCATAATTTTGCCGCAAAATCCCATGAACTGGGGACTATGGAAGACAAACACCTTCTTCGTGATCAGGTGCGGCCAGTGGAGGTGATGTAGAAATTTCTCGTGGAAGAGTGGATGGAGATGGAAGTGATGTAGAAGTTGATGGTATTTGTGAAGATGGAGATGAAGCTGGAGAGTGAGAAACAACTACATCAAATGCAGTATTGGTTGTTGGATGCTCGCCAACCAAAGACGGTAAGGTCCCGGTACTCAGTCCCCCAGTATCGGGCACAACAATTGGGGCCCGAAAATGGGAGTTGATAGTATCTGCCAAATCAAACTCTCCCCAAAGTATCGAGGCATCGTCCTCGGTTGGTGTACCTCTCTCAACAGGTCGAGCATCATGTTGGGATGATGAGGATCGTTGTCTTCTATGTAAAGAAGATCTATCATCACTAGCTTCTTCATCATCGTCAATCGTCACAGTGTCTATGACCGGCCCAGAAGGAGGGACAATCACTATCGTTATCAGAGATGACTCGGGGGAATCAATCCTCGTTCTCTTATTCTTTTCCCCAGATGCAAATGAGCGTCTTCTCTTTGGTTGTTTGCCTTCCAGCTGGGGACTCCGTAAAGAAACATTTGTTCTCGAAGCAGTCCTGGAGCCACCTGTTTGAGTAAGCGCCTCCTGAAACAGCATCATTGCTTCAGCAGGATAAGCCAAAACATCCTCCTCGGGAACATCAACAGAGCCCGCGGGTAGACCTAATTTCAAAGACAAGTTAGAAGAGATCAATCAGGTTCTTTACATGAAAAATTGAAACAATGTGAGTTTGAGTTGCCATGATTCTTGGCATTCAACCCGTATTAGGGGCCAGTTCTTTCCACGAGCGAGTCTCGGGCATCATAACGTCCAAGATCTTTTGTACCCACCGGTCCAAAGCTTCGATCACCAGTGAGATCCATCGAGTTCCTGAAACAAACGAAGGATGGAGGATCAATACGGCTACAGAAAAATATTTAGTAAAAAGAAATACTAAACAAAGAGCTTACAAGTGCGGTTCCAAGGGGTCGAAAAGGATGAAGTCGCTGTCGGAATGATGTCGTTGATGGCGACTACAACGAACCATTTCATCCACCCACGATCATTGTCATCATCCATGCTAGATAGCAAAGCATGGTGACCACACTTGCAGAGGTTTATCATTCCCCCGCAAAAGATTTTGGGAGAATATAGATTCATCATATGAGCTAAGGTTAGCTCCTCTCCAGTTTCTTGTCACATACGCCGAATGCAAGCAACCGTCCTCCACACGGAAGGACTTACTTGTGCCAAACACACTTGGTAGCAGAGAAAAAAACTCTGCAATCACGGAATCAAGCTCCCCGCTCTAAGAAAACGCACCCAAAGTAAAGAGATAGATATAAACATATGTAAAACCCTCCTTGGGAAGGGTGACTCGCTCTGACAGATCGGGAGCGATAATTTCTAAGTGATGGCAATGATAGTCTTCCTTCACAGCAGGAATGCTCGAAGGGCATATGGAAGAAGGATACATACTAATGACCCATGTAAGAGAATTAACAGTAAGAAATTTATCTTCAAAATCTTTTGTGGTAATAAGATTTATAGGGATGATGGAGCCCACTGTTGGGGGAGTAAAGTCCTCGACTTTGTTCTTGCTTTTTGAAGAACCAATATGTTTTTAAGAAGAGGCCATTGAAGGAAAGAAAGAGTTTGTCGTTTGAAGAGAATTTTGAAAAAAATAAAGAAACAATATGCAAGATTAGATGAAGCAAGTTGGAAAAGTTATGAAGTATATGAGTGGAAGTTGATACGTATAAGCAAAAGTTTTGGCGGCTAAATTCTTGGCCAGGATTACCTCGATAATTGGCAAAATACGTGCTGAATCATGGAAAGACGCGTGTTCGGGGCATTAAATGCGGAGAGACAGGCGTCTAATCAACCGCCAGAAGTCTTCAAAGGGAATTATAGTAATTTTCGATAACACAAAATTATGTCACCGAAAAGCAGTGGGACTATCTGTATTGGATAAAATATGTTATGGCACGTGGCCATCCGAGAAAGGGATACGTGAAACCAAAGACGGGGGAGGACTGAAGACTGAAGACGGATGTTTCCTTTGTCACCGGGAAGAATAATGCTCATAAAGATGTGATAAATGCTCTTCTCCCGGTAGCATTCAATAGAGAATGTTCATGGCATTAAGAGCAGTTACCTGTTACAAGGGATTTGGCATTTATGGTCACCGTACGTCTTCATTAATGCTCCTCATAATTGACATTAAAGAAGGGTACGACCCTAGGACCTTCTTCATAGTTATAAATAATAAGCTCAGTTGTAATTGTATGTGACACAATTTTTCGGGCTAAACTTACACTACATTCTATACAAAACTTAATACAATCTTACTTTTCCGCTTTTTGATTTCATCATTATTGTGCCCGGAAACCTTGTTCTCGGAACTGTCATCTCTGCTGTTTCATCTACATTTTAAGGCTAAGTATTGTACCTTTCTCCAATTATTGCATTATTTAAGGATCAAATTAGTTCACTTGTCTAGAAACCACATATAAATTTAATTGTACCGTTTTACGGGTAAAAAACCATACTGTACCGACCGAGGAATACCTTAATGAGATATAATTCTTCTGTGCCAAAATTGGATAGTGCAAAAATTAAAACTATTCAAAGTTAAAATAAAGAATAATAAACATTCTTATTACTAGCCATTTATGCCTAACAGCTTGTTTGGAGGGTTGTTACACATCGTTTCATAATGTATCATATTGTATTGTATTGTATTGTTTCATATTGTATCGTTTGCTGTTGTTTCATGATATCACGCACCAGCAATATGAAAGATAAACTTGCAATATTGTGAAGAAAAATTATGATATGGGGTATATTTATTATATAAAAAGGTAGGGTAAATAATAAAATAAAATTATTTAATAATAATGAAGGGTGAGATGAGAGAAAAAGACAAGATAACGACGCAACCACACCAAATCGGTCGTTACATAAAGTAACACATTTCGTCGTTACATAACGACGGATTTAACGATACGATACAATAAAATATAAGAAACAATCAAAACAAATATCGTATTTAAAGTAACAACACGATACAATAAAATATGTAACAGCCATCCAAACAAGCTGTAAAGAAATGGAATAAAACCGTAGCTTAATAATTTGGGAAAACAGAGGGCGTAAAAGACGCCATACGAAAAAGGAAAATATTTTCAAGCGAAGAAATAGAGAAGAGGAAGCTCGTTCCAAAGACAGACACAAAAAAGGCAAAAAAAAAAAAATCAGTCAGGGCAATACGGGAAGCTCCAAGATAACACAAAAGGCAAATGGCCAACACAAGAAAAAGAAATCAGTATCTCTCAGTAAAATTCTCAAAAAGAAAAGAGTTGTAAAGCCGTCAAAGCAGATGAATGTTGATGATCCAGTGAGTTCTTTCATCCCAATGCATTCTTACGGTGGCGGGCGGATCTAGAGTGTTGTTACTGACAATGTATTTCTTTTAAGAAACTCTCTAAATATTTATAAATATCTAATTGTATATTAACTTGAAATTACGTTAGTAACTCATAGACTTCAAATTTTAGATTCGGACTATTCTTATTTCAGGCTAAAATGTTCCTTTTTTCTTTGTGGAAAATGTATTCCTGTGTTTAATTAACTTGAATTGTTAATTTTTTGTAGACCAAGTGGAAGCTGAACATGACCCGCAGTGTTTGGTAATAAACAGAAAATGGTACTAGGAGTAAATAATAGGAATAAGAGAGAATGGAAAATGAATTGGGCCCATTAGGGATTAAAGTTGTTTCTTCCCTTTGCGGTGTAAAATATTTTCCAAGGTTATGATTAACATTGTCAACCATAATCATTAAAGAAAATATTTTTTGAGGATAATATTATGGCTAGCAAACAACCAGCTTTCGTATATTATTTCTTATATACTTTCTGCTGAATATTGTGGAAAAGAGAGTCTCATTGGGTTTTCTTGAGCTTAATTAGTTTGCAGTATGGTTTTTGTGATCGAAAGCCTTCTTGCCCGCAAAATGTATGAAGAAGTGACAGAGTTATGCTGTGACATTTATTTACCTTGCCATTAAATGCCACTTTTGGTTGGTTCCTTCTAGAATGTGGAGTAAAGCAGTAGTCACTCTGAGAATTGAATTTTATAAAGTTATAAATAATAATAGTAGTAGTACTACTACTACTACTACTAAAACGCAATCACTGGATCAATGCTAAAAGTCTACTTTGAAAGACAAAAGTATTCTTTCTTTGAAACAACAATTGTAACAATTGCTGGCTTTGGCCGGTCTTCTCAACCAAATCAAGGTAAATTGTACAAGTTGTACTTGAAAACCTATTTTGTTCTCTAATTTCTATAGGTTTCTTCTTCAATTTTTGTTATTTATTATCTTCGACCTATTAACTACTAAAGCACTTGCCTTGTCCTATCTAGGCTATCGAAATTTACTTCCAAGAGGAAATAATTGTGGACATTCTCAGCAGGTTACTTGTGCGGTCTCTTCTTCGATTTAAATTTGTTTCAAAATCTTACTTTATGATGAAGCATGTCAATCATACCAAGATACCAAGAGTAACCAAAATTCCCAAAAACTTCTTATTTGCCAACAATGCCCTAAAAATAATATGGTTTCCTTTTATTGTTCTTCTTTATCATCAGTTCAACATGTTGAGGATGTACAAAAACTTGATTGCCATTCATACTATAAACCATGGCACTGCAGAACCTTAACTTGTTGTGATGGCTTGTCTCTTATAGGGGTTCGTTATTATTATGCTAAACACCCCATAATTTTACTATGGAATCCCTCCACAAGAGAATCAATAGTACTTCCCAATCCAGAACTACCGTTGAATGGAATTTGCGCATATGGATTGGAATATGAATAACGTAGGAGACATCTCTAATTTTCCCCCATGGATCCTTAAGATTGACGTGAACATAGATGATCGTCGCAAAATACCTAGTGAAATTCTCATGCTGAAAAGTGGTTCTTGGAGAAAAATTGATAAACATCCTTATGGTAATTGCGATCAGTTGTCTGGTACGAGCTCTTTGGCATTTGTACATGGAGCATTTCATCGGCTCGGTTTTTCACAAAATTATTCTATTATTTCATTTAGTATTTCAAATGAGGTGTACAGAGAGATACCGTTGCTTGAGCAAATGCGTTTGAGGTCGTCACACATCAATTTTGAGGTTTCAGTATTGAAAGGAATGCTTTGTGTTTATTGTACTTCTATTCATCAATGCCAGGGCACTTTTAAGTTGTGGGTGATGAAAAACTATGGTATCGAGGAATCTTGGACCAAATTGTTTACTATACGAGATACCAAGTTTTATTCTGCCACACCGAAACATAGGTTTACGGATGGTGAAGTGCTATTTCATTGCACACATTATGCAAGTTTTTGGATTGAATTTAGGACATCCAAAGGACCATTTAAATTATCGCCTCAATTTTATAAACTCGAGGAAGGATACGTGTTTACAGAAAGCTTGATCTCTCCAAAATTACTTATTACTTAGTATTTGCTTATCTATGATCGAGCCACCCTTTTTTTCCAGAAATCATGTTACAACTTCTTATTCTTATAAGTATCCATTGCTTGCTAGCTTTTTGGTTCCAACATGTATTTAGCAAAGCTGTCAGCTTGCTTATCTCATGTTCTCAGAGAAGTTGATGGGAGCCTTTTCTAGTATTGATTGTCTAATCATATATATTACTACAGGTAATGCGTTGTTTATCTGTCAGCTGCAGTTTGGTGGAACGATTCCTAGCTTTGTTTTGATAGTTATAAATCTGAATTAATTAATTCAAATTGGTCGATTAGAGCTTTTTACAATTGCAATATCATAAGGGACTGGCCTTTTAAGTTGTGACTTGGACTTGAGTGCAATGGTATCTTTAAAGGTTTGGGGTTGAATATGTCAAAACTTTTGATAGGTGAGACACAACACAGAAATCACATGGCGTAAGAAGATTTATAGATGAGGTTTCAATTAGTAAGTTATATGCTTACCTTAATTTATAGTAGTACTCTTTTGCTTGGAATATTACAAAGGTTCCGTATTGCTCAGAAGTCAAAACTTCCGTTAAAAGAAGCGATTGTAGCTCATCAGTAAGAAAACTGATGATGCTGACTTGGTGATTCAGTACAGTAACTAAATTTTAAGCAATGCGCAACTTTGGATACAATATAAGTTGATTTTGACTTATTTTCTCGATTTTTTCTTTTTAGATTAATCAGTTCCCTGGCTAATACTAATCTCCAGTTGCTCCCTCAAAGAAGTAATATTTCGTATAACAATTGAACGCCAATTGTTTTGTAAAAGATCATCAATTATTATTAACAAGAGTGATTTCACAAAAATAAAAGATTAAATCAAACGAAATAATCCAGAACAATTACACATGTTTGAATTTTTAAGTAGGAGTACAAGTCTCGTCATATATAATGAGTTCACTCTTATTCTTATCAACACTTAATCTACACATTATGGGATGCGCTGCTAGACCAAACGCCTGGGCACGCTGACACATATATGAGCTAAAAATGAGAAGGATGCAAACTGATATAATATATAATTCCAAATCAAGCGATTAAAAAAGTACACAACATGAGTATGGAATGCTAGAAAGTCTGCAATTGAGTTCCTATTTTATTTTCTGTCATGGCGATCATCCAATCTTTTTTCACCATACTGATCCAAACTACCAAATTGTAAAAAAACTTTAAGAAAATTTATAAAAAAAATATAATTGTTTACCCTAAAATCGAATAACAATTAAATTTATACGCGGTTTTAAAAATATGTGAATTTATTCAACACAAATAATCAGGAATACCAGACAAACGGGTTAAAGAAAAAATGAATGATCAAACTAGTCGTAATGTTACAGCCCAATCCGAGTTCAGATTGGACAATTGTTTTGCTCTCGATCGGACCCTTGGTTCGATCCCAATTGGGAGTGAAGAACAAACAGTTAAGTAAAAACTTTTTCAATAGCTAGAAAGTAGAAAGGGAATTTATCTTTATCTTGATTTGCGTGTTACAATATGTCTTTTCAAAGAAAAGCTTCCCCTTAAATAGTAGGAGAGTTTTTTCTATAGTACAAATCTAAAAAAAAGGTAAAAATTTTCCCTTCTCATTAATTACTGATCCGTAACCGATATCGAGTGAGATCCACGTCGTGATATCCGGTTGATTGCGAATATCACGACCCTCTATCCGTCGTATATAACCATTCATTGTGCTTTCCGAGGTCTTAGAACTCATCCCGAGTCCGGGGTACGTCGTTTTATCAAGCCCGATGGCGAGCACTTCGTTCACTTTTTATGGGCCTCGATACAAAGAGTTCTCAGCTTCAATTTCAATCTCATATGTTCATGCCCTCACTCCGTTTTATTCACCGAAAAATCGGAGTGTGTGTTATCCCAGTTTCACCCGTATACATATAGTCCCCTCGTTTTCTGGAAAGTAGGTTTGCCGAAACGATGAGAAATGATAGATGAACCCCAGTTCCTTTCTTCGTACATTACAACCGAGGTGACGGATAAGCCGAAATGTCCCGTTAATCGCGTTGTTCTGACTTTGCTCACATGTCAGTCACCGGCTGGCTGCGTTCGAATATGAAACGTCGCGCACTAGCTATTTTTTCCCTATAAAAGCTTTGACCTTTTACATTTCTTTCACTTTCCAATCCTTGCTTTTACCTTCGAATTTTCTATCGGCTTTTAACCTTTTCAAATTTCCATACCTTGCTTCTTGAACCTTCGTATCTTCATGTCTGACCTTCAAACCTTCATATTTTTTCTTGGATTTCCAACCCAGATCTTCATATCTTCATCCCACCTTTAATCATTCATATTCTTTCTTCAAATCTTCATATTTTTCTTTCGAATCTTTATATTCTCCTTCAAATCTTCATATTTTTCCCAGATCACGATTGCTAAAACTTCCAAATCCGTACCACAACAAGCGACTCCCTCGTCTTCCCATCCAGCCATGGATGTCGAGGTGGCTCACGAGCCTCCCATGAAGAGCTTCATACCCGGGGGCTGCTCTATCGGGGATGACTTCAAGGTCGAGAAGGCCTCTAGTTAACAAGACCGAGGTAAGGGAGCTTGGAGATACATATGCTCTGTCGCCGAAAATACACTTCCCATAGTCCGAGAAGACTATAAATGTGAAGGTAAAGACGTGGCCGTCCCTAGG
The DNA here is from genome assembly GCF_000715075.1 of Nicotiana tabacum. Taxonomy (NCBI): domain Eukaryota; kingdom Viridiplantae; phylum Streptophyta; class Magnoliopsida; order Solanales; family Solanaceae; genus Nicotiana; species Nicotiana tabacum. The sequence continues at coordinate 123,309,547 of NC_134096.1, read as the reverse complement.
CCTAATGGCAATATTACTGCCCATGTGGATGAGTATTTAAGTGTTTATACTTACCCCTTTATGCTGGCCCCGATAGATCCCGTAATTATGGCTTTTTGCAAGAGGTACGAGGTGTGTCTCGGGCAAATCCACCCATCATTTTGGAGGGTCGTGATCCTCCCGTGTCATTTTGTGAACAATACTGACAACCCACAGTTCACCCTCGACCATTTGCTCTCCTATATAAATCCCGAATTTTCTGATGGGGGCTAATCAAGCTTGTCCGTCGAGCAAGTAAGGCCCATTTCTCGAGCATTGACGAGGATCAAGACCGAGGCTGGAAGGGGAGGACCAAGGAACAGGTTCCTGGTGACCGAGGAGGACCAAGCAAAGATGAATGAGGTGGGCACGCCAAGTTTTTCAACGAGGCGCAGCAGGCACTGAACCGGGTAAGGCGTTAACACTTTCATACCCCTTTATGAATCCCTCTTTGGCTTTTGATGTTTCCAGCTAACTTCATTGTTTTACAAGCTTCAGTGCTTCACCATGAAAGATTCCTCCGATATCGCTTGGATATTAGCCAACTCGAGTTCGAGCTCAAAGAACAGGTTCGACAAAAGGACATGTACAGGTCTCTTAGTGAGCAACAGAATGAGGATCTTAAAGACCTCTTGATTCTCCAGGCCGAGCTGGAGAAAGCTCAGAAGGAGGCATCAATACTGAAACGGGAACACGCCGACCTGGTTGAGAAGGTAAAGGTCTTTGAAGCTAAAAACGAGCAGCTAGTCATGGAGACTAATAACACAACTTTGCAGGTCCAACAGAAGATAGACCTGATCGACCGGCTGCTGGCTGAGATGGATGAGCTCAAGCCCGCAACCGAAGTGTGGAAGGGCAGGATGGACTTGCTGGCTTCGTAGAAGGAAGTGGAAAAGGCGAAGCTGGCATCGGTCGAGAACCAACTTCGGGTGGTAAAGGATAAAGTTGATAAGTGGTCTCAGCTGAATGATGATCTTCGAGCACAGCTGAGCTCGGCCATCACGGAACGGGATTCTCTCGGAAGAGAATATGCGGCACTGAGGTCCAAATTGGATATGACTTCTACTGATGCCGAGGAAATAATGTCCCAGTACAAGGCCGATTTGGAGGCAGCCGAGACCCACTTAAGGACGAAGACTGAATATATAAAGCGGCTATCCCGGAGAGAGACCCTCGAAGAGATTCACGCTCGAGGTTTTGATCTATCGACTGAGATTGAAGAAGCTAGGAGGCTCGAGGAAAAGGAACTCTACGAGCCCGAGTGTCCCGAAGGTTCTGGAGGTTCCGAGGCCTCCGACGGTTCTGGCGGTGAGTCGGGTCCCGATGAAGACAAGGTGTAGGTGCCTTAGTATTTTTCAAGTTTTTCATTTTTTTCTTATGTATACTTTTTTTGTTTATTCCGAGGCCGTTCTATCTGGCCTTTGTAGATATATTTTGGAATATATAAAAAAAATCCTTTTCTCGCATTTTATTTGTGTATTATTTTTGATGCCTTAGCATAGAATCATATGTAGTTCCGGGGAATTCGTTTACAATTTTAATAGATTACCTAATTACATTTCCCGTAAGCGGTTTCAATACGATGCCGAACCTAGACCCTTTCGCGTTCGAGGCATCATCCGTGAGAAGGGTCTAGATTCCCGAAGTGGTCCCCGAAGTTAACAGTAATTCCTTTTCGACTTCGGGTATTAAGGCCGGCGTGAAGTCAACCACGAAGTCTGCCAAAATCTGAGATTTTATGGCGGTTCGGGGTCGATACTAGATATCGTACCCGCTAATTTCCACGGCCTATTTGGCCAACCGGCCCGAAAACTCAAGCTTGTGCATGATATTCCTTAGCGGGTAAGAGATAATGACACATATGAGGTGGCATCGAAAGTACGGTTTTAGCTTCTTGGAAGCGCTTAGCAAAGCGAGCGCCAATTTTTTCAGGTAGGATACCTTGATTCGGCCTCGCCTAGAGTCGTACTGATATAGTAAATAGGAAATTGCGTACCTTCTTCTTCCCAAACTAAGACTCTACTTACTGCTACCTCGGAAACCGCCAAGTAGAGGTACAACTGTTTGTCTGCCTTTGAAGTGTGCAATATGGGCAGAATCAATAGGTACCATTTAAGTTCTTCCAAAGCTTGCTAGCATTCTGGGGTCCAGGAAAAAATATTCTTCTTCTTTAACAGTGAGAAGAAGCAATGGATTTTGTCCGAGGACCTCGAGATGAACCGGTCCAGGGCGGCTATTCGCCTGGTCAGTCTTTGAACGGCCTTGACGTTATCCACCGCGGTGATGTCTTCTATGACTTTGATTTTATCGGGGTTGATCTCGATCCCTCGATTGGATACCATAAACCCGAGGGATTTTTCCGATCCGACCCCGAATGCGCACTTCTCCATGGAAGGGTTTTTGATCTTTAATATATATATATATATATATATATATATATATATATATATATATATATATATATATATATATATATATATATATATATATATATATATATATATATAAGGTTTCCTGCAAATGTTTCAAATGGCCCTCTGCTCGCAGGGACTTAACCAACATATCGTTAATATAAACTTCCATTGATTTTCCTATTTGTTCTTCGAACATCCGGTTTACTAGGCGTTGATATATGGCACCGGCGTTCTTTAACCCAAACGACATCACATTATAGCAGTTGGTGCCAAATTTAGTGATGAAAGAAGTCTTTTCCTGATCACCTGGTTCCATCCAAATTTGGTTGTACCAGGAATAGGCATCAAGAAAGGTGAGTATCTCATGCCCAGCCATCGCGTCGATCATCTGATCAATGTTACGCAGAGGGAAAGAATCCTTAGGGCATTCCTTATTTAGATCTTTGTAATCTACATACATTCTTAGTTTATTCCCTTTTTAGGCATTACCACTACGTTAGCTAATCAGTCCGGGTATTTAACTTCCCGGATGGACCCTATTTTAAGGAGTTTGGATACTTCGTCCTTGATGAACGCATGCTTGACCTCGGACTGTGGCCTCCTCTTCTGCTTAACCGGGTGGAACTTCATGTCCAAACTCAGCTTATGAGTGGTTATCTCCGGCAGGATCCTTGTCATGTCAAGATGGGACCAAGCAAAATAATTTATGTTAGGTTTAAGAAAGTCAATAAGTTTTTTCTTGAGCTCGGGGGTTAACCCCATACCCAGGTATATGAACGATCTTGGAACTCTGTAATCATCTTCCGCATCTACTCCCCGTTTCTACGGTTCGGCCGAGACCAACATCAGTGATTGTTATTTAGTTTCTTCCTTCCCAGTCAGCTTTGTGTTCTTTAATGTCGAAACCGTGAGTATTAGGACTACCTCGTCGACTGGAAACATCTCCTTTGCAGCCGTCTGCTCTCCGTAGACCGTCTTGACTCCTCCCGGCGTAGGGAATTTCAATGCCTGATGCAAGGTCGAAGGTACCGTCCTCATGTTCTGAACCCACAACCTTCCGAATAAAGCGTTATAGCTCACGCCTCCTTCGGTCATGCAGAACTTTGTCTCTTGGATCTCCCGGCGGTGTTCACTGGCAGGGTTATCTCCTCTTTATTGGTTTCACATGCCATGTTAAATTTGTTCAACACCTAGACTGCCGGCACTATTTAGTTCTGCAACCCCAACTGCTCTACGACCCTCGACTTGATGATGTTGGCCGAGCTACCTGGATCAATAAACACACGTTTAATTCGAGATTTATTGACAAGTACGGATATTACCAACGCATTATTGTGAAGTTGTACAACACCTTTGGCATCCTTGTTGCTGAAGAAACTGTTCACTCCGGGACATAATCCCGGGTGCATTTTTCCCTTATAATAGATACTTTAGTGCGCTTTATTATCGGTCCTTGGGAGATATCGACCCCTCCGATGATCATGTTGATGACGTGCTGAGGCTTCTCTTGTTCGACTTGTTCGTTGGTGTCACTGTTCCTAAAGTGGTTTTTGGCTCGATCACTTAAAAATTCTCGGAGGTGTCTGTTATTGAACAACCAGGAAACTTCTTCTCTCAATTGTCGGCAATCTTCGATCCTGTGACCATGAGTGTCGTGATACTTACACATCAAGCTAGGATCTTTTTGAGTAGGGTCGGACTGCAATGGTCGAGACCACTTGGTATGATGGTGGCAGCATCAATGTTGCAGTTATACTTCGATAACCTCGGTACTTCCCTACCCTTGGGTGGCCTGTCGAAACCATTTTTACTCATCAGACCTCGACTACTGGGTCCTCAATTGCTTCTCTTCTCGCTCCTCGTGGGGTGATGCCCAGATCCATTTCCCCTTTGGTCTCCATTGTATGGTTGGTACCGATCCCTGACCGGTCTTGGCTCATGATCAACAACTCTTTTAGACCTATCAACACAGACTCAGAAGGAGCTCCAAGTTGGTCATCCTCGACCTTGATTTTTGACTCGTACCTGTTGTGGACGTCGACCCAAGTCATCGAAGGGTACTCTACCAAATTTTATTTTAGCTGTAGATATGCCAAGGAACTTATAGGGTTAAGCCTCTAAGTGAATGCCTAAACGGCCCAATCATCCGCAACCGGAGATAGATCCATCCGTTCCATCTGGAACCTCGGCACGAACTCCTTGAGCATTTTGCTGTCTCTTTGTTTAACCTTGAAAAGGTCTGACTTTCTGGTCTCGACCTTGATGGCCCTGGTATGGGCTTTCACGAAAGCATCTGCAAGCATAGCAAATGAGTAAATGGAATATGGGGGGTAAGTTGTGGTGCCATATCATTGCTCCCTTGGATAAAGTCTCCCAAAACTTCTTTAGTAACACCGACTCGATTTCATCATCTTCCAAGTCATTTCCCTTAATCGCGCATATATGACGAACGCAAAACACTCACTTAAATTATGCTCGCTAGTCAAAAATAGTATAGTATAATTATCGTATCCACAAGGATTAGATTTAAATAGTATTATCATAGTTTGTAGTTAGATTGCTATGCAGGAGGATCAACAGTGGAGATTTATATGAATTCTAATTACAATTGACTAAGAATCTAAATCTATTGACTAATGACAATCGCAACAAAAGTAAGCAAGGAAGTTATCAATGGGAGAAAATATGGGTTGATAGGATAGGTGCAAGATAATTGTTCTGGATCTAACTCTAGATAATTCACTACTAATGTTCAAATGAGTCTCTCGAGTTCACGTAATTATCACTACAATTGTTTAGTAGAAACTCCTTTCTCGATTAAGTCTCAACCTCACAATATGAACCAATTTATGTTCGGCAATGATATGCAAGAATTCGTAATGGATTGGTCTTTAAAAGAATCTCTTTCGATTATCCTCCTAACTAGGTTTAATCAAGGATTCAACTAGCCTCTTTCGATTACTTAGAAGAATCTATGAACTCAACCAACAATATAGTGCAAATATATCACAAGTTATACTTCTCTCTATTACAAGAACAAGTGAACATAGTTGCAATAATTAAATCTTTCAAAAATGATTCAAATACATAAAAGTAGAGTTATAATCCACAAACAACCATCAATACACCAAATCCATCAAAACCTAAAAGGATCTACTCCATATACATGGGGAAGTTCTTTACAAATGAAACTAAAGTGTAGGAAAACATAAATTCAATCCAAACCCGGATCTTGAGTGAGGAAGAAATGATGAAATCCTTGTACTTGTGTTCTTCCAACTCCTCCTTAGCCTCCTTGGCCTTCCTAGGTCGAAATTAGGTCAAAAAGTCCCTCTAAAATGGTGTTTTTGTGTATTTAAGCCGCCCCCAAAACAAACCCCGGACAAAACTATCCTTTTCTTAGCGAAATATGACTCTTCTCAGACAGGACATGCACGGCCGCGCACCTGGAGACCTGCTCACGCACTTGGTCGCGCATTTTGTACACCACACTGCCTCTCATGCGCGCCAAGTGCACGCTCGCGCACCTGGGTGGTATCAGTTATGAATTTGGGAAAATGTAAAACATGAAAGTAGTATCCCTTTTAAATAGCTTTCCAACGATATATTGTGGAGCCCAAACGGATTTCTGAAGGAAAAGTTATGTGCATTTTACTGGACAATGCGCAGTATTCCTGCTCGATTCTTCGTTTAGTTCTTAAAGTACACTATCATCTGTTGATCCTCGAACACGATCCCAACTTAATCCTTGGACTTTTACTCAAACTTCAAAGCTCCAAAATAGCATGAATTCATTCCATAACATCTAAATAACTCGAAATCACTCCTACACGGTATAAAATACACAATAAGTGCAAAACACTACTAATTAAAGCTCAACATAAGTAAAGTGCAATAAATTAAAGTACAATAAGCGACTAAAATACGGGATTATAGCCTACCATCAACACCCCACACTTAAACCATTTCTCATCCTCGAGCAATCAAACTACACTTCACATATACATGACCTTTTTAAATAACTCTCCTAACTCATCACACCAAGAATAATAAAATAGATTATGCACAATACCGTAACATCCTCGCCTCAAGATTTGACTCAATAGCAACACACATTTTTCACAACCTGCTCACTTACTCTAACACAGAGGTCAATGACATTACCCTTCCTTTATGAATCAAGTGCCCTCATACAAGAATAGAGAGTAGTTCCACACACAATAAAGTTTAAGAATAATTAAGAACTCAAGATAGGAAGAGTTCACTCACTCTCAGAACAATATTCATGTGCCACAAAATATGTACCATAAGCTTGCCCATAGTGTACTACTATACTAATTGAACTTATTCAGTCAAGGATCAAGTAGGACTTTATTTGGTTGTAATATAGGATGCGGGACGGGTAGGATACATTTTGATATATTAACTACACCTCCCTAAGCACTTTAATACACACAACTGACCGTTCAAAATCCCACACTTTTGTCAAACCATAACTCTACCCTTACAACAATATATGTCAACTCCCCACTTCTTTAAGCACACATACATCAAAAGTTACCACTATCAATGAATATTTGCACAACAATGCAACTATATTTTTTTCAATTTACGTGGCTCTTTTTTTTTCTCAAAACAATGCACCTTTTTCCTTATTTCATTAGTTCCACTCAAAAGCCAATCAACACCCCCACACTTTAATTTTTACAAAGTTCATAACAATTTAAGTGCCCGCGAGAGATAAAATGGGTAAGGCTTGTAATGTGGTTGCCAAATAAACATGATTACAGGCTCAATGAGGTTAACTAAGATACATAACAATTAGGTGGGTACAACATATAACTGGCTCAACAAAGAAGCTATTATATCACTTCCAAGACTGAATAAAACTACTATTTCGCTTTGCAAACACACGGGGAAAGTTCAAGATATCAAATGCAATGCACAGAATACACGAAACCTCACACACACATGACACATAACTTACTCATCGAGACACTCTAGTCAAAGCAGTTAAGCAAAGTTAAGATCATACAATTTAAGGTACTTATACACGAGTTAAAAACTGAGCCTAAGCGTCACAACTAAAGCACTAATTATTCTTAAGGCATAATACAGTCAAAAGATATTGCTTTCATTTAAAATCACAACACAAGATCTCCTACTCCTAAAAAAAACTAACTATACCCGGTTCAAACAAAACCCTTGAAAAAGAACCGCGATACAAAGAAAAACCAAGGGGAAATTATTATACTACCTAAAGAAAATAATATATATATATATTCTTCGAACTTAAAAAATTCAATCAAAAGAAATAAAAACACACACAAGAAACAAAAACAAACATTTATTTACATATTTACATCCCCACCCCACACTTTAAATTATGGCATGTCCCCATGACACACAAATAAAAAGCAAGAGGTAAAGAAAACTCCCCTGGACTTTTTTCGTTTTCGAGAACTTGTGAACTCCACCCCTAATTCTGAATGCATTTTTCGTTTTTGCTCCTCGGGATTCTTTATGGAGCTCAACAGGCCAAAGTCCTTTAAGGATATTTGCAAGACCCACTCTTTTCTTTCTTTCTTGGCCTCATTTTGAGCGGTGGATTGTTCTTGTAGGATCGTCCTCAACTTATTTCTGCATTCATTCATAAGATCAATCCCTGCATATTCCTGTAAATCCCCACAAATAAAATCCACATGATCAAGGTTAGAATAAAAAAAATGAAGAAGAAAGGTCATGTGAGTACTCCTTTGATAAGTCCAAGACCATTTGTTCCTCATTCTTGTCATGTGAGTACTCCTCTGGTAAGTCAAAGACCATTTGTTCCTCATTCTCTTCTACTAAAAATTACAATTGTGGATAGGTGGATGGGGGTTTGAACTCTTCTTGTATTGCTTTATAATCAACCAAAGCCTCATTTTCAAACATTTCAGTTGAAACAGAGTCCTCTTGCAGAGTGGAAAACTCTCTCTGTAGATGTTCATAATCTCGGGTAGGCTCATTTTCACACGGTATCTCTTCTATATATTCATCATCATAATGCAATGAGCTAAGTCTATTTACTAATTGATTCACTTGTATTGTTAGGTTGTTAGTGGCTTCATCACCGTGTATAAATTTCTCTTCCACCTTATTTATGAATTTATACATAAGTTCTTCTAAACTACCATTCTCCTCTTGAGGTGGTTGTCTCACTTCGCTTTCATTTCAGTCATAATAAGGGTATTCATCCCAACCAGAGTCAGAATTATACTCATATGAATCCTCATACCTGTACGGTCTAGAGACAAAGTGAGAGTGTTCAAAAAATGAACCATAGGAAAAATACTTACCCGCTTGACAATCAACCCAAAGATGATTTCCACCGCATTTAAAATACGTAGCACACCACTGATAATATTTAGCTGATAACTCTTCAACCGTTTTCTTAGGCTAGTTGTACTCCATCTTCACATCATTTAGAGTTCAATAACAAGAATATTCTCTTCAAGATTTCTTCAACAAAAGAAATCTTGAAGATAAGTTAACACAACAAACTTAAAAATAAAAGAAAATAAAAATTAAAAGCTAATTCCCGAATTAGCACTACAAACTATTTCAAACACTATTGATTGCAAATTCCCGGCAACGGTGCCAAAATTTGACGAACACAAAACACACACTTAAATTATGCTCGCTAGTCAAAGATAGTATAGTATAATTATCGTATCTATATGGATTGGATTTAAACAGTAATATTGTAGTTTGTAGCTAGATTGCTATCCAAGAGGATCAACAGTGGAGATTTATATGAATTCTAACTACAATTAACTAAGAATCTAAAGCTATTGACTAATGACAATCACAACAAAGGTAAGCAAGGAAGTTATCAATGGGAGAAAATATGGGTTGATAGGGTAGGTGCAAGATAATTGTTCGGGATCTAACTCTAGATAATTTACTACTAATGTTCAAGTGAGTCTCTCGAATTCACTTAATTATCAGTACAATGGTTTAGTAGAAACTCCTATCTCGATTAAGTCTCAACCTCACAATATGAACCAATTTACACTCGGTGAAGATATCCAAGAATTCATAATGGATTGGTCTTTAGAAAAACCTCTTTCGATTATCCTCCTAACTAGGTTTAATCAAGGATTCAACTAGCCTCTTTCGATTACTTAGAAGAATCTATGAACTCAACCAACAATATAGTGCAAATATATCACAAGTTATGCTTCTCTCGATTACAAGAACAAGTGAACATAGTTGCAACAATTAAATCTTCCAAAAATGATTCAAATACATAAAAATAGAGTTATAATCCACAAACAACTATCAATACACCAAATCTATCAAAACCCAAAAGGATTTAGTCCATAGACATGGGGAAGTTCTTCACAAATGAAACTAAAATGTAGGAAAATACAAATTCAATCCAAACCCAGATCTTGAATGAGGAATAAATGATGAAATCCTTGTTCTTGTATTCTTCCAACTCCTCCTTAGCCTCCTTGGCCTTCCTAGTAAGGCTGTGCATGGATCAGATCGGATCGGACTTAGCACATTTCAGATTTGGATTTCGGATTCTATAAAATACAATCCGAATCCAATCCGAATTAATATCGGATTGGATCGAATTTTAAAGTTCGGATTGGATCGGATTTTTGGATTTCGGATCGGATTATTATGCCTCAAAGTTGCAAACTCACATGTATATTTTCTTTGTAAAAGAGGCAATACAATAAGAAAAATTCATGTTTCTGCAATTATGAGAGTATTATGGTGCCAATATAGCTAAATTCAGCAATTGTAAAGGTAATAACTTTGAGGAGGATGTAAAGGAAGTACTGACTATCCGATATTAAAGTTTAATATTTACAAATACCCTAATAATTTCGGAGTTCGGATCGGATTACAATTATATCAACCCGAATCCGATCCGAATATTCGAAATTTTAACAAATACAATCTGAAATTCGATCCAAATATCCGAAATCCGAAATTGAGCGGATCGGTTCAGATTTCGGCTATCCGATCCAAATGAAGAGCCCTATTTCCTAGGTCGAAAGGTCCCTCTAAATGGTGTTTTGTGTATTTAAGTCGCCCCCAAAACAAACCCCGAACGAAACTACCCTTTTCTTAGCGAAATAGGACTCTTCCCGGACAGGACATGCGTGATCGCGCACCTAGAGACCTGCTCGCGCACTTGGTCGTGCATTTTGCACACCATCGTGCCTCTCAAATGCGCGCTCGCACACCTGAGTGGTATCAGTTGAGAATTTGAGAAAATGTAAAACATGAAAGTTGTATCCCTTTTAAATAGCTTTCTAACGATATATTGTGGAGCCTAAACGGATTTCTGAGCGAAACATTATGTGCATTTAGTGGACAATGTGCAGTATGCCTCCTCGATTCTTCGTTTCGCTCTTAAAGTGTACTATCATCCGTTGATCCCCGAACACGATCCCAACTTAATTCTTGGGCTTTTAATCAGACTTCAAAGCTACAAAATAACATGAATTCATTCAATAACGTCTAAATAACTCGGAATCACTCCTACACGGCATAAAACACACAATAAGTGCAAAACACTACTAATTAAAGTTCAACATAAGTAAAGTATAGTAAATTAGAGTGCAATAAGCGACTAAAATACGGGATTATAGCCTACCATCAATGTATAATAGGTCACATGCTCGTTTGAGTCCATGGTTCCGTTATACTTGGGGATATCAGGCATATAGAACCTTTTCGAGATCGGCTTCGGTGCCGCGCTCGGAGGAAAAGGCTTCTGGATAAACTTCTTGGAGTCCGGCCCCTTTATGCTCCCGGAATTTGATCGACCCAGGAGTCCACCCGCTTCGTTAATGCTTCAAGCATTTTCATTACCTCAAGGTTGACCCCAGGATCATCTTTACCCGGTCTCTCGGTGACTAGTTCGTTTATTCGGGTGCTTTCCCGAGATTGTTCCAGTTCGACCGTGCTGGGGGCGTGGCCTTGATTATGTAGCTGCGCTATTGCCGCCTGTTGAGCCTGCAACATTTCAAAGATTATCCGCCGACTTGCCCCATCACCTTCCTCTTCGGGAATTTCTTGAGCTGTCGGTCGGGGTCCCCCGCGAACACTGTTTTTGGGATCACTTGGCAGATTTACGTGGATGGCCACATGCGAGTTAGCATCGACCGGATCGATAACTGGGACACCATTGGGATTAGCAGGAGGCACCTCATTGCTAGGCACCAAATTGTTATTTTCGCGATGATGACCAGACTTAGCGTCAACGTTCAAATGGGCAGATTGAAAATTCGACATTTTTAAGGTGACCTGAAATTAAGACCGTAAAGAACAAGCATAAAATAGAGTGTGTTATGGAGATTTATATCAAATTACCACTATTATTCTTAGCCCCACGGTGAGCGCTAAACTGCTTACCCTAAAATCGGATAACAATTAAATTATACGCGATTTTAAGGATATGTGGATTGATTCAACACAAATAATCACGAATACCAAACAAACGAGTTAAAGACAAAATGAATGATCAAACCAGTCGTAATGTTACAGCCCAGCTCGAGTTCAGATTGGACAGTTGTTTTGCTCTCGGTCGGACCCTTGGTTCGATCTCAATTGCGAGTAAGAACAAACAGTTAAGTAAGAACTTTTTTAATAGCTAGAAAGCAGAAAATGAATTTGTATTGCCTTGATTTGCGTGTTATAATATGTCTTATCAAAGAAAAGCTTCCCCTTTATATAGCAGGAGAGTTTCTTCTATAGTACAAATCTAAAAAAGGTAAAAATCTCTCTTTCTCATTACTTATTGATGCGTAATCGATATCGATCGAGATCCACGCCGTGATATCCGGTTGATTGCGAATATTATGGCCCTCTATCCGTCATGTATATAATAGTTCATTGTGCTTTTCGAGGTCTTAGAACTTGTCCAGAGTCCGGGGTGCGTCTCGTATTATCAGGCCTGATGGCGAGCACTTCGTTCACTTTTCACGGGCGTCGATACAAAGAGTTCTTACTTCGATTTCGATCTCGTATGTTCATGCCTTCACTCCGTCTTATTCACCGGAAAATCGGAGTGTGAATTATTCCCGATTTCACCCCTGCACAATAACAACAATAATAAACTTAGTGATTTTCCAAAAAAAAAAATAATAATAAAAGAAGAAAAAGAAGGCCTAATGTAACAACTATAAACCAAAGTCGCAAGCAATTTTTCAAGAATTGAATCAGAGTGGACTCTCTTTTCTTTCTTCCAAACCTTCTTCTCTCTGGAAGATCGAAGTTTCTAATTTCACCCAAAATCAAAAATCAAATGCCTAGTTAAAAAAAAACAGCGTGAAGAAGCCGTCAGTGAGAGAGTCGTGAGCACGCAACAATACCTCCTCAAAAGAAACACAAATCAACTCAAAATCTGTTTCTTTTTTCGCATATAAAATTAGCCCCATCGACGCACATTTAGCAATAATTGACTGGGAATTTGACTCCCGGGTTGTTCTTGGATACTATGGGTTGTGCCGGATCCTCACGTTCCAAAGGAGATGGTACTCTTCTTGCTGAAACTATTGTCTTCACCAATTTTTAGTGATACCCATTTGGTTTTCTTGATGTATGCTGTGAGTTTTTGCGTTTGGTTTGAAAGTTGATTGCTCTCTTGTTATTCTTGGTCAAGTATATTTGCTTAGCAGTTATCGGAGATTCTCAGCTGGTTATACTGATATTTGGTGCAGTCGTTTTGTATTTTCAAATTATTTTGCGCTAAGAAAATTGGTTAGCTGTGCTTTATTTTTTTGGGTTTCTCACCCGGTGTCCGGTTTGGGGCCGACTAACCCAGATTCGCACGAGTGCTCAGAGGCCGAGCCAGTTTATGAGTTCTGAATTTGCAACGGAAGCGGGTTCCTAATTGAATATTTATATGTATATTTAATGAATTTTCTAATACAAATATAATGATTAAGCAAAAATGGTTGGGTTCGGCACCTCATAGGCTAGCTCCACCTCGGGAAGTGCTCCCTGCGAGGGGCAACTCCATTCCCAGGTCTCGAGACTGACCCCTCTAGGTAAGGATAGGTGGGTGCTTACCACCCGCCATATCCTTTGGTGGTAATTGTTTAGTTTTGAGTTTACTGCTATGTATAATTTTGCCTTTTCGTGGGAAGTTTCTTCCGGATAGTGCTTTTAACTGTTTTTTGGTTATTTGACTATTTAAGTGGTGCTTAAGTAAGTAATATTTCATAATAAATAATTAGTGATGAATTAGGTATTGGGTAGGTATTTGCACTATTTATGTAATTGTAGTTTCAGTTTTGTTAGATAATGTGGCTGTTTGATACTAATGGCTTAGGTTGTAGTTGTGGGGATCATATGTGTTGCCTATTTGACTTAAGATATGAGTGTGACAATGAAGAATATGTTGATAAACTATTGTGGTAAATCTGTCTCCAATTATTTGTGCTGTTCCCTTATATTATGTCCGCGGTCTTGTCATATGCATATTTGAATTTTGAAGTCATATCTGAAGAAGATTTAACTGGAAGAAGATCTAGGTGCAAAAGAATTTGAATAAATGGATTGTGTTATTTGAGAGTCAAGGAATACCCTAAAAGCAATAAATTAGATACTTGGCAGAAGAAAGATGCAGAAATAAAAAGTATGCACTGGAAATAGGTTGGCCAAGTGGCAGAGTACCTTCAACTGCTATGTTACTTAACTAGATGTATCCGGTGAGATTGAAAGGAGAATTATATTAACTAACGAAGAATCGTGTATTGCTATGGTAGCATGTCAGGTTACTGTGAAGCAATGCTTTATCTGGAGAAATTTTTACTTGATAAGATAGATATGTAATAAGAAGGACAAAGCTAGAAATCGAGGAGCAGATGGGAAGGACTGAAATAGCACGGTTTGGTAATATTTGAGGACAAAATATAACAGTCCATGTTTAATGAAGAATGTGTCCTTTAGCAAGTCAGTGTTGATAAATTAAAGATTTTAGCCTGTAAAAGGAGATGGTAGAGCATGTTGGAGCTTTTGTCAAAACCTGAAGTACTTTCATCATTTGGATCTTGTAAGGTTTGATCTTCAATTCCTAATTATCAAAGTTCATGTATTAGTTGACTGTTTGATTTTTTCCTCTGAAAGAGGTGTATTGAAATAGTCAAATCAAATAATTTGCTACACTGAATATGGAAAACGCACTAGGAAAAGTTTTTTCTTCTATGAAACTTGGTATTGCATACCTTTTGTCTAGGTATATCCTTTTCTCCAATGGTATGGAAAGGTGGACTGCGGGCTGTTACCCATTTCATCATAGCAAAGTTGAGTAAAAGAACATATGGTAAACAATTGCCCTTTGTTTGGATGATTTGAATTGTGTTTGCTTTGCAGTTCCACATATTTTTCCAGTCCATAGCCCTTTAAGTTTGTCTGCCAGTTTTGCCTCACTTCTTTATCAACCTACTATTAGTCTGGACTTTTGGATTTGGTTGCGTACTTGCAATTAAGCTCTGTTTGTTTTCGTAGATAAGCTGTAGTTATTTATATGCTGACTTCAGCTCTTTATTAGAAGCTCTAGGTATTTCGAGTTGTCTCATGGTTTTCTATTTTTCTATATTTGACTTTCCATTCTTTCTCATGTATCTCTTAGGCTTTTGTTATGAGCATGTGCTCTGCTGTTTTTTCCTATTCAATGATCTGCAGTTTTCTATTGATTCTGAACTAATTTCCTCTTTATAAATGATACTTCTAGTCTCTGATTCTTTCTCCCTCATAAGAAAACATAGTTTCTTCTGTAACTAGTGCCCTTCATCTCCTGCTAAGTTTGTGTTTACAGAATGTTATATTGAAGTACTGATGATTATTTAGTGCTAATATTTTAGTACATCCATTTAGCTTGTTCTTTATGTAACTGAATGGAGTATTGTTTGGCGCTTTAGAGTGGCATTCTAGGAGAGTTGTATTCCTGGAAAGATAAAGTCTAAATAGTGTTAGATCACCTATTTTTAGTACTAGTAATTACTATCTGCTTTTTAGAATCTGTTCTCAGAAATTTGTCGTTCTTTGCATTGTTGGCTAATTTAATTTTTAGTAAGGAATCACCTTTTGAAAGGGAAAAGAGATAGTTGAAAGCTTTATTTCTAAAGTGAAGATACCGGCTTTAAAGGAGGATAGTGCATGATTAACAAATTATAGTCCGATTAAACAATCCAAAAATGTGGGACAGAAGTTCTTGTGCCAAATTATGCTTGCTGATATAACTTATTTTTGGTGGCTGTTAGAGTGAGCATAATGATTTGGGTCCGCCTTACACCCATAAGGGGTGTTCAATGAATTAAGAATTCAAGATACATTCCACTTGGGATATGTATGTGATGGGCGTCTTTTGACCCTCCAGCTACTGCTACTACTCTGTGGTGCCGCGCTCTAGACAATTGACTTTTACCCATTGCCATATCCTTTGCCCTTGTTACATCCAATATAAAATTCTAGTTATTTTAGTGTCATCACCAAGGATACAAAAAGAAAGAACCTTGTTTTTACCTTTTTGTCTTCCCCTTCTTTTGGACAAAAGCAACGGAATAGCCTTTTGTATTTTTTGTTCATTCTTCTCCCTTCTTTGAAGAATTCTCCTCCGAACAACCAGTTAGCCATAACATCTGGCAAAGATGGTGTCTCCATTGATCGCATATTGTTATAAACTAAGTAATGGGTAAGTGGCTATTGTTTCTTTCCTTGCTTTTATCAGTAATTTACCTTTGATCATCCAAACTACTTTATGAGGCTGTAAGTTCCTCTATTATCATCCTACTCCCTTACTCAACATTTTGATCCAGAAGAAGTTAGTGGTGGCTTCATTCTTCATGAGATCCATTTCGGAAAACACGAAATTTTCTATTCACAATTCATCGGGATTTGTATTGTGTTATAATCTGCTAATAAATACATGCATGTGCACCTAATTGCGTTAGCAAGAAATAGAATAATGCCCCAGTGCCTAAGTAGCCCAATGTGAAGCGGACAGGTTGTTGTTAAGAGGATCGTCCACATTTAAAGAAATACAGAACAAAATGAATTAACTGGAATCTTATCTGATTATCTGTTCTAACAGCCTTTAAATTCAGAGCAGTAAAGATGGATGCTAAATTTCCAATAAGCATGTGAAAAGTCTTTTAAGAGTTGTTCTTCGTTCTCCTGTTCGTATTAGATATGTGTTTCAATTGAAAGTATTGTGCTTTGCTGACATCTTATATTGCTCCTTCATTTGCAGAAACTGTTAAGAAGATACGAAAACCAAAGCCATGGAAACACTCAGAACCAATAACAAGAGCTCAGCTTGTACAGATGCGTGATGAATTCTGGGACACTGCCCCGCACTATGGGGGTAGAAAAGGTACATTTCTTGATAAATTCTGCAAGTTTCTGGAACCACTTTCAATAGAGCTGGATGCATGATCAAGTTAAACAGTACTGTTAGCCACTGTGTTTAAATTTGCCTAACCAGTTAGTGATAGGTGAATTGTTAACTCTAGAATACACATCTGATGATGTGTGACAATCTATATGGGAGCTTGGGGTAGAGTGGATTGACAGTATATGGTATGTCGGAACTGCTTAAGTATGGATCGGAAAGATCCTTATTGATGATAAGTTGCTGTAAGTTTGACTTTAGGAGTGCTTTTAAGTTTTATCATGCATTAAACTTTTGATCATAACGATCTGGCTCCAGTAGTCAGTAACTTGGATCTCTCTTTTAGAAAAGAATGACTCTGAATGTATGAAAATCAAGCTGAGCATAATATTTCTTCTTTAATATGCGTCCTACATATAATTTTAAGTAATGCGCTCTATTTCGGCTGTTTTCACTTCTGAGAACATAGTCATTGTGATAACTAAATTCACAACATGCTCTTGAGTGATAACAACATTAATGATCCTTGAGAAATTTTCTGCTAAATCATCTATAGAAACTCTCTATAAGTGAATTTTGTAATCTTGTTAGCATCAGGGGGTGCTATCAGTTTGTAATACTGCTAACTATTAGAAATGTGTTTCATCTCCAGATATGTGGTGCCTTGCATATTGTTTGAGAGAAGCTGCATCAGTTTCTTTCAAATAGTTCATCTAAAAGAAGGCACATTAGCTAATGAAATATTAATTTTAACTTCTAATGAAATGGTACTCTTGACTTTTCAAAAAAGAAAAGAAAAGAAGATTAACTTTCTAAAATGTCAACTTTCTAGAGAACCCTTTTTGATTGCACCCAGGTAGGCTGTCTAGTAAACCTCAATATTGATTTGCTTTCAGTCCATGCTGTTCATATTTGAGAGCGCGGCCCTTCCCCGGGCTGCCCTTTATTCAATGCATTGAACCTCATCTTTTCATGTCCCAAATTGATGGGACAGCAAGTATATGATAACGTTTTGTGGGGGTGATTGCTAAAATTTAGAGATTGTATAAAGCTATTGAACGTATTAGCTGCTGTGAGGTAATATATTTGCTGTATTTAGTGAATAGACCAAGTAGGAAGGTTCACTTCGGAAACAGTGTAATGTATGAAAATCATATTCTTACAACATATTATACTCCATTTTCAGAGATATGGGATGCGCTACGAGCTGCTGCAGAGGCAGACGTAAGCCTTGCACAAGCGTTCGTGGACAGTGCTGGGATAATTGTGCAAGTCCCTGATTTAACTATCTGCTATGATGAGAGAGGTTTGTATTACACAGTTTGATCAACACTTTCCAACTTCCATTCCTGAGAATCTCACACTGATGGTAATTATTCCAATGCAGGTGCCAAGTATGAGTTGCCCAAATATGTTTTGAGCGAACCAACAAATTTGATTGGTGAAAACTGAAAAGGCAATATAGTCAAGTATCATGCTTCATTGAGACTGTAAATGGTGTAAATTGCTCTCACTAGTCATTTCTTTCAAAGATACATTTCCTTTTATGCATTATGGTTTCATTTCATGATATCAAGAATCATCTTGCCACAGCAGCAACCATGTAATATCAAGCTGGAGAGACTTAGCATAATCACCAAATTTAATTTCTGTAAATTGGATCTTTTATAGGGTGAAATTCAAAAATAGCAAGATTTACTAGTGGTAATTGAAAAATAATCACAGTTTCAAAAGTAATTGAAATTTAGTCATTTTTCATGTAAAGATAAATTTGAACAAAAACACTATTCAAAATCCGGAAAAATATTCTAGCATAATATACTGGAGTTCGAATTTTTTACATGTGAACTTCCAGCATAATATATTGGAGTTCTAGCATAATATACTGAACTTCCAGGATGATATACTGGAGTTCTAGCATAATATGCTGGAAGTTCATACACATGTGCTCCAATTTTCAGTATATTATGCTGGTACTTTCTGTGTTGCACAAAATAATGGCTAATAATAACAATGGAAATGAAACAAGTAAGAAATATGCCAAAATTAACTACACAGAATCAAGGCAAATAATGCATCACGGAAGAAAACAAGAAATGTTAAGTCAAGGAAACAAAACAACCAAACAAAAGTGGAGTAATAGAGAAATATCAACAAGAGTCACGACCGAGGTATTGCCTCATAATCTCAAATCAAAAAAATAATCCACAATCTTTTCTTATATCACCACCGGAGCTTTGCATTTAGTTTTGAAAATCATTTTTCTCGAAATAGCATCCCGTGTTTTAGCCAACTTTATCACACCGCGTGGCTTCAAGTAGTTCCCCTACTAGAAACAAGTTTATCAAGCTCACCTTATCTCACAGCATGTGTTTTAACCTCACAACCTTATACCACATCATGCGTATCAAAATCACAACGTGTCGCAAATCGCACCTCAAGTGCCAAATATCACAACTTGCCCAAAATATTAACAGCAACGGTGTTTTCACAATAAATAGTCCATGGCTCAACCGCATTGTACACAAGAATCTCAACATTAATAAATGGAAGTGAATAACTCAACAAGAGTAGTATTTCACAACCTAATACTTTGGCTCAATGTGAATCACGACCTTTATACCTCAGTGCTAATTTTAACAACAAGATATTCCAAGAATAACAACATCAAGTGTACGCGCATGTATTCGCGTCATGTATTCATGAATACATCAGCAAAAAGCGCCTAAAATCAGGGCAGTCCAGTTGTACGCGCATGTATTCACATGTATTTGCGCCATGTATTCATGAATACATCAACAAAAAGCCCCTAAAATAAGGGCAGTCCAGTTGTACGCGCATGTATTCGCGCTGCTTTATTCATGAATATAGCAGTAAAAAGCACTTAAAATCAGGGCAGTCCATTTGTATGCGCATGTATTCACTTGTATTCGCGTCATGTATTCATGAATATAGTAACGACAATCACGTTAAAAATAGGCGTGTCCAGCTGTCTAAGAGAGAGAAAAAACATAAATAGTGTATTTAATGCCGCAATAGTAGTATATACCATAAATACTTATTTTGCTATAAAATATAAAAGGTAACTATAGAAAATAATATTTTAAAATAATTTTGGTTTATAATAAATAGGGTGTATAACTTTGCTATAGGAGGTAAAATTTCCAACTATTATTATGATCATAGTTAAATCTTTTTATTTTGTAAGATTATAAGATAATTAATTATGGTGTTGGTAGAAGCAAAACACAATAAGCGATTATGCACAAATGCATGTGGTAACGTATAGATGCTTAATCTAAGCTCCCGTTTGACCGTAGATTTTGACTTTATTTTTTAAAATAAATAAATAAATTAAGAAATATGATAAAGTTTTGATTCAAAAATCCAAAAATTAGTTTATGGGCAGTTTTTGGGTAAAAATATTTTATTTCACTCATAAAACTTTAACTTTTGTTCAAATAAAATGCATGTCCAAACAAAATTTTAACTTTCAAAAATTATGTTTTAACACAACTTCAAAAATTCTTTTTTCAAGTTTCAATCAAATTTATGTCAAAACGCTAGCTAAGTTTGTACTTCGGTATTAATAATGCATTGATTGCTCCTTTATAATGGTCTAAAAGATTTTCATTTATCGTTTTCTTTTATTTTCCTTATCTTTCCCTCTAAAATATTCTGCAAGGAAAAAAAAAGTTACTTGGAAGATGGGAAATTTTTTGTCTTTTTTTAAGTTTGTATAGTGATGAATTTATGAGGCGCTCTGAAGTATAGCAAGAAAGTTCAATTTGTGGAAAGAACTTAAATTCCTTTAATCTGTAGCCGTATAAATCAAGTATATCCCTTGTGTGAGTCCTCTACTATTCTCATACTATTCGTTGGTGTTTGTGAATTGTGAATGCTAAAAGTTTAGATTTCATGTCCTTTTTAGCAACAATTAAATTAGCTATAAGTTTGTCGTGAATTTGTATTGGAGCTTAAACTAGAGTGAAATTCTCCTTTAACAAGAAAAAAAGAGTGAAATTCTTCCCTAAATTTTGAGTCAAAGATTTAGTGCTTACTTTAGAAAGAAGAGCCAGTCCGATGTTATTTACTCATTTTCCAAACCCTCATTATTGTGCCTATCCAAAAAGAAAATAGTACGTAACTAATTTGGACTTAACCTACATTCCTAATCCTCTATAAACCTACATAGACAATTCCTAATGACACCCTAAGATGGGAAGTAGGACACGGCGGCCGCAAAGGTGCATTTGAGTATTTTATTTCAAAGCAAAAACCATGATATACTTTGAAAAATTTCACGCTGAATACTTAGAAGAGTTTTACATTTACCCATAAAAGCAAAAAAGATTAGGGCACTTTGGGTACATAAATCAAAGATATTGTCCCTTTGGAACTAGACATGTAGCCATTTCCCAACGTTTTAAAATGATGTTCTCCACCTCTTACATAAAGGTCAGCAGTGACTTTGGGATAGCATTAACAAAGATCAACATCTTTGACCAATTACGTGATCCGTTTCAATTTAAATGATTTAGTTTTATTTGATATAAAATTTAAGAAGAAAAAAAAAATTAAAATATGTGGTGCTAAAAGTTTAAACGACAAAAGCTTTATGAGGACACAATAATTGTGTGGCTATAAAATCTTCGCATTAAAGGAAAAGAAGATAAAATAAAAAGTTTAAACTTAAATTGTTTCTAAATATAAAAATACGTCATTTTTCTTGAAATAGATTAATAAGGAAAGCGTGTCATTTAAATTAAAATGGATGGAATAGTACTTGCAAAAAGAAAAATAAAGATTTTGCCAATATTATGTGAGTATGTGACAATTTGACCAATCAGGAGCTAATGTAAAATTTTATATCAAACATTTCGTTACTTCAAATTCTAGACCTATTTCAGAAAAACAAAAAGAAAAAGAAAGATTAGAGTTTATTGGGAAATACCGTCTCAGGTAGTATTCCCAAAAGTAATGGTGAAGTTGATAAACTAGCCCTCCAAATGTTTGTTGTGGAGTCAATAAACTACACACTCTTTGGTTGAATCATGCTATTTTTAACTCAGATTACGAGTATTCAATAAACAACAAATACTTGATAGAAGGTGTACGCATTTAAGCTGATCCGAATGATACCGTACGTTATAAGAAAATAAGATAATGTTATCAATACATTTAACCAATAAAAATGATAAAGTTTTCGAATAATACAATCAAGAAAAAAATATTAAATTTCTTACGCTAGCAATTGGTAATTGGGAAGAAGCTATTCCCGATGACTTTCTCCCCTAAGCTAAGGACCCGTTTGGCCATGAATTTTGTCAAAATAAATTTGGAATTTATTTGGTAAATACATATTTGGTCATAGATTTTGCCCACATTTTGGCAAGATTCCAAATCCCAAAATCATCTCAATTGCTGATTTTGGACCAAAACATGACCATTACATTTTTAAATTTTTTTAAATATTACCCCAAACTTTTATAGTTTATAAAAGAGCCCACATTTAAATAATCACCTCAATTTCTGCTCTTGTTCCTGCTTCTTTCTTTGTATCTGCTCTCGAAAGAAACTGAGATTGATATCTACTCTGAGGAAGCTGTGACTACCCACTTGCAATTTGTCTTGCAAAAACATGGTTTAGCTGACGAAAAATTTTCACCAGCAGTGCCTTTCTTACTTAACCCCAGCTTTCGCAAGATATTCATTCATATGACCGAAAAAAATCAAGTCGAATGGTTTAACGACTTAAAGAAAAATTGAGCTAACTGTTATTTTCATTTTGTTATATTGTACTCTAATGCATGAAACGATGATGCTAATTATTTTAGTTGTACGTTGTGGTGTAGGCATGATTGTAATCTGAGTGATGACTTCCTATGTGTAATCTGAGTAATGAAGGTTATGTATATACAAGATAGCAAGTTTGTTTGTTTGGTACTATTGGGTATTTGTGATAATTTTTGAAACTTGTGGGTATAAGTCATGTTCCATGTTTTTTCAAATAAAAAGTGAAATATGTTTTGAAAAATCATGTCCAAACACATTTTCATCTTCAAATCAAACTTCACCCAAATCAAAATTTTCAAAATAAATTTGAGAATCTATGGCCAAACGCCAGCTAAGTATATAAATATTGCCATGTAATGTGATGACAAATTTGCACATGCTCCACCTGTTTTTCCGATGGATTCTCTTGATTTGTTCTTGGTTTCAAAGAGTACTTTTTGAACTTATATGGGAATTCTCAAAAATATCTTGCAGGTATAGCTTAGTGTATTTAAGGGTTGAGTTGAATTCCCAAAGTCGAAAAAATATAAATGGGGTAAAGACATTTTCTAATATATAAGTACTGTTAAATCACCTTGATAGCTAAGTGTCTTCCAAGTGTGTAGACTAGGGAGCTAAGAGTTAATTTTCATGAGTAAAAGCTGCAGTTAATTAGAGAATTTTAACTCCTATAGCGAATTATTACACCATGTTTATTATAAATCAAAATAATTTCAAAATACTATTACTTATAACTACATTTTCTATTTTATAGCAAAATATATATTTATTTTATATCTTACCATTGATACATGAAATACGACAATTATGTTCTTTTTCTCTCTCTTCCTTCTCTCTATCAATAAGATTCTCAATCCTCTCTGTTCTCCCTCAAATCAGCACAATCGTGGCGTCATCCGGAGATTCGATGTCTCCGGTGACTCGGAGAAGTAGGTGGCGGCAGAGCTGCGGTGGAAGAATGGTAATGTCACGCCCCAAACTAGGGGAGGCACGACTGGCACTCGATACTGTATTCGATCGAGTTAGCCACTAAATATACTAGCTAACTAGACTGGGAGCCCAACAGATCGGGCAGCACAATATCTGAAATACTAAGCCTGGACCGTAAGGTCATGACATGAATAACAATAAGCCATATAAACATAGGTAGACAAACCAAAATAATAAAATACTAGCTGGCCGACGAGGCCGCGACTGAAGACATACATGCCTACACACCTATATATACATGCCAAGCCTATGGGCTGGAGATTGAAAGCAGCAAAAAAAAAACCCAGAATATTATGTCCACAATAGCCTCTAAGAGTGTCATAAGCACTGTCGGGATAAGGCCCCAACTATACCCAAACTGCACAACAAAAGTAACCATCCTATGAAAGCTCTAGGAAGAGGTGGAGCTTACCAACTCACAGCTGAACCTCGAAATCCTAGCGGAAGGGTCGATCAGAGTCCCTACCTGGACCTGCACGCACGAAACAAAAATGCAGTGTCCCCAGGCAACGGGACATCAATACGAATAAAAATGTACTGGTATGTAAGGCAGAAAGTAGAATCATACATAGCTGATGTAAAAAGGTAATAAAGATACCACCTGACACTGAAACTCTGATAGCCTCCATGGCCGAAATCCGACCTTATAGTAATAAAATATGCATGGTATGCTCGTATAATCATATGTCGTGAATACATATATATTGATGTAAATGCATGACATACCCAACCAAATGCTAGCAATGGCGGTCTCTCCCGGTAGCTAACCGGTATCATATTGCCAAAATGTGGCCATCTGTACAATATATATAGTCTTTCGGACAAATAGGCCCCTTACCTCCGATTATAGCTCAAAGTCCATGCATAATATATCATGTATGATATGAACTTTGAATGCACATAATAGGCCATAACAAGAACTTAGCCAACCTTGGCTCATTAGTACTCTTATTCTCATAATCTCATAATCAGCTTCGTATCGCATACAAATGTCTCGTGGAACCTCATATCTTTTTTAATAAGTTTAAAAACTTAACTCGACTTTTAGAAAGATAACTTAACTCTGAATATGTCCATAAAAAGCTTAAGGTGCTTCACTTAGTCCTTATACCTGATTTCTTGATAATTAGTAAAAGAAAGTATTTCAAAAAAAAATCAAATGTTTTAGTAGTTTAAACATAAAAATTATATTTGAAAATTTTGAAATCGACGTGTCACTTTAGAGATTTTAAAATATACTTTAACAAGGAAGGACTGATCGCAAATATTAAATGCCTTTATTTTTAAGTCACACCACCCAAAAACGAATAAGAATTCATATATATGGACATATATTTAAGAAAGCCGACAAAATAACATATATAGACGTCGAATACCCTTTTTAACCGAACGAGTGGAATATCAACCTAATAGCATCATGAAAATACTTCAGCTACGATACCAATGCCTTTCACAGAAGGTCTTTCTAGCAACAGAATAGTAAAATATCACATTTGGCGTCTTAGGAATTTCCCAAAATTCGTGCTAAAAGGAAGAACGAAGCTTAGCCTTAACATACCTCTCCAACGAACGTCCGAATGCCTGTAGTTCCTTCACGAAAGTTGTTCCTTACGTCCTAAGCTTCGAAACCACTATATATATGCAGCTTATACGCACCTATAAACAGTTCATAAATGAGTTTAAATTGGCAGATTTGCCATATGACCCTAACTTGACGAAACGCCCGTAAAATTTTGTAAAAACGATCATAAAAGAGTCCCAAGATGATTACCTTGGCAAACCAAGTATAAATCCTGAAGAACCAGCAAGAACAATAATTTCCTATCTTCCAAAAATAGCTTCAAACACAGCTAATAGAAGGGAAAAATGATTGCAAAGCGTAGAGATTACGCTTCTAGGCACGGGGGCAAACTTTAACGATAGAAATCGTTAAAAATACACCTTAATCACTCAAGAACACCATGAAACCCTCTCTTAAGCTTTCTCGCTGCTTTGGGATGAAGATGAAATATTTTGGGGTCTTAAAAGTCGGATTTTCCGACTTATACCACTTGTTTGACCCGACCCGGTTCGCGACCCGATTTCAGCCCGGACAGTCCGCGGTAAAACAGTCATAACTTTTTACTCCAATGTTGGTTTGATGTGAGATTACTTTGGTTGCAAACTAGACTCGTAGACCTTCGACTTGGTAGATTGTGGGTTACATAACTCTTTATATATTTAGAGAAATGATCTGATACATTTGACCCAAAATTTAAAAAATTTATTAGAGAAATTTACGATAACTTTTGCTGACTTTTATTTCGCAACTTGCTTGACTCCAAAACTTAACATGTGACCTGTGTGATATTATAATACCTCATAACAAATTATTCTTAGCATATTATACACTCTTAGTCTTATCCCACATGTGCAAGTTAACTTAAACCTTCCGAACGCGCGGGGTGCTACCCGAGCCATTTCTTTAACCATGAACCGTTGTTTAAGGGATTCCTTTGACTTAAAACTTTAGTTTAGTTCCTTGATATTACCACACATTTTCAGTCTTATTCTCCCAATGTGCTATACCCAATCATATATATACCTAATATAACCACGCCACGTTACGTATATTACGTAAGAGAAAAGAGAAACACCTGGGGTCTCACAGTCTCCCCCCCTTAAGAACATTCGTCTGCGAATGGGTCAAGTCAATTCCTTGGTTTCATTTCTTGTCCGCTAATACGTTATTTGCGAGGCTATATTTGTTACATTTGCAAAGCATAAATCAAATTCTGAAGATTCCAACTACTAGGCTTCGTATAGCTATCTCGCAATAAAAAAAAAATTAAATTGCACTTTCAAGTCATTTAAAATCCAATTAAGTTGCTGTAAAGAAATAATTGGCAATTATTTAAATGCGACTCACCTTAAGTCGTAAATAGATGGGGTACTTCTTCCTCATTTCCTCCTCAGCTTCCCAGGTCATTTCCTCGATGTTGTTATTTCGCCATAACACTTTCACGGAAGCCACTTCTTTAGTTCGAAGCTTCCTTACCTGCCAATCTAAAATAAATACTGGTACCTCTGCATAAGATAAGTCTTCAGCAATGTGAATATCCTCAATGGGCGTAATACGTGTAGGATCACCAATGCACTTCCGCAACATAGATACATGAAACACAGGATGGACTGCTTCTAATTCTAAAGGCAAATCAAGCTCGTACGCCACCCTACCAATCCTCTGAATAATCTTATACGGTCCAACATACCTGGGGCTGAGCTTCCCCTTCTTTCCAAATCGCATGACGCCCTTCATAGGCGATACTTTCAGGAAAACCCAATCTTCTACATCAAACTCTAAGTCTCGTCGTCGAACATCTGCATAAGACTTTTGCCGACTTTGTGCTGTACGCAGCCGGTCTCTAATAAGTTTTACCTTTTCCATTGCTTGTTGGACTAAGTTAGGACCTAGCAACTGTGCTTCCCCGACCTCGAACCAACCGATCGGCGACCTACACTTCTGCCCGTATAGTGCTTCGTAAGGAGCCATCTGAATACTAGCTTGGAAGCTGTTATTATAAGCGAACTCAATAAGAGGTAGATGATCATCCCAACTTCCTTTAAAATCTAGCACGCGGGCACGTAACATATCCTCAATTGTCTGAATAGTACGCTCTGCCTGTCCATCCGTTTGCGGATGAAAAGCGGTGCTAAGATTTATCTGCGTGCCTAGACCCTTCTGAAAAGATTTCCAAAAATATGCTGTAAATTGAGCCCCTCGATCAGAGATAATAGATAATGGCACTCCGTGAAGGCGAACAATCTCTCGAATGTAAAGCTTGGCATAATCCTCGGCTGAATATGTCGTCCTGACTGGCAAGAAATGAGCAGATTTTGTAAGCCTATCAATAATTACCCAAATAGAATCATACCTCCATGGAGTGCGAGGCAAACCAGTGATGAAGTCCATATTTATCATGTCCCATTTCCATAATGGAAGCTCAATACACTGAGTTAGGCCTCCAGGCCTCTGATGTTCGGCTTTAACTTGCTGGCAGTTGGGACATTGGGCTACCATCTCCGCGATATCCTTTTTCATTCCATTCCACCAATAGATCTATCGAAGGTCCTGATACATCTTTTTCGCTCCGGGATGAACTGCATATCTAGAATAATGGGCCTCCAAAAGAATCTTGGCAAGGAGCTCTCCTACTGACGGTACACATAAGCGGCCCTGGTATCTAAGGACTCCATCTCCAGTTAGCTCAAATAAAAGTTGTCGCTGCTGTGGAATACTTTCCCTCAGTTTTATAAGCTCAGGATCCTCGTGTTGTCGCTCTTTCACTTCAGTAACAAAAGAAGATTTTGCCGTATTCTGAACGAGAATGCGTCCACCCTCTGCATCTACCAAACGCACCTGCAAACTAGCTAGCTGGCATAGATATTTGGTCATCTTGACCTTATCAGCTTCAACATGGCTTAGACTGCCCATGGACTTCCGGCTAAGGGCATCAGCAACAATATTAGCTTTGCCGGGATGATATAAAATATCAACATCATAGTCCTTTAGTAATTCTAGCCATCTTCTTTGTCGTAGGTTCAGCTCCCTCTATTTAAATAAATACTGAAGGCTCTGGTGGTCGGTGAAAACATCAATATGAACCCCATATAGATAATGCCGCCAAATCTTTAGGGCAAATACAACTGCGGCTAACTCAAGATCGTGCGTAGGATAGTTCTGTTCATGTTTTCGCAACTGTCTGGAGGCGTACGTGATAACCTTACCATGCTGCATAAGAACACAACCTAGGCCAATTCTCGAGGCATCACAATATACAACATAACCCTCGGTGCCATCCGGAAGAGTCAAGACAGGTGTCGTAGTAAGCCTTTTCTTTAGTTCCTGAAAACTTTGTTCACATGCCTCAGTCCACTGAAACTTAGCTCCCTGATGTGTCAGTTTCGTCAATGGTGCAGAGATAGAGGAAAATCCCTCCACAAACCTTCGGTAATACCCTGCCAAGCCTAAAAAGCTACGAACCTCTGTCGGATTCAAGGGTCT
Source organism: Nicotiana tabacum (assembly GCF_000715075.1). NCBI lineage: Eukaryota > Viridiplantae > Streptophyta > Magnoliopsida > Solanales > Solanaceae > Nicotiana > Nicotiana tabacum. The sequence continues at coordinate 123,280,881 of NC_134096.1, read as the reverse complement.
CGACCAAGTCATCATAGCTTTAATCTTTTGGCCATCAACCTTGATACCATCGCCGGTAATAACATGACCAAGAAAAGCTACAGAAGTTAGCCAAAATTTACATTTAGAGAATTTAGCATATAACATGTAGTCCTGGAGAGTCTGCAATACAGCTCGCAAGTGGTCCGCATGCTCGGCTTCCGATCGCGAATATATCAGGATGTCGTCAATAAACACAATCACAAATTCATCCAATAATGGTTTGAATACCCGGTTCATAAGATCCATAAAGGCTGCTGGGGCATTTGTAAGCCCGAAAGGCATGACAAGGAATTCAAAATGGCCATACCTCGTCCTAAATGCTGTTTTTGGGATATCAATATCCCTGACTCGTAGCTGATGATAACCGGATCGCAAGTCGATCTTCGAAAAGCATTTGGCACCTTGTAACTGGTCGAACAAGTCATCAATTTTTATATTTAAACTACTAAAACTTTTGATTTTTTTTTTTTGAAATACTTTCTTTTACTAATTATCAAGAAATCAGGTATAAGGACTAAGTGAAGTACCTTAAGCTTTTTATGAACATATTCAAAGTTAAGTTATCTTTCTAAAAGTCGAGTTAAGTTTTCAAACTTATTAAAAAAGATATGAGGTTCCACGAGACATTTGTATGCGATACGAAGGTGATTATGAGATTATGAGAATAAGAGTACCAATGAGCCAAGGTTGGCTAAGTTCTTGTTATGGACTATTATGTGCATTCAAAGTTCATATCATACATGACATATTGTGCATGGACTTCGAGCTATAATCGGAGGTAAGGGGCCTATTTGCCCGAAAGACTATATATATTGTACAGATGGCCACAGGTTGGCAATATAATACCGGTTAGCTACCGGGAGAGACCGCCATTGCTAGTATTTGGTTGGGTATGTCATGCATTTACATCAATATATATGTATTCACGACATACGATTACACGAGCATACCATGCATATTTTATTACTATGAGGTCGGATGTCGTCCATGGAGGCTATCAGAGTTTCAGTGTCAGGTGGTATCTTTATTACCTTTTTACATCAGCTATGTATGATTCTACTTTCTGCCTTACATACCAGTACATTTTTATTCGTATTGATGTCCCGTTGCCTGGGGACACTGCATTTTTGTTTCGTGCGTGCAGGTCCAGGTAGGGACTCTGATCGACCCTTCCGCTAGGATTTCGAGGTTCAGCTGTGAGTTGGTAAGCTCCACCTCTTCCTAGAGCTTTCATAGGATGGTTACTTTTGTTGTACAGTTTGGGTATAATTGGGGCCTTATCCCGATAGTGCTTATGACACTCTTAGAGGCTATTGTGGACACAATATTCTGGGTTTCTTTTTTTGCTGCTTTCAGTCTCCAGCCCATAGGCTTGGCATGTATATATAGGTGTGTAGGCATGTATGTCTTCAGTCGCGGCCTCATCGGCCAGCTAGTATTTTATTATTTTGGCTTGTCTACCTATGTTTATATGGCTTATTGTTATTCATGTCATGACCTTATGGTCCAGGCTTAGTATTTCAGATGTTGTGCTGCCCGATCTGTTGGGCCCCCAGTCTAGTTAGCTAGTATGTTTAGTGGCTAACTCGATCGAATACAGTATCGAGTGCCAGTCGTGCCTCCCCTAGTTTGGGGCGTGACAAACTTGGTATCAGAGCAGGTCGTATCCCGGGGAGTCCACAAGCCATGTCTAGTAGAGCCTTGTTTATGGGTGTGTTGTGCACCACACTTATAATCAGGAGGCTATGAGGAATTTAGGAATGGTTACATTTCTTTCAATTAATAGATCGTGCTATAGAGCGAAGTTATAAGAACATATGTAATCTAAATCGTGCTTTTTGTTTCCTATCTAACAGGCTACCTACGCTCAGGAGATGGCACATCGAGAGATAGGTATGGATCCGGAAGAAGGTACCAGTCGTTCCCCACCGGGTCAGAGGGATAGATTTCCCTTAGAGGCTCACAGTGAGTCTCCAGTACCCCTAGTTTCAGCTTCCCAAGCACTTGTTGGAGCCCAGGAAGATGCAGTACCCCCAGCCTCACCAGTTCCATTGGTATCTGAGGCAGCTAGAGACACAGGACCTCCAGCACCTATTGTTCCCCCCATCAGAGACTAGGGAGCAGGGGATGAGGGAGGCTGTTCAGTTGCTGACTAGGATGGTTTCTATTCATGAGCGACAGCTAGAGTCAGGAGCAGATGCCCGAAGAGATCGGATAGGAAGCTCGACGGTATGAGAGTTTCTTCACTTGGCCCCTCCATTATTTACAGGATCCAGTTCCACTGAGGATCCCCAAGACTTTATAGACCATATGTATAGAGTATTGAGGGTGATGCATGCCTCCGTCACCGAGGCTGTGGAGTTGGCTTCTTTTCGACTACGTGATGTAGTCGTCTTATGGTATGAGGCATGGGAGAGATCTAGAGGACCTGATGCTCCGCCAGCAGAGTGGGAGGACTTTTTTGAGGCTTTTTTAGCCCATTATTTGCCACGGGAGGTTCCGGAGACCCGTCTTGACCAGTTTCTTAGCCTAAAGCAGGGGGATATGAGTGTGAGGGATTATAGCCATAAGTTTAATTCTTTGGCAAGGTATGCACCAGATATAGTACGTACCATGAGGGCTAGAGTTCATCATTATGTGGATGGTTTGGGGGATCATCTGATTAGAGACTGTAGGGTTGCATCCCTATCGGATGATGTAGATATTTCCCGCATACAGGCTTTCGCTCAGACTACAGAGGACCTTTCCCGTCGGATTCGTGATACTCGCAGGGATAGGGAGCAGAGTAAGAGGGCTCGTACTATGGGGTCTTATAGGGAGCCACGGGGTGATTTCAAGCCCCCATTCCATCGATATCCACCTCGGTCAGCAGGTAGTTTCCCACCACATATGCAGGGCCAGCGGTTTGATCGTTATATTCAGTCAGGACCGGGGCAGAGCTCAGGCCAGCCTGAGGGCCGTCGACAGGAGCATTCTGCACAGATGAGACAGCTTACTCCTCCATGTACTCAGTGCGGTAAGCTGCACACCGGGCAATGTAGACAGGGTTTGAGTGCATGTTTTCATTGTGGGTAGACAGGACATTATATTAGCCGGTGCCCGGGGTTAGGCAAAGGTACACCAGCTCAGCCTTCAGGATTCACAGCAGCCTCTTCGCCCTCAGTCCGTGCTCCCCGACCAGGTCCACAGTCTACTCAGGGCCGTGGTAGGGGGAGAGGTGGAGGAGACACCTCAGGTTCTAGTGGTGGCCAGAACCACTTTTATGCACTCACAGGCCGACAGGATTCAGAGGCATCCCCAGATGTTGTCACAGGTATATTGACAATACATTCTCATGCCATTTATGCATTGATGGATCCCGGCTCTACATTTTCATATATTACTCCACTTATTGCTGGTAAGCTTGACATGAGATCTGAGTTGTTGCCACAACCAGTTGAGGTGTCTACGCCAGTTGGCGACTCTATTGTAGCTAATCATGTCTATCGAGATTGTACAGTGTTAATTAATGACCGTCCAACCTCTGTTGATTTAGTTGAATTGGTTATGCTAGACTTCGATGTCATTATGGGTATGGATTGGTTGGCAGCTTGTTATGCTAATATTGATTGTCGTGCAAAGTTGGTCCGATTTCATTTTTCTGGTAAGCCTGTCCTTTAATGGAAAGGTAATGCAGCCACGCCCAAGGGTAAGTTTATTTCATACCTTAGGGCTCGGAAGTTTATTGCTAAAGGTTGTATATACCATCTGGTTCATGTTAGGGATATAGATAAGGAGCCAGCGACTCTTCAGTCGGTTCCTATTGTGAATGAATTCCCGATGGTATTCCCTGACGAGCTTTCAGGAATTCCCCCCGAAAGGAAAATCGATTTCGCTATAGATTTGCTTCCTGATGCGCAGCCTATATCCATTCCTCCCTACAGAATGGCTCCTGCAGAGCTAAGGGAATTGAAGGAACAACTGAAGGACTTGCTCGATAAAGGCTTTATTAGGCCAAGTACATCCCCATGGGGTGCTCCGGTGCTCTTTGTTCGAAAGAAAGATGGGTCCTTGCGGATGTGCATTGACTACAGGCAACTAAATAAAGTCACTATCAAGAATAAGTATCCTCTTCTTAGCCTTAACATACCTCTCCAACGAACGTCTGAATGCATATAGTTCCTTTACGAAAGTTGTTCCTTACGTCCTAATCTTCAAAACCACTATATATATGCAACTTATACACACCTATAAACAGTTCATAAATGAGTTTAAACCGGCAGATTTTCCATATGAGCCTAACTTGACAAAACGCCCGTAGAACTTTGTAAGAATGATCATAAAAGAGTCCCAAGATGATTACCCTGGCAAACCAAGTATAAATCCTGAAGAACCAGCAAGAACAACAATTTCCTATCTTCCAAAAATAGCTCCAAACATAGCTAATAGAAGGGAAAAACGATTGCAAAGCGTAGAGATTGCGCTTCTAGGCACGGGGGTAAACTTTAACGATAGAAATCATTAAAAACACACCTTAATCACTAAAGAACACCATGAAATCCTCTCTTAAGCTTTCTCACTGCTTTGGGACGAAGATGAAATGTTTTGGGGTCTTAAAAGTCGGATTTTCCGACTTATACCACTTGTTTGACCCGACCCGGTTCGCGACCCGATTTCAACCCGGATAGTCCGCGGTAAAATAGTCATAACTTTTTACTCCAATGTCGGTTTGATGTGAGATTACTTTGGTTGCAAACTAGACTCGTAGATCTTCGATTTGATAGGTTGTGGGTCATATAACTCTTTATATATTAGGAGAAATGATCTGATACATTTGACCCAAAGTTTAGAAAATTTATTAGAGAAATTTACGATAACTTTTGCCGACCTTTATTTCGCAACTTGCTTGACTCCAAAACTTAACATCTGACCAGTGTGATATTATAATACCTCATAACACATTATTCTTAGTATATTATACACTCTTAGTCTTATCCCGCAGGTACAAGTTAACTTAAACCTTCCGAACGCGCGGGGTGCTACCCGAGCCATTTCTTTAACCATGAACCTTTGTTTAAGGGATTCCTTTGACTTAAAGCTTTAGTTTAGTTCCTTGATATTACCACACATTTTCAGTCTTATTCTCCCAATGTGCTATACTCAATCATATATACCTAATATAACCACGCCACGTTACGTATATTACGTAAGAGAAGAGAGAAACAACTGGGGTCTCACAGGTAATTTTGGATCGAAGAGAAGTGGAAGAGTGGCGGCGGAGCTACGGTGGAAGAATCCGGTTGTTGTGCTTTAGGCGGCTGGTCCAACATAGCTTGTTCCCTGCTTGTGCTTTCGCAGAAAAAATGTCTACGCACCAAAAATTGGCATGTGTACTTTTTTGGGGGATGCTGTTGCTTAAATTATATTTCTATATGTAAATTTTTTTATTCGTCTCCATTTTTAGTTTTAATACAATGTATACAGTATTTTGCTTGGCCGAAAAATATAATTTCGGCGAACTTTCTTCTCTTCTTTGCTATTTAGTCACATACAATGATATAAATATATTGTATTATGTACAAATACACTCAAATACATTATATTTTTGTATAAATATATTATTTTTCCGCTTGTATTTATGTATTTCGAAGTCTATATTTTTTTAATACAGCCGAATATCACCGTATTTTATGATTTTTGTTGTTTGAATACAGTCGAATTTAATACGGTGAATTAAATACAATGTATAATAGTGAATAATGAATATCTGTGAATTAAATACAATGTATACAATCAAATTGAATGGAACAGTATACATCCTATTTCTTGATTACCTCACTATATTTATAAATACATTCGCATGAATACATGGAATACAACACAGTTGCAGCGAAATTTATGTAGAATTAATTTTGTTGAGTTAAATTAGGAGTGATACACGCTAATTTATCCTCTTTCCGTTATTAAACAGCTGGACTCCCCTATTTTTTAGGCGAATTCCGCTACTGTATTCATGAATACAGTAGCACGAATACATAGAATACAGTCGCGTAACAACTAAATAGTAGTTATCGGAAGTAATTATATATATGATAGCTATAAGAAATTAATAGTCTTGATTTCTGAAAATTTCTATAGATTAATCACACATAAGCTGTAGTTTAATCACACTTAAGTGGTCATGCACTGCTTTTGGAGCCATCATTAATTATTAGTTCAATTAGTTTTTGTTACTAATACTAGCAATCAGTACTTAAAGTGGAGATGCTCAAGATTGCTTGGTATCCTAGGAACTGGAAGATCAAATATTAATTTTTTAAGGGTCAAAATCAAATTACTAAATCTTGACTCCCTTGATTTAATAATTAAAGTTATAACGCGGTGGGGACACTGTATCATCTGCATGCATGGATTTAATTTCTTTTTTTTCTTCTTTTTGGTTCAAATGTACATTAATGATATGGCTAATAAGTCAATGATTGTATAGCAAACATTAAACGCAACGACGAACAAATAATTCAAAACTTATTTGCACCAGTGGATTAGTTAGATCCAAATCCAACTAATTAATATGAATATCTAATTAGTTGTTAGATCTAACACTAAAATTTAAGTGTTTGTCTTGATATCATAAAACACATTAGTGTGCTCAAGAACTTATAGCCCCTGTATCTGATCATGAATATACATCTGTTGTTTGCCATTTGTAATTTAAGTACTAGTTGGGTCTAAATTTTATTGCTCACATGGGCTTGAATAAAATATTTATATAAAATTTACACAACTTTAATCCTAATTTATACATATACACAGTATTAATTTTTGGTAAAGCGGGTTCAGTTTGCCACCACGTGGGTCCGCGCCACTGCATGTATCTCATGAACGTATATCTGTGGTTTGCCATTTGTAATTTAAGTATTAGTTTGGTCCAAGTTCTATTGCTCACATGGGCTTGAATAAATGTTTTGCTAGCTAGGGTTCTATTTGTGCAATAATACTATCCCATTTGAATGGTCCACCTACATAGTTTTAGACACCCATCCTAGAGCATTTTTATTACTCAATTTTCTCATGTCATTACTGACTTTTGGAATGTGACTTTTTCGTATATAAACGAAAATTTAAATTTATTTACCCAGTTTATTTAAGTTTTTCTATTAATTACAAAACGAAACTAAAGTTTTCTTATAAAATATATACAAATCTGATCAAAATGCAATGTTTTTGTACATAAATCCGGTCAAAAACTACAATTTATATACAATTTGTTCATATTTTTATGTTGTTTTTATTTCCGACATACAAAATATATACAATTTGTTTATGTCTTCCTCCTCGAGTTTTAATCTTAAAATTCAACCAAAATCAACTAGAATATTCACCAAATTCACTCAAAATTAAGATATAAACTCCAAATAATATCCTCAATCATTTGCAGTGACACCCAATCCAAACAAATAATAATTTCGCAGAATCTAAATTTCATATTCAAAGCTTCAAAAAATTTTCATGTCTGTCAATGAAATTTTTTAATGAACTAACAGCTAGTGTTTGATTCCACAACCTTTCTTCTCTAGGCGAAAAAGCTAAACAATGATCAGTGACAATAATCCAACAACATATAGCATAAGTTTGTTCCTAGAAAAGGAATCCAGAAAGGAACATCATGAATCAAACATTTTCATTAAGTCATGTTGCTCCTATATCTGCCTTTTTATTTATGTATTCCGGGGATACCCAAATTTGTGCTTTTGGTTGTGATTATTGTATTTAGTGAATTTTGAAAGAATCATTTGATTGAACAAACAATCAGGCGTGATAAAAAGAAAGAGGAAGAGAGAAAATGGATAATATTGGAATCTAATACTTTATATGCTAATATAATTACGTGATAATCTCTTTAAAAGAGGTAAATAAAATTATATTATATATTGGTAAAAATTCCTTTGGGAATACCTTTTTACAATTCTGAGACATTGAGACGAAATCTTATTATTACCATTACTGCATAGTTTAAAGAGATTTTACACCATTAACATATCATGTAACTTGCAATAACAGTTCAACTATCACATAAGTTTATCAAACTAACAATGATGATTATTCCAAAAATTTATTTGTAATTAATTATACGGAAAAGGGCGCCCAAAAATGTCCTTAAAAACTATTTGAAATAGCTCAAAAATACCTTCCGTTTGTTTTTGGTACCAAAAATATCCCCGCCGTCTATGTTTTGGACCACAAATACCCCTTAAACCGTTAGTCTTGCCATTGAAGCTGACATGACAGTCCAACTGGGTTAGATTTACTTACATGATCATCCACCTAAGTAATCCAGCATGGCGAAAAGTTTATTCTTTGTTCTTGAATCCTAATCACAAAAAAATAAATCAGAAAATTAAAAAAATATATCAAAATAGTTCTTGATTGGGGTTTATGATTTGATTAAAAAACTCAATTGTGCTAAAGTTTGTGAATTTATGATTAGTTTGATCTAAATTTTTACAATCCCTAGTAAGATTCAGATCAAACTAATCATAAATTCACAAAACGACTTTTCAAATTATCAAGCTTTTAAGAACTCTTTCATGATTTTTTTTTTTGGGGGGGGGGGGGGAGGGGGAGGGGGGATTAAGCTAATCATCTCAGATGTTCAAACCAAGAAATCAGTTGTTAAAGTTCATTTTTTAGCTTCAAATCACAATATCGAAACAATTTACACTAACATACAATTAAAACTCTTAAAATTTGACAGCAGTTATTTTCAATAACCCAACAACAACTACAAAATATTTTATCAAGAAGGTTTTAAATTAGCAGCTATTTTCAAATTTTGACAAACAAAGAATGACTACACAAGTTTTCCAATAACAATCAACCATTTGAATTAAATTTGAGCCTCAGATCTGTTGACCCTAAAACTCAATCAATGAGTTCGATCCTTCGACACACATGTACAACTTCAAATAAAAATCCCCAATCAATGAGCTCGATCCTTTGACACACATGTACAACTTCAAATAAACTTCACCACAATGGAGTTTTTTTTAATCAAATCATAAATCCCAATCAAGAACTATTTTGGTATTTTTTAATTTTCTGATTTCATTTTTTGTGATTAGGATTCAAAAACAAAGAATAAACCTTTCGCCATACTGGATTGCTTAGGTAGATGGTCATGTAAGCAAATCTAACTCAGTTGGACTGTCATGTCAGCTTCAATGGCAAGACTAACGGTTTAAGAGGCATTTATGGTCCAAAAGATAGACGACAGAGATATTTTTGGTACCAAAAACAAACGGAGGGTATTTTTGAGCTATTTCAAATAGTCCAAGGATATTTTTTACCCTTTTCTGTTAATAATATTATAAATAATTCGAGTAAACTAAATAATTTTTATATCATCGATACATACCGTACAAACTCAAAGTATCTAATTTACTGTCATTTTCTTGGACCATAGAAAACTTTTGGAGCCTCCAAAAAGTACCAATATCCTAGTCTCATGTTTGGTCCCCTACCTTCTTAAGTTTTTTTAACCAAGATTGCGACCAAACTGATACTTAAAAACTTCACTTACAAGTAATATTCAGGATTTGATCTGAAACCCTTCTTACAATTTTTGCTTTCATCCCAAAAGACGAAACTAACGGTAAAATAGTTAATTATTGCTTTTTTGTAGGTTAATAAGTTTCTTGTCTAGTAGCTTAGGTGGATAACCAAAAACCAAAAGTTTATATTAACCAAAACTATACAAAAATTTAATAATCTGGTGATATAAGTAGTTGGGTCACTAAATATATAAGCCGGCGAATAAGTAGTTAGGGTTAAAAGATTTAGTAGCTTCATAATAGGTTTAATAAAGTCATTCATATAGTTTGTCTAATTAATACTACTTTTATTACTTTGAATTAGATGTCTCTGCAAATGCTTGGCTGCAACATATGACCTCACTTATTACAAATACCATATGCTTTTTATTTATTCAACTAAATACCGTCCAAACAACGATGTAAAACTCGAAACCTGTTTAAAGATCCGTTCCAATCATAAATAGCCAAAAACAATAATTAAAAAATGTACAATTAAAGTTTGAGATATATATTATTCCCATGCATGAAATTGCTACTCAATCCTCTTCCCCCTCCCCCACCCCCCACCCCACCCAAAAAAAAGTGACAAAAATACGCATTCGTCCAAAAACAATTAATAAATTCAAAGATTGTGGAGATACTTCCCCTTTGACTCCAATAATGTGCGATGGAATGTATGTTATATATGGTTGAGTACTTGCATAGTTTTCTTCCTCAAGATTTGAAAATTTTCCTCTCTTGTTTCTTGTGAGGGATGGAGTTCCAGCACAGGAACGTGTCCTGTCTCCTTGATTTAATAGTATATATTGTTTGCTCAGCCTTCAATTATATATTTACTGAATTTCAACTTCAAATTACTAGTTTCTCTTAATTTAATTATATTGTTGACTTGCCTTCTCTTTCAAATTGCCTTGAACTCAAGTTCAGGTATTTGCTGGTGATTCCTCTATTGTGATTTGCTAGCTACTACTTGCCACTTGCCTGTTGTTATTTTTGAACTTCTGCAAAATATTAGTAACTACTGATCAAGAGTTGAACCTTTTGGCATTTGCAATCGAAATTGTATTTTCATGTTTTTGCAAATTTATAATTAAATAAGGTAACTGAATTCAAATAGTATGAGGTGAATGCTTTTTTTATTAATATGTAGAGAAGAAAAGATGACAAGCATGAGTCATGTTAGGTCAGTCTAAATGAGAGAAACACGTGGCATTGAGGTTGACAGTGCCTTACTTGTAATTAAGATGCTTTTGATTTTGATGCAGAGAGGATTTCCCAATTTAAATTTTGTCGCCATCGTTTCATTGGGTACAAATTGTACCGTACAATTTTACTCTGCTTTTTGATTATTCCATTTCGATCTTCTTAAAATTTTTCAGAGTGGGAATCATGATTTTCCCTTTGTCTTGATCAATTTTTCGGGTAATGTAATATGGTCAGGCTAACGGAGTCCATCTCACATAAGCATAAATATATTTATAAAGTGTAGACTTTATTGATAATATTCTTTGGGACCCAAAAATATTGTATTATGTGGTGGACATCATTTGCACAATTTGTATCTCTTCTTTTACACCTAAGAGATCAAAGTTTTTTTGCCTATAAAAAGAAAAGTCATTAGTTCATTTTACACACACCAACAAGATTTGTCTTCCATTCTTGTTTCTTCCTTTATTAAGAGTGTTTTGTATGAGAGTTAGTGTTGGGAAGCACTTGTGTGAACCTTTTCTTTGGAGTGATCTTGTGAGATCATTCTCTTAGGGTATTTGGGATTAATTAGAGTGTTTACTCTAATTTTGTACTCTCTTTTGTACTCTTATTGTTATAGTAAATTGCTCATCTCCGCTTGTGGACGTAGGTCACTTTGACCGAACCACGTTAAATTTGTGTCTTCTTTATATGCTTTAATTGCCGTTGTTATCAACTTTCATTGTCTTTATTATTGTCATTATACCATTGTTTAGCTAAATTTCGCACTACTCGGGTTTCCGATCATAACAAATTGATATCAGAGCCGGATCTAACCGGGTTAGTTTCAATAGCCAAAATAACTCTAACAAAGACCTATGTTGAGAAATTTAACCGAAGTGCAAACTTCGGAATGTGACAATTAAAGATGGAAGCTACCCTAATTTAAGGTGGCTTAGACTTGGCGTTGCAGGGAAAGGAGAAGAAGCCGGATAAAATGACGGATGAGGAGTTTGCCGTCATAGACAAAAGGACAAAAGCAAGTATCATTTTAAATCTCTCAAATGAGGTTTTACGTGAAGTTTATATAGAAACCACAACCAAAGGCATGTGGAAAAAATTGAAAACCTTATATATGAAGACGACGGTGGAAAATAGACTTTACCTGAAGAAGAAACTTTATACAATTCGTATGGGTGAAGGTACCTCTATTCTCTCTCATCTTGACACATTTGATTCCATTCTTATGGATTTGAGTAATATGTATGCTGAAATTAAAGACGAGGATCAAGTTGTGTTACTGCTTTGTTCTCTACCCCCATTTTTTAAGCATATAAGAGATAATATGCTTTTATGCAAAGGATAATATCTTTTGTAAGGTTATTAAATTTATCTTAAAATCAAAAGAACAGATAAATAGTGATATTACTGGGGAAGCTAGTGGAACTCAAGCGAAAGTTGGCTTGTTTGTTAGGGGCAAATCCGACTCCATATCCATATACAATAATTTAGAGTGTCATTATTGTCATAAGAAAGGTCACATTATCTCTGAATGCTATAAGCTAAAAAATAAAGAAAAGCATAAGAAAATGAAAAATAAGCACAAAAATACTGACACTGCTGAAGCAAGTGTAGCTGCTGATGAGACTGAGGGGACTGTTTTTTTAGCAACTAATAATAGTTTCAACTCTAACAATTAGTGGATTTTAGATTCGGGTTGTTCTTATCATATGTGTCCTAATCGAGGTTTATTTACCACATATGAATCTACTGGAGGTAGAGTTGTCTTGATAAGCAACAATGCTGCCTTCAAAGTTTTTGGAAAAGGTACAGTCCGAATTAAAATGCACGATGGTGTGGTGAGAATTCTCACCGATGTTAGACATGTTTCTGACTTGAAGAAAAATCTCATCTCTTTGGGCACTCTAGAATCTCTTGGGTGCAAGTACGCAGGTGAAAGTGGAGTTCTGAAAGTTTCTCATGGTGCTCTTGTGATCATGAAAGCATGCAAATCTGGTTCGTTGTATACTTTACTGGGATCCACTGTTATATATCCTACTACAGTTTCGGTATCAGACAACTTGTCTGATTTTGATGGTATTAAATTTTGACATATGCTCATTGGGGCTTTTGCGGAGAGGGTGGAGCAAATTTATTATATTAGCCAAAATTAGGCCAAGGTGAAGATTTGTAATATGGTCAATATTTTGGCTAATGGAGTCCATCTCACATAAGCATAAGCATCTTTGCAAAGTGTAGACTTTATTGGCAATATTCTTTGGGACCCAAAAATATTGCATTATGTAGTGGACATCATTTGTACAAGCTATATCTCTTCTTTTACACCTAAGAGGCCAAAATTTTTTTGCCTATAAAAGGGAAGGTCATTAGTTCATTTTACACACACCAATAAGACTTGTCTTCAATTCTTGTTTCTTCTTTTCTTCCTTTATTAAGAGTGTTTTGTATGAGAGTTAGTGTTGGGAAACACTTGTGTGAACCCTTTATTTGGAGTGATCTTGTGAGATTATTCTCTTAGGGTATTTGGGATTAATTATAGTGTTTACTCTAATTTTGTACTCTCTTTTGTACTCTTATTGTTATAGTAAATTGCTCCTCTCCGCTTGTGGACGTAGGTCACTTTGACCGAACCACGTTAAATTTGTGTCTTCTTTATATGCTTTAATTGCCGTTGTTATCAACTTCCATTATCTTTATTATTGTCATTATACCATTGTTTGACTAAATTCCGCACTACCCGGGTTCCCGATCTTAACAGTAAACCGCTTGACTTAATTAATTCAAGAATAATTAATTTAAATAATCGCCAATACAATCACTTAAATTAAAAATAGCTAGTAAATGTATAATATAAGTACAATTTATATATAATATATGTCTAACTGTATATAATTAGTTTATGATTTATGTATATCGACTAAAAAAAATAAATAATGAATGACTATTTATATAAAGATCCCTTAATTGAAAGTAGCTCATTAAGTATTAAAAAAAATTTAAGTGCTGAAACTAATTTGTAATGAACAAAAGGATACAATTTCACTTGGTGTCATGTTGAAATTGAATTCCGAGTAGGAAAAAAGATGCGACTGTTGGATTAATTCGGAAAAGTTACATACTTATGGGTTCTGATGTAAATAGAGTTATTTTGAATCAGTATGAGTTTCTCTTTCACATACTGGTACTGGTTAATAAAGAAAAACGCTCAACTGTACAGCGAATAGTGAGATTCCAACACACGACATTACTCATTAGTCATTAGGGTATCACTTTGAGGATAATTTTAATTGATCATTCAATAATTTCCTATAGGATAGTCCTCTTGGAACACTTATAATCCATGTATAAATATAAGAATTGAATATGTGAACTCCTCTTCTCATATCTGGTATCGAGCTTCTAAAATTGGCTACATTGATTACTTTCTTCCGTTCTTCTAGTCATTTTCACCATTGATTGACAATAGATTTAAAGAGATCACTAGTATTCACCATTCAAAGATATTTTGATAAAGTTAGTCCATTTTGCGAGCTAGCTAATTTTAGGTATTGCTTTATTGTTTGCGAGAAATTTTTTCTAAATCTAGAGCTGGAATGTACGAATATAAATTTTTATCTTGTTTCCTTTACTATTATGTCTTTTTTTTCTCCGAGAAATAAAAAAAGGGCAGCCCGATACACTAAGCTCCCGTTATGTACGAGGTTTAGAGAAGGGCCGGACCACAACGGACTATTGTAAGTAGCCTTATCCTGCATTTTTGCAATAGGCTATTTCCACGGCTCGAACTCGCGACCTCCTAATCACATATCAACAATTTTACCAGTTACGTTAATACTCCCCTTCTTCTCCGAGTAATAAAGAGCACTGAAATCTATAAAAACAAAATAAGCACTTGAACATTCTTATTTGTCTTTGAGGGTGTTTGGCTAAGCTTATAAGCTGGTCAAACTAGCTTATAAATACTTTTCGGCTTATCTACGCGTTTGGTAAAATTAAAAGTACTTATAAGCCAAAAATAAGCCAAAAGCCATAAGCTGGTCACCCCCGTCTTATGAATTTTTAGCTTATAAGCACTTTAAGTTTGACCAAGATTTTTACTATTTTATCCCTAAAATTTTCCTTTTCAAAACAAAACTCCTACATCGATACTCACTGCCTAACATATTTTTTCAACCTAAACCCCCCGCCTCTTCAAGTCTGCATTTCTCATTGACTATTTGAGGTAAGTAAATTCTCTATTCCTTTGCATATTTGTATCTATATGATTGTGTATTAATCTTTGAACTGTATGTAATAAACGAGGACATATCAAATGTTTGGTGTATTAGTTTCAAAGTGCTGTGGTAATGAAGACAATGTTTCTCTTCAAATATTTTATCCTATTTAGGTTTATTTTTTTACTGAAAAACTTCTTCAAATATTTTGTCCTATTTAGGTTTATTTGTTTACTGAAATTTTTTTGTCAATTTATTAATTATTCTTATAAAACTTATGATTATATGCTTATCATAAAAATTATCTTATCTAATCACAGTTATATTTAAAATAAAATGACAAATAGAATATTTTGTATTTGAATCGATCTCGAATCTAAAATTTTGAAGAAATTACACCCTTATAAGTGTAAACAGTTCTAAGGTTATTTAAGTCATTTTAACAGAAAAAGAGCTTATCAGCACTTTTTTATCAAACACTACAGCAGCTTTATTATCAATTTCACCACTTATATCCAAACACGTAACTGCTTATTTGTTAAATCAGTTTCAACACTTAAAAGTATTTTTCAGCACCTAATGCTTATAAGCTACTTCAAATAAGCTAATTCAAACGGGCTCTTTCTTTCTTTCTTTTTAAAATTTCTACTACTATTTAAAGGGTGAGGAAAGAAAAAGGAAAGGACGATTGTGAGAATTAAATGGACAATTATTGTGTGAAAGACTCTTTTAGAATCTTTATGATTCCTCTTTTTCTCTTTTTCTTTGTTCTTGTGTAAGTACTCATTATACTTTACTTTCTTTCCCCTATTTTTCTGAGTTTTTTTTTCTTTTTCAAAAGGACGATATTTTCCAATTTAAGATAAAAATGTAGGTAACCATGTGCCACCCAAGAATGTCCGATCAATAAATAGTCCAAACTCCAAAGTCCAAATCACACTTGAGAGTTGAGACCGTACGTACACTGCAACGGTATTTCGTTTCGAACCAAACGGAACTCTTTGGCTATTGGCCCCCACCAAATTCAAAAAGTTCACCTTTCCTCTTCCTTTCTTCCATTTTCCTTAATTATTTATGTGGCGTTTGATTTTAGTTTTAGTTTAATGTTTCCAAAATCGTTTAGAACAAAACTAATGTACTTTAAATAGCCTTTTTAAATGTATTGATTTAAATCATCACATGTGTTATGTAAGGGCATTTAAGAGAGTTTATATATTTTGATCACCTTTTGTTATCGTCCTAAGGTTTGATATTACAATAACAACAACAACAATCCAGTATAATTCCACTAGTGGAGTCTGGGGAAGGTAATGTGTATGCAGACCTTACCCCTACCCTGGGTAGAGAGACTATTTCCAATAGACCTTCGGCATCCTTCCCTCCAAGAACTCCCCACCTTGCTCTTGAGGTGACTCGAACTCACAACCTCTTGGTTGGAAGTGAAGGGTGCTTACTATCAGAGCAACCCACCTTGTCAAAGGTTTGGTATTAGATACTTAGATAGTTTCACATGATATTATAGCTGATTTGGTAAGCTCATATTCACATTAAAATTAATCAATGAACACTAAAATTGGTTTGCACGTGAAAGATGATGTTGAGTAATATGTACTGCTCATAAATTGCATAAATACATACCATATCAATGTATTTTTTCTTTTTATGCCTTATATCTCTTTCGTAATCGGGCTGATTAGAATAGCAAAACAAGTACAAATATTAATTGCATAATAAAAATCTAAACATTACTTTTATATTTTTGTACTGAGGTAAAGAAGTAATTGCGAGTTTGGAAAAATCAACAGCTGCATAAAATTTTTAGTGTAAATACATCTGTTAATTTTGTGAAATCAAAATCTACTAAATATCGTTATTTTGACAAAATTGGAGTACTTTACTAAACCAAGCAGCCTAGATTTGTTTCCTAATAAGTAGTGTGCCCTGCACCAAAGCACCAACTAAGAAGGATTATAAATAGGCATCGTCCTAATTTCCTAAGTTATTCGTTCAATTTAAATTTTACGTCCTTATTGTGTTCATTCTGATTTCTGGATGTTATCTACCGTTACTTTTAAGTAGTATTTTGCTATTATTAGCTAACTGTTACTTTTACTTGAGAGGTTGCCCAAAAATTCAAACTCACCCTCTTGTTTCTTTCCATCCATTGGTAAATAAACATTATAGTATTTTTTACTCCTCCATTCACTTTAGTTGTTTATAATTGACTTTGCACTCTCTTTAAAAAATACCATAATATTAATAATAATTATAATAATAACATTTTCAAAGTTTTAAAAAATAATTTGGGAAATGAATAGTTGATAAGGGTAAAACAGGAAAAATAATTACTTTTATATTGATTTGCTAAAATAGATAAATAAAAGTAAAGATATATTTTTAATATACTGAACAAGTAAAAGTGAACAAATAAAATATTAAATAAAAGCTCGTTAATGTATAATAAATAATTAAGTACAATTAATACAAAAAGTAGAATATTTCCGGTTAAAAGGACGAAAAAAAAACATTTCTCCCTATAAGAAAAATATATGCTCTTCCTTAAATATGCATTCTTGCTACAATTTCTAAAGTATGTATTATTACTCCGACTTCACTGTCATCTTAATAACCATATAGTTGGAGATTCAAATCTATGATTATTTAATTATTAAGCAAATCATGTTAAAAGACTCCAAGAAAAGAAAGAAACCATTAGGAAAAGAGAGAGAAGAGATTTTAATTCAAAATCCAACAATCATTATTATTTATTCGATGCTAAAAAAAAAAGAACTCCTTTTCCTTTTCTCTTGCAAAAGTGTACCCAAATTCCTCAGCAAATTTTCCAAGATTCTTCCTTTTCTCTATCTCTATCAGTAACATTTACATTGTTCTGTTTTCGCTCTCTAGCCACCCCTTTTTCTTACAATTTCACAAACACCCACGAATCTCTCTCTCTCTTCTGGTCTAGTAAAAATAAACACAACCCATTTTCTGCTCTGTTCAGCTCATAACTGGTTGTCTCAATTTCTGCAAAACAAATACATTTAAATACACAGTAATTAAAACAGCGTTTATACTCGCATATGCACATGCTCTTCTCTGTGTGTGTATATGCACATGCTCTTCTCTGTGTGTGTGTGTGTTTGTGAGGTGAGTGGCAACTTCTATCGTTTTCTTGAAGGAAGCCCTCGTGAAGTTCATGTGAAACTATGGTATACAAAGAGATCTGAGAAAAAGGTAAACCAAAAACAAAGACCTTTTTATGATAGTAACGGGTCACTTGCTCTTTAGCCACTAGAACAACTAGTTTCTCTCTTGATTCAGGTGAGTAATGTAGTGTTTCTCTCTCATCTTTGCTTTCTCTTTAATTACCACCATTCAGTCAGAATATACAGTGACCCTTTACTTCTATTAAGCTATTTAAAGCTTTAAAGTTTTGGTTGGTTAATTCAGGTATTTTTCAAGAAGAAAGGTGGGCTGCTTTGTTTTTGTCGACTCACTGTTTGGTGGCTGAGAGTTTTTGAGTTAAATGTACTGGGGTGTGGAAAGTTTCTTGTTGGAATCTTTATGCTATAGTTGAGATGGGTTTTTGTTTTTGCTTTGTTTTCTTTGTTGGGTAGTAAGCAGGAGTGGCAACTGGCTAATTGGATTTTTATTGCCTAATGATTTGGTTTAAGATTTTTCTGCTTGGGAATTTTAGCAGTCACTGAACGTGAGATTGGTTAATTGTGAAGGTGTATAATAATTGTCGGTTTTGTTTGATAGTTTTGGAAGGTGAATCTTTGAGGAATCGAGTTTGATTTGGTCATTATTACTTGGTTCTGGGTTGTTAATAATGAGATTTTACTGGTGAGTTTGCAATGCTTTTTAAAGTTGGATTTTTTTTTGCATAATTGAGAAGATTTGGAGAGAGAATGATGCATTGGTTGAAGTCTAATCATAATTCAAGAATATTTCCGTTTTTGGATCAATATATGTACTGATCATGACCAGGGCTGTCCGTGACCGGATTCTTAAGGATGCAAATGGAAACATTAGTGATCACCTACGAAACCACATACATTTGACAAATTGTATTCATTTGAAGAACCACATGCATAAGCAGAGCCCAATCTTGGGTGACAGATCCCTTATGAGGGAGCTTGTTGTCCTTCAGAGGTCGAGGTCGTTGAGGGATCCTTCTGCAAGTCCACCCTCGTGGCATTCTCCTTCTGTTGTCGATGCCCTTCTTAAAACAAGTGAAAGGAGGGATGCTGTTGTCAGCAGTGGTAGGCGGTCTCTAGGCATAGACCGGCCTAGGGATGCTAGAGGTTTATCTGGAAGCTCACCTCCTTTAGCTGGCCGATCGTCATCTAGAGTCGCTTCTGCAGAGATTAATATTGAGCGAGTAGCAGGGGCTCCAAGTGACCGAAGTAGCAAGAGTGGAATTCGAGAGCGGAGGAGAGTTAGGAGAGAAGAATCAAGCGGTAGGAATCTGGGAACTGACTTCAAGGATGAGCGTCCAGATGATTTGGTTCACAATACTGTTTCAGAGAACTCTGAACCAAGGGATAGAATTAGCAATGAAATAGAGAGGCAGAGGCATGACGATCGAATACGGACCCTCTCTGAGCAATTAAATAATGTTCCAATGGACAGTGATGAGGTAGCTTCTTCTCATGGAAGGCAAACTCGTAATGAGAAATTTGCAGCGCAAGCGGAGGCAACCACTCGTGGCTATGGCAGTGGCAGAGTAAAACAGCGCAAGTTTCGACGGGCAAGAAGAGCTCGGGCTTCTGTTCCTTCAAGAGATGCTCTTGCCCACAATGAAATGTCTGTGGCCTCAAATTCATTAGGTCAAGCTTCAGCTCACCAAAAATATCATGCAGAAGAGTGCTACGAAGAGTATGCCAACCAGAATGTGACAAGGGCTCCAAGGAATGGATGCGGAATTCCTTGGAACTGGTCAAGGATTCATCATAGGGGAAAATCATTTCTTGATATGGCAGGTAAGAGCTTATCTTGTGGTTTGTCTGACCCAAGGTCAAAAAGAAGTGGTATTGGTCACAGAGGGAGGGACTCTGCTGATATGCCAATAATGTCCGAATACTCGAGTTCATCTAGTAAATCTGAGACAGAGGCGTTGCCCTTACTACTGGATGCTTCAAATTCTCAGGGAAGTACAGACAATCCTGCTTGGGTTCACGATTATTCGGGAGAGTTGGGTATCTATGCTGACAATTTGCTAAAGCAAGAACTTGACTCGGATCTTGCTTCGGAAGCTAGATCAGGTCAGCAACACAAATTTCGTAGGCGTGGCAATAGTAGGCACCAGAGTCTAACACAAAAGTATATGCCAAGAAATTTCCGGGATCTGGTAGGACAGAATTTAGTTGCACAAGCTCTTTCAAATGCTGCTGTTAAGAGAAAGGTTGGCTTGCTTTATGTTTTCTATGGGCCCCATGGAACAGGAAAGACCTCATGTGCCCGCATATTTGCAAGGTCATTAAATTGCCAATCGATTGAGCATCCCAAGCCTTGTGGGTTTTGTGATTCTTGCGTTGCACATGATATGGGAAGGAGTCGGAATATAAGGGAAATAGGTCCTGTCAGTAATTTTGATTTTGAGAATATGATGGATCTTCTTGATAATATGATTGTTTCCAAACTGCCATCCCAGTATAGGGTTTTTATTTTTGATGATTGTGACACACTGTCACCTGATTGTTGGAGTGCTATTCTAAAGGTCATCGATAGAGCCCCTAGGCGAGTCGTTTTCATGCTTGTATCCTCAAGTCTTGATGTCTTGCCTCATATAATCATATCTAGGTGCCAGAAATTCTTTTTTCCCAAGTTAAAGGATGCGGATATCATCTATACTTTGCAATGGATAGCAACCAAAGAAGATCTTGAAATCGATAAGGACGCACTCAAGCTTATTGCATCAAGATCAGATGGATCGTTGAGAGATGCTGAAATGACTCTTGAGCAATTGAGTTTGCTTGGGCAGAGAATTTCTGTTCCTCTTGTGCAGGAGCTGGTGCGTTTTCTGGCATTTTCTCTGATCAAAAGCCAAGAAACTTCTTGTTGCTTGGCAGACCAAGATCTCATACTTTGTTGCTAAAGCATTTATATTATTTATCTAATGATCTCACTTTAACCTTATTTTATTTGCACATATATATATGGAATGTCCAAATTAAGGGTC
Organism: Nicotiana tabacum; assembly: GCF_000715075.1. Classification (NCBI taxonomy): domain Eukaryota; kingdom Viridiplantae; phylum Streptophyta; class Magnoliopsida; order Solanales; family Solanaceae; genus Nicotiana; species Nicotiana tabacum. The sequence continues at coordinate 123,259,678 of NC_134096.1, read as the reverse complement.
AAAATTTTTGTGCAAGAATTTTGTTTTCTTTCATTCTCCCTTTACTCAATGGGGAGATTACTGAACATGCTTTGATTTATCATACTGCATCTTTTATCAGGTGGACAAAGACCTTCACAGCGTTAGAAGGAGATTTTAGTTTTTCATTCTTTTTACCTTAAAGTATGCTTTCACTAAGAGGGTGGCATATGATTAACTTCTGTTTGGTCTCATAAGTTTTTAGCAAAAAGCTTTAGCCAAATGAGGAAGTTAGGTGTCTAAGGCTAATTAAACTATTATCTTTCTCCTCAGGAATGCGCCTTGTCTTTCGTAAGAGGATATCATGCTTTAACTGTAAGAGGTTTTAGTATCAGTTTACAGTGCTGCTGGAGCATTAGGCATCTTGGATGTGAATTTTAACAGGTTATCCAATTATATGATAGAAGCCTTGGCACACATTCGAATGTACTTTAAGCTTCCTATAGAACCAAAATTGCCTCTAATGGACTTGTAATTGCGTGTTGCATAATAATATCGAACAATTTAGAAATGGCATTTAGTAGATATTGTTCTTTGATGAAGAAGTGGAATCTGCTTTATTAGAATTACTTCCACTTGTTTTTATGGATGACTTCTATGGAAAATCATGCTATTCTTCGTAGAGGCTAAGCTTTGCTTCATCTTCTTTGAAAAGTTGCCTGTTAACTTAACTTTATATATGTAAATCAAACATTTTGATAACTTGTTTTTATGACTTGACCGCTATTACAGGTTGGACTTATATCTGATGAGAAATTAGTGGACCTACTTGACTTGGCGTTATCTGCGGACACTGTCAATACGGTGAAACATTTGAGGGAGATCATGGAATCTGGTGTCGAACCCTTAGCTTTAATGTCGCAACTTGCTACAGTCATAACTGATATACTTGCAGGGAGCTATGACTTCACAAAAGAAAGGCCTCGGAGGAAGTTCTTTCGCCGCCAAGCATGTAAGTGCTCCATAATTTGGTTATTCCGTAATAAATGAGTTATTCGTTGTCCTGCTTGATAGATCCATATGATACTGGATAATAAACTACTGGTAAACAGCTCATGATTGTCAGACAGCACATCATTGCATTTCCCTTTATAAGTCTTGCAAATGAAAGTTAATCAACATGGCTTCCAAAGCAATTTGCAACTAGAATCTTATGTCACGTTCCTCAAGTCAACTAATTTCCTTCTCATTCTCTTTCGATAAAATCTCACAGGAACTTCCGGACTTTATATGCCATCTTAATCGTATTGTTCTCCAGGTTCAACTTGATCTTACTTTCCTCTATTCTTTGGTTGCAGTATCAAAACAGGATATGGAAAAATTGCGTCAAGCTCTGAAAACACTATCTGAAGCTGAAAAGCAGCTGAGAATGTCAAATGACAGACTTACCTGGCTTACAGCTGCATTGCTGCAACTTGCTCCAGACCAGCAGTATATGTTGCCCAATTCCTCTGCAGACACTAGTTTTATTCAAAGTCCACTAGGCTTGAATAATGCAGGGGGAATGGAAAGACCCAGGAAAAGTAATGTTGAGCATGCTGACTTGCCACACAAAGACACAAAAGGTAGGGTAGAAAACATTCAAGCTGGAAATTCTGGTGATATTTACTCTGACTCCAAGATGAAAGGTGTTTGCATTGGTGGAAAAGGGCATAATGGAGCTGGAGTATTTACTCAAAAGGCTTATAGAGTCTCTAGTGATAAAAATAGAATGAGCAGTGGCCAGCTTCCTGATAAGTTGCACCATGATATTGAAGAAATATGGTTAGAAGTGCTTCAAAATATTGAAATAAATGGCTTAAAAGAGTTCATGTATCGAGAAGGGAAGCTTACCTCACTCAGCTTTGGAGCAGGTACAATTCGTTTAGGTCTCTTACAAATATCATTAGCTATGTCTTGTGGTCATGACTAGTGAACTGTTCATAATTATTTTCATTGCTTGTGCATTTCAACTGCATGTTTAATCAGCAGGTCAAAACCGGAAAAGTTTTCTCGGCTAGATCAGTTTAACACATTATCATTAGCTAAAAACAGATCTTGGTTATTTTTAACATTATTATGGGCCTCACTCCTTTAAGAAACGATTATGGAGTGGATCCAAGAAAAGCTTCTTTTCTCTTATTCAGGAAAAAATCTGGACCCTAAAAAAAAAAGGAGGTTTGGCTTTCTTGGACAACCCTGTCTATTCAAATTTCTTGGATATAGTCGTTGGTTTCTTGGTTAATAGAGATCATGAGCGTATATTTACAGATGTCTAGGATGTTAAACTTGCTATTTTTGTGGGGAAGGTGGATTTGACTTGGAACCTAATAACATAAAGTGGGCACATTTTGACATGCATATGGTTTGAGCACTTCATTTGATTGCCCTGTTTGCAGCTGCTGTAGTAGCAGGCTGCTATTCCAAGAGTGTTTTTAGTGCTTCATTCTTATTCCCTCATTATTTTGAAACTCTCTTTTTATCATTCCTGATGTACATCTTTTGGTTACCTGCTTAATTTACATCCGTGTTAACAAACTTAATGCATGGCTTGCCTTCCTAAGTACTACTCTTTTCACTTTTCAACTTGGTTCAGTTTGTAAGTCCATATTCATTCTGTTGTAAGATACCCTTTTGACTGGCATCTAAATGTTGTAGTTTTTGACTTCCTGTAATTCAAACATTTAGAAAAAAAAAGGTCATGCTGACTTGTAGCAATTCTGAGTCTTAAGTGGTATTCTAGACTTGTATATGCTTTGCATATGTGCCACATGACACATGAGAGAGGGAAGGAGGGACTCTATTGGAAAGATATTTTTCATGTACAGTGTGTCATATTGTCATTCAAAATTGGATGGACAGATGCTGCAACTTTTTTTCCTTGTACAAAGCATTTTTAGGTTATTATGCTGGTGTCCTGACATCTTGTTGGAAAAAACTATCAAATCTGATCTGTTAGGCTTCATTGTAGACGGTGTGTGTGCTCATCTAATTTGCTAATTTCGTTGCAGCTCCAACTGTGCATTTACTGTTCAGCTCACATCTGACAAAATCTAAGGTAGAGAAATTCAGGGGTCATATTTTACAAGCTTTTGAGTCTGTTCTTGGATCCCCAGTGACAATAGAAATCAGATGTGAATCCGGGAAAGACGTCAGGGCTGGACCAATGGTCTTGTCAGCATCTCATATAGGTACAAGCCCCGGTATTTATGGTAATGGGATGAGAATGGCAGGCCCTGATGAAAACACCAGGACGCAAGTAAATGACAGAGAAGGTTTGGCTTTTGCAAAGCTTGACTCAAGAGGAATAGGTGATAGCGAGATAGTTGAAGAGGAAGCTTCTCCAAGAGAATTAAAACACCATGGTCAGATCGACAATACACGATCTGATTTGCCGGGAGGGACAGTGTCTATAGCGAAAAATTCATCCACCTCCATACCTGAACGAAGAAAATCAGGGGATAGAAGCCAGAGTTTGAGCCTAGTTAAGAGCAAGGTATCTCTTGCCCACGTAATTCAGCAGGCAGAAGGATATACGCAACCAAGTAGCTGGTCAAAACGCAAGGCTGTTTCTATTGCTGAAAAGCTTGAACAAGAGAATTTGTATGTACCTCTTTTTCCCATCTTTCTTGTACTATCACGTTATATATAAACATTTTCACATTCATTTGCTTGAAGATATAGATAATATCCCATTTAAACAAATAAAACAGGACTATTTCTTTAAGTTGTTTTCATTTTATATAGTAGTACAAATGCGCAAAAGATTAGAGAATGTCCTACTCATTACTTGGGTGAGGAGATATAGGGGTGAATATTTGTATTATATGAAATGTGTAGCAGGACAAGAGTGAGTTGCTCTAGTGGTGAACACTCTCCACTTCCAACCAAGAGGTTGTGAGTTCGAGTCACCCCAAGAGCAAGGTGGGAGTTCTTGGAGGGAGGGGAGCCGAGGGTCTATCGGGAACAACCTCTCTACCTCAGGGTAGGGGTAAGGTCTGCGTACACACTACCCTCCCCAGACCCCACTAGTGGGATTATACTGGGTTGTTGTTGTTGTTGTTGTTGAAATGTGTAGCAGAAGCAGCCCCTCCATCCTTCACAGGTAAGTGGATCGAGGGATACACATGCTAGAGACACTCACTCCAACTTAGTGTTGTCCCTTCACCAGTTATCAACTATAAGACCCCATAGAAAATGTTACAAGCTATCTATACTTCTTTGAGAGTGTAGATAGACCTTTGAGTATAACATCAGAACATATGGCGCCACTTAGTTTTTTTTAATACTCATCATGTGTAGATATCATTAGTTGAATTAAAAGCAGAAAGCATAAACACCATTCCTCGAGTTTCATATGCCTATTGTCCATGCAAGTTATGAACTTGGCACCAATTTTCTCGTATGAGTTAGTTGGGCAGAGGATATTGCAAGTACATGTTTCTGTAATCCATGTATTATATGTATCTTTCCATACCTTTGTAATTCTTCTTTTTTTGATAAATACCTTTTACTAGTTTTCTTAGTTATCGAGTATTATAAACTATATACTAGTTCCTTGATAACGCCACATGAAGCTGAAAGTGGACCTTTCTACTCAAAGAACTTCCTCTTTTCATACTTATCGCTGGAACAAAATTGGTCTAAATCTGTCTTGTAGCAATTTTACTGAAGCTTCTGATGGGGCGGTCACTTGTACATATTGGAATGTTATTTTTATTTTTTATTTGGAACGATACTCCTATATCACATAGTTCTTATAGTAGGTATAACTGTTTATACTTAACATTCAATTGTTGTTGGAAAAGGGGTAAATGTTCCTTGTTTGAGTTGAAGATTCTCATGTAGTAATGTGATATTTCTTCTCTGCAGGAGATTAGAGCCAAGATCAAGGAGCTTGCTTTGCTGGAAGGCTAAAAGAATCACCCGCCGAAAGGTAAACAGATTTCAAAAGTCTATTTTCTTTTTGAATGTAAGAGTCATTGAATATTTTCTGCGCATCTTAGATTTTGAGTATGTCAACATAATTTGCTTGCATTCTGCCACTAATTGTAACTTGACATGCTGCAAGAAAACAGTTGCAATTGTAAGCATGTATGAAGATTGTTCACTTCCTCACATGTCAAATGAAGATGCTTCCTTACTGGCTGTCTTGTCTTCCATTTACCTGGTTATGATGGACCAAGAGGAGACATCTCTTACCCCCCCCCCCCCCCGCCAAAAAAAAAAGAAAAAAAAAGGAGGAAAGCAACTGGTTTATGCCATAGGCTTCGGTTCAATGGCAAGGGGAGTATAGCGCGGGATGTGTTGTAGGCACATGTTAGAGGCGGGCCCATTCTATTGAGTTCCGAAGCTAGAAATAGCTTATTTTTCGGTTATTTAGAAAATAGCAAAGTAACTGGCCTAATCTATGGCTTTGAGAATATTCACTCCTGTTGAATATTCTGCAATTTTTAGCAAACACCTCTGCCTTCCCAAAAAGGGAAATAGATGGGACAATTGCATATTCATAGTTTCCACTGTTGCTTAGGTATTGCATGAGATGTTAAAACTATAAAATGCCAGCCAATAAAGCCAGTTTTCTGTAAAAGGTGTCACATATTTGAATATAAAAGGCCTTTAAATAACATAAGGCTATAGCTATAAATAGTAGTATTATTCAGGTTAGTGGTGAAATGTTGCTTTACGGCACCCAATTTAGTAGGCTGGCATAATCGAGCCAGTTTCATGTTCTTTTTGGCATATTTATCAATAGGAAGATGGTCTTGGTGTGTGTAAATGGAATGTGAGTCCATTTTCAGTTTAGTGCTGTTGGTTTCATTTGTAGCTTTTTGTTTTATGATTTGATAGAGGTAGAGGCTTAACAGGAATAGAGACACCAACTCACATTCAAGAAAACTGATTTAAAGCAAACTTACTTAGACTGTACTGATTTATTTGAAGTTATCACTTACATAATTAATTATTGGTGCAGCTTTCGCGATTGAAAACAAGAAGTAAGAGGCCAAAGAGCTTACTGAAGTTGGTTTCTTGCGGGAAGTGCCTCTCTGGTAGGTCTCCAAGGTAGTAGTGAGTCAAAAGTGAAAATTTTCAGTTTTAGTTATTCTATTTGTTCAGGTCAATCTTTGTTTAGAGGGTCAATTTCATTTTTCAAATAATAAAGTAGAACATGAGAAATGGAAAATGTAACATTATTAATATAGCCTTTTTAGTTTCTAGCAATTTCTTTTTAGATGTTTTAAATAGTTCTGGGGGTAATCTCATGTGCAAGACTCATCTACATTTTTTTATTGGCAACCAGTTCTCTTCTACCAGATGTGAAACCCGTTGGATTCTTAGTTGAGAGTTGAAACTTTTGTTTCAATGGTCATTTTTAGAAGATGTAGTTTGAAAGAAATATTCTGGAAGCATGTTGGGAACTTAAGACTAAAAGATTATGCATTCAAAACTATAAATCTTCTCTAAGTGAATAAGAAGGGAATTTAAAAACAATAGATTTTGTAAAGAAAATTTGATTTTCTTTGTTCCTTTTAAAAAAAATAAAAATTGGTGAGGTACGGTGGTAATGTTTGTATTTTTTTCCCCTCTAGTTGTCTTTGTTTTCTTTCTATGTAATGTTTGATTTCTCTGGCCATGTGGATCTAGGAATTCTCGACCCGTTGGACCAAAAGTGTTTTTTTTGCAAACATAAAGAACTAAAGAAGTATATGTGACCTTTTGAGTTTTTGTCTCGTTATCTTTCTCTGAAAAAGAGTAATTACACCAAAGGTAGCAGCCATTTTTATTTCGTTAGAGAGCTCAAATTAAAGAAAATGCATGAAATAGAATAAGTAGCATATTCAAAATAAATTAAAGAAGGTATTTTTACTTTATTAATCATACTTGATAGGGTAGTTAAATAAACGGTATTCAACAATCTACATCGTACCCTCATATTGTTCCCTTCTTAATTACTTTCACCCTTAGATTATTGGGAAAATTGACATTTGATTTGTAAATTAATCTTGGTTGCCAATTGTCAGTCTGTCACGACCCGAAATTTCCACCTTCATGGCGCATAACATTTCACTTGCTAGGCAAGCCAACGTTAGAATATAATTAGCCATTTTAATAAAATTTTAAATTAATTAAATAACAAGAAGACAAATACGAAAATAAAATCAGAAATATAGTGAATAATCCATAATAATCGCGATATCTAAATACCATCCCAGAACTAGAGTCACAAGTGCACGAGCTTCTAGAATAATACAAATTAAGGTGTGAATAAAATTCAAGTTGTTTGAAATATAGTACACAACTGAGATAATATAGAAGGGGGCTTCAGAACTGCGAACGTTGTGCAATTATACATCAAGTCTCCACTAGTAGCTGTATCCGGGAAGATCTACCGTACGCCGCTGGGACCGACTCCGAAATCTACACAAGAAGTGCAGAGTGTAGTATCAGTACAACCGACCTCATGTACTGGTAAGTGCCGAGCCTAACCTCAACGAAGTAGTGACGATGCTAAGGCAAGTCACTTACATTAATCTGTACGCAATAATAGTAATAACAATAATAATAGAAATAAATCAGGTAACTCATTTTAACAGTTGAAGCCAACTCAGCAGTCATAACCAATTATTATTTCCATCAATTTCCGTTGCGGCATGCAATCAACTCACAAACCATATGCATAATCAATTAACGAATTACCTTTAACGCCACCTGGGCGGGCTCCTGCCTTGTAGGTTAAAACTCAATAATTCGGGTAAATAATTATGAGGTCTTCATGACTCGCATCTCGTTATCAGTATTGTGAAAGTGTAAAATGAGATTTTTGTTAACATGAAATTATTTGGCGATTCTATAATTGATTATGACAACTATTAAGACCAGATTGACCCAGAAGGGTGCCCCATTTAGATGGTCAGACGAGTGTGAGTTGAGCTTTCAGAAGCTCAATACCGCTTTGACTACATCACCGGTGTTGGTATTACCCACAGGTTCAGGATCTTATACGGTGTTCGTATGTTGGAAGCAGGCCTGACAGAGAATTCCGGATGTCGGAACTGGGCTCTAAGGCTTATTTGCCTAAATAAAGGAGAATATCTTTAGATTTGATCGAGCTAATGTGCTCAACTGAGTTGTGGTAGCATAGGTAGGTGCACGAGGTGTTAAACAGTAATTTCGGACAATTCCAGCGCAGTTCTTAGCACGTTCGAGGACGAACATATGTTTAAGTGGGAGAGAATGTAACGATCCGACCGGTCATTTTGAGCTCTAGCACGTCGTTCAGCAGTTTGAGGCCATGAGTAGCTTCACTTCAGGAATTATGACTTGTACGCGTGGTCGAAATTGAAATTTGAATATATTGTGAGATCGGGTTGCACGCCGCAACGAAAATTGATGGAAATAATAATTGATTATGACTGCTGAGTTGATTTCAACTGTTAAAATGAGCTACCTGATTTATTTCTATTATTGTTGTTATTACTATTATTGCGTACAGGTTAATGTAAGTGACCTGCCTTAGCCTCGTCACTACTTCATCGAGGTTAGGCTCGACACTTACCAGTACATGAGGTCGGTTGTACTGATACTGCACTCTGCACTTCTTGTGCAGATTTCAGAGTTGGTCCCAGAGGCGTACTGTAGATCTGCTCGGATACAACTACTAGTGGAGACTTGAGGTATAACTGCACAGCGTTTGCAGTTCTGAAGTCCCCTTCTATATTATCTCAGCTGTGTACTATATTTCAAACAATTTGAATTTTATTCAGACCTTTATTTGTATTATTCTAGAAGCTAGTGCACTTGTGACTCCAGTTCTGGGATGGTATTTAGATATCGCGATTATTATGTTTTATTCACTATATTTCAGACTTTATTTTCGCATTTATTTTCTTGTTATTTAATTAATTTAAAATTTTATTAAAATGGCTAATTATATTCTAACGTTGGCTTGCCTAACAAGTGAAATGTTAGGCGCCATCACGATCCCGAAGGTGAAAATTTCGTATCGTGACACCAACCGTCTGGAATGACATTCGGGGCAGTGACACTCTGCTTTGTTTCTGAAGTAAGTCTGAGAAAAAAGGAGGTTTCTGTGTATCTGGTTGTATGCCCACACTCCAAGTTGCCTCAATCATTCGCTGCATTGGTACCCAACTCGAATTGCTTGTTTGGATTTCAACTAAAGAACTCCATCTACTGCTTCAGATGTAACTATAAAGAAATTAGGATTCTCCCCCCCCCCTCCAATATAAAACCTTCGTATAAGATGGAACAAAGAAAGTAACTTTTAATTTTTGTAGAACAACTCACCTTTGGTAAAAAATCGAGATTCTTCCTGTATTATATAATTGTGAAGCTTCACCAAACTTTGCCAATTTTCCAAAGGCAATTCCACTTATATTGAAGTGAACCAGATCATTATTGCATGCTCTTGGGCACTCATCTGTAAGGGTTACTGTTATTGGATTCCCTGAACAATGCGGATTTTGGTCTTGGGTGCACAACACCTGAAAAACAATGCCGATATTATAAAGATGTCATGCATTTATGCATGAAACTAATATATTCATGCACATTTTTTTTGTTTGTTTTTGTTTTAGAGTTTCATTTCCTTGTCACCTCATTCAAAATAAGGTACAATTATTCTAAAATTATAGATTTATAAGATTAGTAGCGAAATTAGAAATTATGTCTAGTGGATTCGAAAAGATCTAAAAATATTACATTCGGAATTTGTACCTATATTTTCTCTTATAAGGAGATTTAAAAATTTATATATTATATACACCCAATTTACATTATATAACTTTTTAACAAAAGAAATTCAATTGAATCTCATTCATTTTATGTGACTTCGCTACATAAAATATGTTTACCTGGTAGCATGCACCACATCTAGAGCCTTGCTTAAAAAGAGCTTGATTTTCCGCCATGATCATTGCATTGTAGGGAGCGCTCGCTACGTCATTTTCGAGCCCACATGCTCCACCTAGAATAGAATAGTGAGAATAATTTATGTTTTTCAATCATTTAGCCCTAGAATCATTAATAAAGTATGTAAAATCAATACTATATTGGTCAAGCCATTTCGGTGAACATTTGTCTACAAAATTCTATTCGTATATTTTTTTTATTTTATTATGTCGCGGAAGGGAATAGGAAATTGATAAGGGTATTGCAAGAGCAAAGCAAACCCTCACCAACAAAGTGAAATTCAGATAGCTAACCAACAACTGAACTATTATGTTTGATTAACTAAGTGATGCTATAATATTTTTTGTTAATTTCTTATGCAATACCATGTTAATTGGTACTATTTATAGTTAAAAACAAATATTAGTAAGTTGAGGATATTATCTATGAATAATGAACCATTTTGTCAAAGTTGAGAATATTAACTATGAATAATGAACCATTTTGCCAAAGTTGAGGATATTAATTATGAAAGATGAACTATTTTACTAATTTGAAGTAAGAACTTTATTGCCTCACTATTTAGTTTGCAGATTTGTAATGCATGATTATAAAGTAGGCGATTGAAAGATTACTCCATCTCATGATTCTCAATTTCTCATCATTCGTTAATTTTTTTTTTTCATTTGCCAACTAAACACCATATGATTCAAGGCCTCTACAATCACAGAATAAGAGGCATGTAGTAAACATATCTAAATGTATAACAACTAACCATAAGTTGAGAATACCAAAAGAAAAATATATTGATTAATAAATACTTGGCTTAGTTTTTTCAAATGATAAACTTTTGCATAAGAAGCATTTTTTTGCAGTGATAAACCTCATTCTTTGTCATGCCCCGAACCTGGCCCTGGACGTAACACGTCATTCGGTGCCCGACTACATGTGACCGAGCGAACCAACTGACTGACTGAATCAACATGTAATATCATAACATACTGAATGCAGAAGATAAACTAATACATGCTGATATACTGGAAGTCTGAGTGTTGTAAATCAAAGTGCGAAAACACTAATACAAGTCTGAAACATATATGTAGTCAACATTGCTTAATATGAAAAGCCTATGACTCTGTCTAACTGTTACTCTAGTCTATGAAACCTCTAATGAAGTACTGAAAACACTGACTCTAAAAATACTGAATACTATAAAGTAATGATAATGCCCCGAAAGAACCGGGGCTCACCAAATAGCTGGTATGAAAATTCTAGCGCTCTAAATCGTCAACCTGAAAATTATTACTTGCATCATGAGATGCAGACCCCGAGCAAAAGGGATGTCAGTACATTTGAATTGCACTGGTATGCAAAGCAACTGAAAGAAAGAGTTGTAAATGCTGAAATTGAAACTAAATTGATAAGTGAGAACTGATAACTGAACTGATAACTTATAACTGATTACTGAACTGAACAAAGGAAGTAAGGATATGAATACTCCCTCTTCTGAATGATGAACCACATGTTTATCTGAATAAATAAACTGCGGCCTCATGCCCAATATATATATGCACAAACCGTGGCCTCAGGCCTAAGTATATGTATACATAACTGCGGCCTTAGGCCCAAAGATGCATAAAGCATAAACTGCAGCCTCAGGCCCAAAGATGCATAAAGCATAAACTGCAGCTTCAGGCCCAAATACAGGTATTCAGCATTCAGGGATTTAAAAACAAGAGCTGAGAATCGTATTGTAATACTGCAATACCGAACCATACTGAGTTACATGATACTTAAATGTTGAATATAACTAGACTGAGACATGTATTCAAGAACTGATAATAAAAACTAAAACTTCAACTGTTTATGACATGCTGAGAAATCTAGAACCAAACTCATGGGCATCAAACACAAGTCTATATTGATTACGCACTGAGCTCACAACGTCAGAATGAAAGCCATGAATGAATTACGAATCTAGAGAATAGAAGTTCTGCAACTATTCAAGGAACTAAACTTAACTATATTTCTGAAGCAATTAATAACGTTGTAGAAGGAACGTAGTGTAGGGAGAATCATTAACATTCCCAAACATAGAGAGTTAGCCTCACATACCTTAAGTTCCTGCTCTTGAGCGTAATGCAACATTCGCCAACCCTTTCAACTTTAATCTATTTCAATACAAGTCAAAGGGATTCCATATTAGCAATAATACTCATGTTTTGGTCACTTAAGCATTTTATCAAATACCTTATGGGCGTAAAACCTCATAGCCCTCATTAATGATGTTTCTACACCCAACAATCCATTCTCTTGCTCCTAGATAAATTCTAAAATCTCAAATTTCTTATAATCAATATCATTCTTCATCACTCATAAGATAAACAACACTCTTAACCAATAATCAATAATCGATAACCCAAACCTTTAACCGTTCATGCTTTTCTATCAAACCCATCAACTCATATCTCATGAACTTAGAGTCTATAATCATTAATCCAATGCTATAATCAATTAGAGGGTGAAGATATTACCTTTTTGACGTTCAATCCTCTTGAATTCGAGTTCTAGGGTTTCTATTCTCAACAATGATGTCTCAATCGAATATCTAATGATTTGAAGGGTTTACCCATATTAATAAGGTATTGGAGAACTGACATTAACTTAGAATCATCACTAGAACTTACCTTGGATGATGGAGGGACCTTGGAGGAAGTTGGGTTCTTGAGAGCTTCCCTTTCTAGAGCAATTTTTTATTTTTTGGGTGTGGGGGACAAAGTAGGGATTTTAAAACGAACCCCCGGGTGTGCGCCCACGCAGATGAAGGCACAAACGCGCAATTGAACATGCATCAAGGGTAGTCGCACTGCCACAAGTGCACGGCCGCGCACGGGACCAGTTGGGCGCATACCTAGGCACGCATACTGCATATTATCCAGTAAAATGATTATAACTTTTTTCAAAGAGGTCCGTTCGAGCTCCATTATATATCATTGGAAATGTATTTCAAAGGGATAAAATTTTCATGCTTAATGTTTTTCCAAATTCGGAACAGAGTTTTATGAAATCCCGCTAGAAGACCGACCTTCCATAAACTTAGTCGATTTTATCGAATCTTATGCACCTCACTCTTCGTCTTGATTTCAAAACAACTATTTCCACCCGTACTCATCCCGATAATACTTCATATGTCTAAGATTTCATATTAATACTCATTTAACACGTCCACTCCTAGTCCGAATTTACGGAACACATGCAACATATTAAACATGACTGAAGCTGAAACATTGTACTCATCATAAGTGATAACTCATTTATCACTTATGAAGCACTGCAACGTAGTACTGAACACATGCAATATATTATATATATGAAACATGACTGAAGCTGAAACATTGTACAATGCAACTTTGGAAAATTATACAAACGTCCCTAAATTTGTTTGAAGCTCAAACCGTTCTGATTTCAATTGTAAATTTAAAATCATGTACTCGCTTGTTCCCACATATACATGACTGTCCAATAAGGTTTCTCGCAATTTTCTAACCAATTCATATTTTAAATTTAATCAAAATGAGCATTTGGAGGGTAAAATCTCCGCTTATCTCAAAGTCCTTAGCTTAGACTTGGCTACAACATCACAAACATGTTAACAAGTGTCACTCTGCATAATTAGGGATAGTTCGATTAATCAAGTGTCAACCACACAGTGTTTGATTAGTGTAAAGGAATAAATGAATAATTAATCCCAACATAAACTTTTCCATATAGGGTAAATAATATCCATATTTGAATTATGCGAAAATCTAGAATATGAAATAAGAATACATGTATTAACAATACGATTTAACTGTTTTAAAACAATTGTATGTCAAACCTATGTTTCGCAGTAATACTGGTTAAATTTACAAAATAATTAAAATAAGGGGTCAAATGTACGAAAACTATATTGATTCAATGGCATTTTAACGAATTTATGATTCGTGATGCTTCAGATACAACTTTTATTCAACTCTTTTTCTTCAAATCCTATTTGTTTGGAACTGTAAGAAAGCATCAATATGCTTATAATTCCTAAGATATTTCTTTTCATTTTTTTAGGAAGAGAAACTTTTTCTATATTCGATAAAAAATTCGTCATTTGTAGTTTGCTTATGGGTCTTTTACTTAGTATCTCTCTCTCTCTCTGACTCCATGCGAATTTGTCAAACATATATACGAAGAAACATTTCTTTTATTTTCAGGTGGAACATAATATTTTAGTATATCTAAAATAGTTCTTATATAGAAGTATTTCTTCATATCAAGTATCACATTTCAATCCCCTCATTTTTTGGGGTTTTTTCTTTTCAACTTTCTAACGGAGTCAAAAGTAGATTCATTTTATGAAAGTGTAGAAACCAAAAATAATGACTCATGAAACTGTGACACCCAACCTATCATTTTTGCTTTATTGATTTCCGTTTTCCTAAATAAAACTCTTCGTATGTGCTTTCACTGTTTTATGACCTGCGGGGATGGTTAGTTCGAGATTTAGAAGTGTTCGAGTTGAAATCGGAACATTTGGTTCTTTAATTGGCTTTAAAAGGCTAAGTTTGACTTTGGTCAACATTTTCAGTAAACGACCTCGGAACCGGGATTTAACGATTCCAATAGGTTCGTATGATAATTTTGGACTTGAACGTATGTTCGGATCGGGTTTTGGATGACCGGGAGCATTTCAGCATTTAATATTGGAAGTTGGCGCATTGAAGGTTTTAAAGTTCTTTAAATTTGGTTTGGAGTAGGTTTTGGTGTTATCGAGGTCCATTTGGGATTCTGAGCTTAGGAATAGTTCCGTATGGTAATTTAAGACTTGCACGCAAAATTTTGTGTCATTCTGAGTTGTTTAAGTATGAATAGAAGCGTTCGGAGTAAGTTGGAAGAATTTGAAGTTCATAGTTTGATCCTATTGGTTTTGGGTTGCAATTCTTAGTTTTAATGTTATTTTTTGTGTTCCGAAGGTGCGAGCGAGTCCGTTTTAGGTTTACAAACTTGTTGGTATGTTTGGACCAGGCCTCGAGGGCCCCGGATGCCATTCAGACGATGCGCGAAAGACGTTTGGCCTTGGTCGAACAGCTGAAGCATCCAGCTTCTGGTGCAATCACACCTGCGGAGGGCCAGGCGCAGGTGTGAGCTCGCAGAAGCGAGCCAGCAGCCACAGAAGCGGCCCAACATAGGCAGCCCAGAAACTGCAGATGCGGGTGAGGGGCGACCGCAGAAGCGGCAAAAGTCACAGGTTCGGCACACACGTCGCAGCTGCGGTCCCGAAGAAGCGGGCATGTGGTCCGCAGATGCGTAAGTGGCCATCAGAGGGGGAGCCGCATCTACGAGGTACTTTTCGCAGATGCGACCATAGAGCCGCAAAAGCGGAAGTCCTGGAGGCAGAAAGGTTCATTTATTACGGGACTTAGGCCATTTTTGACTCATTTCATTCATTTTCTTGGGCGATTTTGGAGCTTTTGGAGAGGGATTTTCACCTAGATATTGGAGGTAAGTAATTTCTATCTAATGTAAGTTAAATACATAGATTATGGATAGATTTTAATATGTAAAATTGTGAAAAATTATGGATTTAGTTGAAAACCCTAGGTTTAATTAAAGATAGGATTTAACCACGAAAATGGTTGTGGGTTTGAGTAAAAATTATTTATTTGAGTTCGTGAGGTTATTAGTAATATTTATTTTCGAAACTTTTCGGAATTCGGGCGCGTGGGCCCGGAGAAATTTTTTAAGAATCTTTCAATTTGGGCTGGGTAATTACTCTAGTAGCTAAATCATTAACCTTTGAGCGTATATTGTTTAATTTATATAACATTTGACTAGTTTCAAATCATTTGGCACTGAGTTGAGAATTTTGGGCGAATTTGAGGTCGGAAAGCGAGCTTTGAGACAAAGTAAGTCTCTTGTCTAACCTTGTAAGAGGAAATTTACCCCATAGGTGATTTAAATTGCTAATTGTTGCTAATTGTGGGGGATACATACGTATGAGGTGACGAGAGTCCGTACATAGATACTATTTATGCTTATGTCCGGGTAATTTAGGACCCGCATCATGAAATACTTGTAATTTTTTTACCCTACTTGTTAAATTAAAGTATTAGATTAGAACTTGATAAAGGAATTGTAAAAGGCCGAATTTCACTTATTTGAGTTTTAGCAGGTCACTTGACCGTTAATAGAAATTGTGCTTCTTTGCGTATTAGCCTTGTAATAACTTTTAAATCGGATGTTCATAAAGTATCATCTCTTATTGTGGAGCGGGCCGAATGCCTCGGCAGTTGATAGATGCATGTATGTTTCTTGCTGCATGACCCTCGGCAGTGTACACGTTATTCTGGATCGGGCCGTACGACCTCGGCATAATCGTGCGTGATAGTACTCAAAGTTTGATTATATTGATATTTCTTTTATGGTTTGAGAGGTTAAAATTATATAAAACAGATATTGATCTGGATGTATCATTAGTGAAAGAATTATTTATTTTTCGATTTTTTATTGAGTTATTATTATTATTTACATAACTCATGCTTATCTATAACTTATGTATTTCTTTATTGATATTCCATAGTAAGTGTCGATGCCGATCCCTCGTCACTACTTCTTCGAGGTTAGACTTGATAATTACTAGGTATATGTTGTTGATGTACTCACGCTACACTTCTGCACTAACCGTGCAGGTTCTTAGGCAGGCACATCTGGTGGCTATCCCGGTGTGCACTCTTGATACTCCGACACTTAGTGGTGAGTTGCTTCCCGAGCCCGTTCTGCAGCACCCGAAGTCTTTCTTTTATACTTACTTTCTATCTACTTTATTTTAGACAATAGCTTAGTGTTTTGTATATTCTACTAGTAGCACATACACTTGTGACACCAGGTCTTGGTACACATTCTAATAGACTTTATAGTTTTGGAGTACTTGTATATCTATGATTTCACTCAGTTGCTTTCGTTTTATTTATTAAAATTTCTACCTCTTAAATCTCTTAATAAATAGAATTTAAATACTTGGAAACTTACTAAAAAGAGTAATCACGTAGCTAGTTTACCGTTGGCTTGTCTAGCGATGACATTGGACGCCATCACGGCCTATAGGAGTAATTAAGTCGAGACAACATGGTATCAGAGCACTAGGTTCACGTAGGTCTCACAAGTTATGAGCAGGCCTAATAGAGTCTTGCAGATCGGTGCGGAGACATTCGTACTTATCTTCGAGAGGCTATAGGGTGTTAGGAAACTACTCTTTCTTCATCTCCTATCGTACAATTGATGTTGTGCTAAGTATCTTTCTCTTATTCTCTCACAGATGGTGACAACGCGCGCAGCAGATGTATCCGATCATGGAGGAGTTGCTCCTCGTATTGCTAGAGGCCGAGGGAGGGCTCCAGCTCATGGTAGAGGATGAGGACGTCCTAGAGTTGCTCCAGTTCTTGCCACTAGTGGATCCAGTAGAGGATCCTATTATTGAGGAGCAAGGCGAGGTGCCTGTAGCAGAGCCAACACCGGTAGATTTCACGTCTGCACCAGGATTCCATGAGGTCATGGGCTGTATGCGGCCGTATGCTGCGGTTCATAGATTCTATGATTCAGAATTGTTTATTTCCAGCGGACCCAGCCACATCTTAGGTGGGAGAGGGAGCACATACCTCTACCGCTTAGGCTCCAGGGCATGCAACTGCCGTATATAAGACTCTAGGTGCACTACCCGTGGGTGAATTTCAACCAGTTGTAGCATCCATACCTGAGCCCAGACCAGCTGCGGCTGACGATCCACATAAGCTATTGGACAGATGGACTAGGCTACATCCTCCTATCTTTGGGTTTGAGCGGCATGATGACCCCCAGGATTTTATTGATCGGTGCAGAGACAGACTGCATAACATGAGGATATTGGAGTCCCACAGGGTGGACTTTGCCACTTTCCAGCTGGAGGGCAGGGCCCCTAGATGGTGGCAGTCCTATCTTCTTGGCAGACTAACAGATTCTCCTCCCATGACTTGGGACTGGTTCACCCGTATTTTTCTGGATAGGTATATTCTGCCCTCTCAGAGGGAAGTGTTATGGTTTCAGTTTGAGCAACTCCAGCAGGGTCAGATGTCAGTGGCTCACTATGAGGCGAGGTTCTCTGAGTTGTCTCGCCATGCACTTATGATACTTCCTACCGACGCAGAGAGAGTGCAGAGGTTTGTTGCAGGTTTGCACTTTGGTATTCAGGCCACTATGGCCCGAGAGATTGAGATGGGGACTTCTTACGAGATAGTTGTGGAGATAGCTCAGAGGATCAAGGGTATACGTCAGCATAGTCGGGAGCAGGATACGGGGGATAAGGGGTTTCAGTATTCTAGGGAGTTCAGAGGTGCCCCGTCTGGGGCAGAGGCCAGTTTGTGAGGGGTAAGTCTAGCGGGCCCACATATCCAGCACTGCCACCTCCTCGGGGTGCTCCAGTGCGACCTTATTTCAGCGCCATGCCAGAGAGTTCCTACTGCCCAGCAACTATTCAAGTTTCCTTGAGTGGGTATTCAGGCTATCAGGGCCAGACTTCAGGTCAGCAGTCCACCGTACCGAGAGGTTGCTTCGAGTGCGAGGATCTCAGTCATGTGTGGAGGCTTTTCCCCAGGCTTCGGGGCAAGACAGTGTAGCAGGGTCAACAGCCTATGATTCCATCACCAGTTGCCCCACCAGCCGTCCAGCCGCCTATAGGCGGAGAATAGGTGGGTAGGGGTCGTCCTAGAGGTGGAGGCCAGTCAGGTGGCACTCCACCTAGGTTCTATGCTTTTCTGGACAGACCAGATTCAGTGGCCTCAGATGCCTTTATCACATGTATTATTTCTGTTTGCGGTAGGGATGCTTCAGCACTATTTGATCTAGGGTCTATATATTCATATGTTTCATCTCTATTTGCTCATTTCCTGGGAGTTTCTCGTGAGTACTTGGGTACTCCTGTTTATGTGTCCACACTAGTGAGCGATTCTGTAGTTGTGAATTGGATCTATCGGTCCTGCATTATTACTTTATGTGGTTATGAGACCCGAGCGGATCTTCTGTTACTCGATATGACTGACTTTGAGGTCATCCTGGGCATGGATTGGTTGTCTCCATATCACGCCATCCTTGATTGCCATGCCAAGACTATTACCTTGGCGATGCCAGAGTTGCCTAGATTGGAGTGGAAGCGTTCGTCTGTCAGTACATCTAGTCGGGTTATCTATTTTTTGAAGGCTATACATATGGTCGAGAAGGGTTATTTGGCTTATCTAGCTTATGTTCGGTATACTACTACAGAGACTCCAGCGATTGATTCAGTGTCTGTGGTCCGGTAGTTCTCCGATGTGTTTCCTTCTGATCTTTCAGGTATGCCACCAGATCATGATATTGATTTCTGTATTGATTTGGCTCCAGGTACCCAACCTATCTCTATTCCATCGTACTGCATGGATCCAAAGAAGTTGAAGGAACAACTTGGGGAGTTGCTAGTAAAAGGGTTCGTTAGACCGAGTATATCACCTTAGGGTGCACCGGTGTTGTTCATGAAAAAGAAGGATAGGACTATGTGGATGTGCATTGATTACCACCAATTGAACTAAGTTACCATTAAGAACAAGTACCCGTTGCCGCATATTGATGATTTGTTTCACCAGCTTCAGGGTGCCAGGGTGTTCTCTAAGATCGACTTGAGATCGGGGTACCATCAGTTGAAGATTCGGGATTTGGATGTCCCGAAGACAGCTTTCCAGACTAGATATGGCCATTACGAGTTTCTAGTGATGTCCTTCGGTTTGACTAATGCCCCGACGACATTCATGGATTTGATGAACCGGGTGTTCAGGCCATACATTGATTTGTTTGTCATTGTCTTCATTAATGACATTTTGATCTACTCGCGTAGCATGGAGGAGCACGAGAAACATTTTTGAGTGGTGCTTTAGACCTTGCGGGAACAAAAGCTATATGCTAAGTTCTCCAAGTGTGAGTTCTTGTTAGATTCCGTGGCATTCTTATGGCATGTTGTATCAGGCGAGGGTATTAAGGTATACCCCAAGAAGATCGAGGCAGTTCAGAGTTGGCCTCATCCTACCACAACGACTGAGATCAGGAGCTTCCTGGGGTTAGCAGGTTATTATCATCGGTTTGTGGAGGGCTTCTCATCTATTGCAACATCTTTGACCAAATTAACCCAGAAGGGTGCTCCATTCCGATAGTCCGATGATTGTGAGGTGAGCTTTCAGAAGCTCAAGATCGCATTGACTTCAGCACCAGTGTTAGTGTTGCCTTCCAATTCATGCATGCATACTGTGTATTGCGACACTTTGTGCGTTGTTTTGGGTTGTGTATTGATCTAGGAGGGGCAAGTCATTGTATATGCTTCACGTCAGTTGAAGCCCCACGAGAAGAATTACACTGTTCATGATTTAGAGTTGGCCATGATTGTTCATGCTCTCAAGATCTAGAGGCATTATCTTTATTGGGTGTCCTGTGAGGTTTACACCGATCATCGCAGCTTGCAGCATTTGTTCAAGTAGATGTATCTCAATTTGAGGCAGCACATGTGGCTTGAGTTACTAAAAGATTATGATATTACCATCTTTTATCATCCAGGCAAGTCTAATGTAGTTGCGTATGCCTTGAGTAGAAAGGCGGAAAGTATGGGCAGTTTGGCATTCATTTCAGCAGAGGAGAGGCCATTAGCTTTGGACATTCAGTCCTTGGATAACATAATTGTGAGGTTGGATATTTCAGAGCCTAACCGAGTTCTTGCATGCGTTGTCGCCCAGTCTTCACTATTCGAGCATATCAAGGCTCGTCAGTTTGATGATCCGCACTTATTGGTTCTCAGAGAGACAGTACTACAGGGTGGTGCCAAAGAGGTTACCATCAGGGAGGATTGTATTATACGACTCCCTGGTCGCCTATGTGTTCCTAATCTTGATGGATTGAGGGAGAAGATCCTAGAGGAGACATATAGTTCTCGGTATTCTATTCATCCAGGTGGTACAAAGATGTATCGCGACCTGAGACAGCATTATTGGTGGCGGTGGATGAAGAAGGACATAGTTGAGTATGTAGCGAGGTGACTTAATTGTCAGGAAGTTAAGTATGAGCATCAGAGGGCAGGTGACCTACTCCAGCAGATGACTATACCTGAGTAGAAATGGGAACGCATCACTATGGACTTCGTAGTTGGGTTTCCGCAGACCTTGTAGAAGTTTGATGTAGTTTGGGAAATTGTCGACAGGTTGACCAAGAAGGATAGGACTATTGGAGGGCAGTACATAGTGATTTGGGGACTCGGGTAGAGCTCATCACAACCTTTCATCCGCAGACCGAAGCGTACAGTTCAGATCTTGGAAGATATGCTCAGAGCATGTGTGATTGACTTCGGAGGGCTGTGGGATAGACTCTAGCCTTTGGCCAAGTTTTCTTACAACAACAGTTATTAGTCCAACATCGAGATGGCTCCATTCGAGGTTTTATATGGTCGGCGATGTCGTTCGCCCATTGGATTGTTTGAGCCTAGTGAGGAATATTTGTATTATATGAAATGTGTAGCAGGACAAGAGTGAGTTGCTCTAGTGGTGAACACTCTCCATTTCCAACCAAGAGGTTGTGAGTTCGAGTCACCCCAAGAGCAAGGTGAAAGTTCTTGGAGGGAGGGAGGCGAGGGTATATCGGGAACAGCCTCTCTACCTGAGGGTAGGGGTAAGGTCTGCGTACACACTACCCTCCCCAGACCTCACTAATGGGATTATACTGGGTTGTTGTTGTTATTGTTGAAATGTGTAGCAGAAGCAGCCCCTCCATCCTTCACAGGTAAGTGGATCGAGGGATACACATGCTAGAGACACTCACTCCAACTTAGTGTTGTCCCTTCACCAGTTATCAACTATAAGACCCCATAGAAAATGTTACAAGCTATCTATACTTCTTTGAGAGTGTAGATAGACCTTTGAGTATAACATCAGAACATATGGCGCCACTTAGTTTTTTTTAATACTCATCATGTGTAGATATCATTAGTTGAATTAAAAGCAGAAAGCATAAACACCATTCCTCGAGTTTCATATGCCTATTGTCCATGCAAGTTATGAACTTGGCACCAATTTTCTCGTATGAGTTAGTTGGGCAGAGGATATTGCAAGTACATGTTTCTGTATCATCCATGTATTATATGTATCTTTCCATACCTTTGTAATTCTTCTTTTTTTGATAAATACCTTTTACTAGTTTTCTTAGTTATCGAGTATTATAAACTATATACTAGTTCCTTGATAACGCCACATGAAGCTGAAAGTGGACCTTTCTACTCAAAGAACTTCCTCTTTTCATACTTATCCCTGGAACAAAATTGGTCTAAATCTGTCTTGTAGCAATTTTACTGAAGCTTCTGATGGGGCGGTCACTTGTACATATTGGAATGTTACTTTTATTTTTTATTTGGAACGATACTCCTATATCACATAGTTCTTATAGTAGGTATAACTGTTTATACTTAACATTCAATTGTTGTTGGAAAAGGGGTAAATGTTCCTTGTTTGAGTTGAAGATTCTCATGTAGTAATGTGATATTTCTTCTCTGCAGGAGATTAGAGCCAAGATCAAGGAGCTTGCTTTGCTGTGTCAACAAGAAAATATGAATCCGCATATTAAAAATGTCAAAAAAGGAGAGAAGAATTGAAAATTTAATACAATCCCAAAAAATAAGAAGAATTTATGGTAGATAAATAAATCACTAATATAATTGAGGTAGAAGAGGATGAAATCCAAGAAGAAAAAGAAGTTGGTGAGAGTTTAACAAAGATCTTTTAGAAAATTAGGAAATCCTAAAAGAATTGAATAATAATCCTAGAAAGTAGAAATATATATAATCCTAGTTAAGAAATCAATTATAAATAAATTATTAAAAATTTGACATCTCAAAAAGCTAGAAAAATTAACTTCAAAATAAAATTTTATTAAATGAGTTTTTAAATATGAAAAAACTTAGGCCCCCCCGTTGAAGTTTGACTTTAGGCCCCGATTGCCGTTGAGCCGCCCCTGGTAATCTCTACTTTAGATCATCGATCTATATGTTATATTCCATAGTACGCGCAAGAAACATCAATATTTCTATGTTTAAAAGGGGTTAATGCAGACTCGGAGTTCATTACTCAAATGGTCACTCAACTATCCCAAATTATCTGCTAGTCACTTTTCTTTCGTTTGTAACAATAAAGTCACTTAACTATGCATATAACACTCAGAAAGTCACTCAACTAGATTTTCCAAAATTTTAATTGTCAAATACCTATTTTACCCTCTAAATTATCAAAGAAATTTTTAAATATTATAAGTTTTTTCTCTTTTTAATCAACATTATGTACTTACCTATAAAAAATTATATTTTATTTATAAAATAAAAAATAAAAAATTAGTTTTCAGCTCATATAATGACGGAATAATAATATAATTGAGCATAATTTTCAACCATATATAATGTATATTATAAAAATACCTTTATTTAAATAATTATTTTTATATTACGTGCATGGAAATATATATTTTACAACCTTTATTTTATTTTATTCTCAATTGTGTAAATAAATATTTTAATTTTTGTTATTAATACTAAAATTATTACGAACAAATTATTCTAATTAATTTTTTTACTTGCTCATTATTTTGTTATTCCAGCATTATATATGCTTAAATACTTTTATTTTTTTAATTTATAAATAAAATTTATTTATTATATAGGTAAGTCCATAATATAAATTTAAAAGAGAAAAATCATAATATTAAAAAGTTAAAAAAATAAAACGAAAATAAATATTTATAATTTAGAGGGTAAAATAGGTATTTGACAATCCAAAATTTGAAAAATCTAATTGAGTAACATTCTGAGTGCTATAGGCATAGTTACGTGACTTTGTTGTTACAAAAGAAAGAAAATATGACTTTAGCAGGTAATTTGGGATAGTTGAGTGACCCTTTGAGTAATGGACTCTACAGACTTGTACACAAATTTCTTTTGCACCATTGCACATTTTTTCTTTGTGTACAACCTACTAAACCCCTACGGGCGGATTTAGGATTTAACGTTTACTAGTTCCTACATTAACATCAAGTAAATTTAATATAATAATTCGATTCACAATTAAATATTTGTAGATATATAATAGAATTCTTAATATATAAATAAAGTTTGAGCAAAAGCTACTGGGTTCTCATGAATCGATATGCCGTAGTCTAGATTCGCCACTGTAAACACCTTATGATAATTATTCATATCCATATTTAACTAGTAACTCAGATTTTTACTACATTGCAAACACATTTTCCTCCGATAATTCAAGTTCTTGAATTGTTAAAAACTTGTATCCGAGGGCTATTCTGTAATAACCCGACTTGTCATTTTAAGAATTTATATTCCATTCGGTGGCTTAAGGTCTCGAGCAGCTTTGAAATGTGTATTATGACTTGCGAGGGTGGTCAAGTTTGATTTTCGGATGATTCAGGATTTAATTGAAATAACAATTCTTGTTTTGGAAGCTTAAGTTGAAATAATTGACCGGATGGTGAATTATGTGTAAACGACCCCCGAAATGGAGTTTTAGGAGCGTGTCCAGAAAATCTTTTGGAAGTCCGTAGTGAACTTTTGCTTGGAATGGCGAAAGTTTAATTTTTGGGAAGTTTGACCGGGGAGTTGACTTTTTGATATCGGAGTCGGAATCCAATTCTAAAATTTCTTATAGATCTGTTATATCATTTATGACTTGTGTGAAAAATTTGAGGTCAATTGAAATTGATTTGATAGGTTTCGGCGCAAAATATAGAAGTTGGAAGATTTGAAAACTCATAATTCGATTCGATGCGCGATTCGTAATTTCGGCGTTGTTTGGCATAGTTTGAAGCCTCAAATAAGTTCGTATTGTATTTTGGGACATGTTGGTATATTTGCTTAAGGTCCCAAGGGCCTCGGGTGGATTTCGGAAGGTTAACGGAATGGATTTCGGACAAAAGGAGCTGCTGGAATTTTTCTGCTGCAAAAGCTGTTTTTGTACAGCAACTGGTACAATCGCAGAGCCGATTTTGGAAGCTTATATCTCTAAATTTTTAAGGAGTCGAAAAATTTTCAAAACATGAAAGTTGTATCTCTTTTATTCTAATTTCCAGAAAGTTAATCCATTCATCATTTGGATATTTGTACTAAACGTTATGGTCGACTGAATGAAAGCTAGTAAAGTAGTTTCGCCAGAAATTTTTGATGTGTGGAACCTACTTTGAAAGCTTATATATCAAAATCTATAAGGAATCTGGATATTATCAAAACATAAAAGTTGTAGCTCTTTGATTTTAGTTTTTAGAATAATAAACTATTTATAATTCGGACATTTGTACAAAACGTTATGATTGATTGACTGAAGCTGGTACTGCTATTTTTTGCTACAGTAGTGTGCATCGCCAGAAAATCCTGCTGCACAGGGCTGGCTTTGGGAGCTTATATCTCGCGATATATAAGGTGTTGGGCAATGAGCAAAACATAAAAGTTGTAGCCCTTTGTATCTAATTTGCAGAAATTTAAATAGTTTGGCAGTTGAAGTTGAGTATAAGAATTTAAATGGAAGAAATCAAGATTTTTGCAAAACATTTCAAGAACAAAAATTTTAGATTTGGAGGTCGAGTTCTTATCGGAATTTGTTAAAATTGATATGGGTGGACTCGTAATTGAATGGGTTGTCGGATTTTATGAGTTTCGTCAGATTCCGAGATGTGGTCCCCACGGGCAATTTTTGAGTTAAATTTCGAATTTTATTGGAAAATTAGTATTTTCATATGGAATTAATTCCTATAATTAGTATTCACTGAATTGAATTAATATGGTTAGATTTGAGCTGCCCGGAGGTCAATTCAAACAAGAAGGTAATTTTGGAATACCGGCCTAACTTCAAAAAGGTAAGTATCTTGGCTAACCTTGAGTGGGGGATATTCCCTTTAGGCATTGAATCTCATGTGCAATTTGTATAATTGAAAACCATGTACGCAAGGTGACGAGTACGTACTTGATTTATATGTGTAAATTACATTGGTTAAAATCCTTAGACGCCCTTATGTATTAAATTATAAATTATTGGCACTTATTAAATCCTTTAATTATCTTACCTAAATCCTTGTGTTGTTGGATTTGTTTTTATATGATGATTTGGTGTGATTGCCACCTTGATTTTTATATGAAATATTATTTTATTGAGTTGTTCATTCCCGGATAGATTTGTTAATATTTTACGCACATTTTGGTCGAGCCGTGGGCTCCTTATTGTGAAACAATAATGTATTGTTAATTTCAGTGAAAAGTTATAATATTTGAGCACTTGATGTGCAACTTGATTGATTGGTTGTATTTGTGTTCCTTATTCGTTTAAGCAATATATATGGTGTTCTTGTTGCCTTGTTGTTTACATCATTTATTTATTCTTGTTGCCATTTGTTTCTATTATAACCTCCCGAGCAGGCTCGTCACCTCAGTTTTATTCTTTGGTGGTGGTAATTCTTGGATGGCCTTAATCTTTGACGGGTCCAACTCGATACAGCGTCGGCTGACTATGAATCCCAACAGTTTTCCCGACGGGACATCAAATGCACATTTCGCCGGATTGAGCTTGAGGTTGTACCTGCGGAGCCTTTGGAAAAACTTTCTCAAATCCCCAACATGGTCGGACTGTTTCTTTGACTTTATGATCAAATCATCTACATAAACCTCAATTTCCTTGTGTATCATGTCATGAAATATGGTAGTCATTGCCCTCATGTAAGTTGCCCCAGCATTCTTTAAACCGAATGGCATTACCCGGTAGCAATACGTCTCCCATGGCGTAATGAATGCTGTCTTTTCTATGTCTTCCTCGTCCATCAGGATCTGATGATATCCCGCATAACAATCCACGAAAGATCCGATCTCATGCTTGGCACAATTATCAATCAGAATGTGGATGTTCGGCAATGGAAAGTTATCCTTTGGACTTGCCTTGTTGAGATCACGATAATCAACACACACCCTCGTCTTACCATCCTTCTTTGGTACTGGTACCACATTAGCTAACCAAGTGGGATACTGAGTGACCCGAATGACTTTTGCCTCCAGTTGCTTTGTGATTTCTTCTTTAATCTTCACACTCATGTCAGTCTTGAACTTTCTTAACTTTTGCTTGACAGGAGGGAATGTAGGGTCAGTTGGCAATTTATGAGCTACCAAGTCAGTGCTCAAACCCGGCATGTCGTCATACGACCAAGCAAAGACATCTTTGTATGCAAACAGTGTTTTGATTATTTCTTCCTTGATTTGCGGTTCCAGATGCACACTTATCTTGGTTTCCCTGACATTATTTTGATCCCCTAAATTGATTGCTTCGGTTTCATTCAAATTAGGCTTGGGTTTTTCTTCGAAGTGTTTTAGTTCTCTACTGACTTCCTCAAATGCCGCCTCTTCATCGTATTCTGTTTCATCATCACCCTCTACTTCTTGGATCGTTATTTCAGAATTAGATTGGCTTTTAAGATTTGGCTGAAAATTTCTCATGCATGTCATGTCATTGAAACCAGCATAAAAAGAACTGTACAGAGAGAAAAAGCGAAAAACAAAAATGAAACGCTATCAGGATTAATGGAAAACTGGAAATTGTATTTCATTGAAAATAAAAGGATAGAAGGGTTTGTACATTGAAACAAGCAAAAACTAAGAAAAATCTGGATTACAACCCTGGAATAACCCAGATGACAGAAAGGAAAACAAAGCAAACTACCAAAACTCCTTCCGGATGGGGAGAGGAGTAGCTTTCCAATTGCTAAGCTTCACATTTGGCCCAACAAGCTGCACATCGGCATTACTGGAACCTTCCCTAATTTCGACCATATTAACCTCGTCAAACAGACTCTGGAACCTCTTGATCA
Source organism: Nicotiana tabacum (assembly GCF_000715075.1). Taxonomy (NCBI): domain Eukaryota; kingdom Viridiplantae; phylum Streptophyta; class Magnoliopsida; order Solanales; family Solanaceae; genus Nicotiana; species Nicotiana tabacum. Next base: position 123,231,808 of record NC_134096.1, on the reverse strand, counting down.
GATCTTCATCAAAGTCGACCACAGGTTTTGGGACCACTGATATTGGGCGTTTGGCGACCCCTGACTTGACGAAAGACTTGGAGATATGTGGAACAGGTTTAGGGAGTGACCATGCCTTTCCTTTCAAACTTTTAGCCCTTTTCACGTCCTTCCCTATGAGTGTGAATCCCAAACCAAATGTACCGAAACTTTCACGTGGACGCACTGGATGCACAATACCCTGCAAAGATGAACCCAGACCTTTGCCCGGCAGAAAACCATTCTTCAACATTTCATTTGCTACCATGATGGACGCGGATGGTATCTTCGGACCTGGAGTGCATTCTCCTTCGGGAATTTTCTCGACAGACACTGTTTCGAACATTTGGTAAACCCAAGGCCCTTTATCATCTTCAACTTCAATAAATGGAACGATTGTGTCATTGTAAGCAGATAAGTTCTCATCACCGTGCACAACTATTTCCTGCCTGTCCCATTCGAACTTTACCATTTGATGCAAAGAAGACGGGATTGCCTTGGCAGCATGGATCCAGGGCCTGCCCAACAACAAGTTATAAGATACAGCCACATCTAGCACTTGGAACTCCATAGTGAACTCAACCGGCCCTATTGACAAATTGAGCATTATATCACCGACAGAATCTTTCCCTTCTCCATCGAAGCCTCAAACACATACATTATTAATGCGGATCCTTTCAGTGCCAATCTTTAACTTTTGCAAAGTGGACAGAGGGCAAATATTTGCACTAGAACCGTTATCCACCAGTACCCTTGAGACAACAGAATCCTCGCACTTCACTGTGAGATAAAGAGCTCGATTGTGTTCTGTACCCTCTATAGGGAGTTCATCATCTGAGAAAGTGATCATGTTTGCTTCGAAAATCTTGTTAGCAATCTTTTCCAAGTGGTTCACCGTGATCTTATCAGGAACATGGGCCTCGTTCAAAATCTTCATCAGGGCTTTGCGGTGTTCATCTGAATGTATCAGCAAAGATAAAAGAGAGATCTGAGCTGGTGTTTTCCTCAACTGTTCTACAATGGAATAGTCTTGCATTTTCATCTTTTTCAGGAATTCCTCAGCCTCTTCTTCGGTGACCGGCTTTTTTACTGGGATGTGGCCGTCCTTGAATGGCTTGGTTTTCCTCAGTTCTTCTGGGGTAAAACATCTCCCAAAACGAGTCAGTCCTCCAGTTTCATTGACTTCTTCCTCTACTTCTTTCCCTTTGTATGTTACTATCACCTGTTTGTAATTCCACGGGACGGCCTTTGTGTCAACCATTGGTAACTGGGTCACTGGCTTAATAATAACGGGGGTAACACGAGCCCCTTCCACGATTATGACAGGCTTGCCCGGGACCCCTGGCATGATCACTTTTTGCTTTTTCTGGTTCGCCACAACATCAACCGGAGGCCCTTGTTGCCGGTTGATCACCTCTACTTGATTTATTCGGGCGTTGGAAACTTCAGAGTGATATGTTGAGGGTACAACTTTTATCTAGTTTAACCATGGCCTTCCCAGGATGATATTGTATCCCATGTCACCATCTACTACTTCGAAGAGAGTTGTTTTCATTACTCCTTCAGCATTCGTGAGCAGCAGAATATCTCCCCGGGTCGTCACACTAGAAAGGTTAAATCCAACGAGGAGCTTTGTTGGCGGAATAATATTTCTGGTGAGTTTAGCTTGATCCAATACTCTCCATTGTATGATATTAGCCGAACTTCATGGATTCACTAGAACACGTTTAATCTTAAAATCCAACACATTTAAAGAAATTACTAGTGCATCATTGTGTGGTAACAACAATCAATCTGCGTCCTCCTCCGTAAAAGTGATATTGTCTTCCTGGAGTCTTTTATTATGAGTTATTGATATTTTCGTCTTTTTCATTGCCGAAAAGGTGACCCCGTTAATCGCATTCCCTCCGAAGATCATATTGTGGCGTGGGGTTCTTCTCCTGCTTTCAGAGGTTCCACGTTATCTCTGTTATGACCATAATTGTTCTTAGCTCGATCACTCAAGAATTCTCTAAGGTGACCATTCTTCAATAGTGTTGCCACCTCTTCCCGGAGGTGTCAACAGTCTCTTGTTCGGTGGCTGTTCGTCCCATGGTATTCACACCATAATTTGGGATCCCTCTGGATGGAATTGGATCTCATAGGTCTCGAGAATCGTGCCTCTTTAACGTTTCTCATGGTTGACACCAACTCCACTATACTAACGTTGAAGTTATATTCCGATAACTTGGGGTAAGAAGGATCCTGAGACCCCAACGCCTCTTTATTCTGAAGTGATCTATTGTTTCGACTACGATCGGTTCGTCTGTCAACAATGAGCTTGTTTGTTGCCAGGAAGTTTCTGCTACGACCTTCGGTCTGCTCATAAGGCAAAAACCGGCCCCTCGAAGTCCGTCTGTCCGCGTCGTAGTCATCCTTTGATTTTTCTCCGCTCTTCTCCCGTCCTTTGGCCGATGATGTAGAACCGACATGGTCATCTTCGATCCTTATCTTTGACTCGTACCTGTAAGCACGTAATTTTTGACCTGCGCAACTTTTAAAAGTAGCATTTTAAAAATATTTACTTATTTTTATTTTTGATAAGATTTAGCATATTTTCACTTTTAATCTAATAGTAGAACATAAAATTCGAAAACACAAAAAATAGTTTCACTTTGTTTTTTTACCTCATTACATATTTTTTTCAAGAATATTAGTATTTTTGGTAGAAATATTATTTTTGATTTTACGATGATGTTAATCTAATCCTATTTTTATTTTTAGTATGATATTTGAAAAATATCAAAAATAGTTTTGTTTTAACGGTTAGTTTTATTTTAATAGTTATTTCTACTTAAGTAGGACTAATTAATATTTTTGGTACTATTTTATCTTTATTTTTTTTCGATCGTGGTCCAGTTTTTCCGTCTAAAGTTTGGTTGCTACTTTTGAGTTTCCATTTCATCTGTTGGTTGTTTGGGTGTAAGGTTTGATTCGGAGACTCTTATGAATACATTGGGAAAGATTTTTGCTGCTTAAAGTCCAATTCTTTCTCTATTCTCTTATTCTCGTCACTTTCATGTGTTTTTTTTTTGGTGGTATGATTTTGATTGGTTTGTTTCTTAGATTAATATTCAGTTGTCCGATACTCTATTTTTTGATTACTGTGGCTCAACATCTTGTTTATTTTGGTAAATGTTCTAAATTTTAGTTTGATTTCAATCTGATATGAATACAATCTTGTTATGAGACAAATGAGTCATGGGAGTCGGCTTTAAAAAATGTGAAGGAAATTGAGTTTAAATGATCTTGCTGCTTTTATTTTATTTATTTATTAATTAAATCGGCAGTAGCATGCTTAGGCCGACCACACTTGGGTAGGCAAACTTTTAAGGCGTTTATGTTTTAATTTTTTGAGGTGAGAGGATGCCCCTTTAGTTAATTAATTTATCCGGGAATGCCCCGAAGAACTTGTAAATATTTTGGAGGCCGTGATGAACACCATGGAGGAAGTATAGTGTAGGTTAGCTTAGGATTTTAATTTTCACTTTTATTTTTCTTTTATTAGGTGGGGACAACCCTGAGCCTCTTCTGTGTTTATATTTGCTTTTTGTGTGTTTCTACCTCAATTTGAGTATTTCTAAAAGCCAACTAGATCATGTGCGCAATCGTGATTTTCACGGGACTTGGGGAATGCCTAATATATTTTCTCCCAGTCAAATGGACCCCCTTATCTAGAATCTCTGATGCAGTCAGTTTAAGATTCAAATGTGATTTGAAAGAAAAATTATTTTTAAACGGTGACCTGGCACACCGAAATCAAATGTCAGGTGACGACGCTGAAAAATCTTTTGAAACACAATCTTTGTCACTTTCATGATTGAAAACCCTTTGAGTTTTAAGACCACTTTTTTTATATTTTAAAGGGGTTAGTGAGGTGAAAAAAGGGGTGTGACAGTACCTGTTGTGGACATATACTCAAGTTGTTACCTGAAACTCAAGCAGGCTCTCCTTAAGCTTTCGGGAAGCGTCTAAGCTTCTCTGATTCAATCCTTTGGTGAATGCTTCAGCTGCCCATTCATCCGCGACAATGAAGCAACATTATTTCTTTCTGGAATCGAGTAATGAACTCTCGTAATAATTCGGATTCTCCCTGTGCGATTCTGAATATGTCGGCCTTCCAGGCTTGTACTTTTCTAGCCCCGGCATGAGCCTTGATGAAAGAATCTGTGAGCATCTCAAAGGAATTTATGGAATGCTCGGGTAATAATGAATGCCACGTTTAGATCTCTCCTCGTGAGAGTTTCTCCTAATTTCTTTAGCAACACAGATTCAATTTCGTGAGGAGCTAAATCATTTCCTTTTACCGTTGTTGTGTAGGTGGTAATATGCTCCTGTGGGTCTGAAGTCCCGTCATACTTTGGCACTTCAGGCATTTTGAACCGCTTCGGGATTAGTTCTGGTGCCGCACTCGGCTTGTACGGCAATTGAGTATACTTCTTCGAGTCCGGGACTTTCAATATTGGTGGCGCATTCGGGATTTGTTCTATGCAGGCGTTTACTTACCTCATAAACTGTAAAAGTTCATTCTTGAACGCATTGTTCTCTTTATTGAGACCAGGTCCGCTCCCCCTAGTCCCGTCGGAGCCAACTTCACCCCTGGGAGTGTTGTTGTCGACTGTCTGCGTTGTTTGGTTTGCGGGAACACCGGGAGGAATTGGATCTCGTATGTTTGCATTATTCGAAGCCCCCGATAACGCCTGCTTCAGCTCCGTCATAACCTTATCCTGCCGTATGAGATTGCCTAGAATGATCGCATGTTGCTCTTAGAGGACCCTTACCGCATCCATGACATGCTCTTTATCAGCATCATTGGGAGTTGCGAGTTGTCTCTCGAACCTGTCGAGAGTACTGCCTGTCATGCACCGGCGTGGCGTCATTCCCCTCATTGCGAGTGTCATTGATTGAATCCTCGAAATGAGGTTTATCCCCTCGAATTTCAGGGTTGTGCGTGTTGTTAACAGTGTTATCTGCCATTTTTTGTGATTTTTTAAGGCAAAATAATCAAATCACGTTAGTAAAAAAAGGCAAGGATCAATTTAATTGCACGACTGTCTAGGCCCCACTGTGGGCGCCAAACTGTTTACCCGTAAAACGGTACAGTTGAATTTATACATGGTTTCTAGACAAGTGAACTAATTTAATCCTGAAATAATGCAATAATTGAAGAAATGTACAATACTTAGCCTTAAAATGTAGATGAAACAGCAAAGATGACCGTTTCGGGAACAAGGTTTTCGGGCACAACAATGATGAAATCAAAAAGCGAAAAGTAAGATTGTATTAAGCTTTGTATAGAATGCAGTGTAAGTTTACCCCGAAAATCGTGTCCTTACAATGACAATTGAGCTCATTATTTATATCTATGCAGAAGGTTCTTGGGTCGTGCCCTTCTTTAATGTCAATTATGAGGAGCATTGATGAAGACGTAACGGTGACCATAAATGTCAAATCCCTTGTAACGGGTAACTACTCTTAGTGGATGAATATTCTCTACTGAATGCTACCGGGAGAAGAGCATTTATCACATCTTTATGAGCATTATTCTTTCTGGTGATAAACGAAACAACCTTCTTCAGTCTTCAGTCATCCCCCGTTTTTGGTTCCACGTGTCCCTTTCTCGGATGGCCACGTGCCATAACGTAGTTTACCCAATACAATGGTATTTAAACACATTGATTCGGTATTTTCGATGTTCGATTCTTAAAAGGATATACTAATACTATATCTAATTAAATTTGGTTTTTCTTCGTTCGGTTTCGATTTATTTGGTCTGATAACTTCGATTTGTTCGGCTCGAGCTAACTTTTGGTTGAGTTAAGTTCACTATTTATTTCTTTATCAAATATCATATTCACTTTCGAACAAATCCACTATAAATTTTGAGGATGACAAACCAACCAATAAATTATATACAAATAATAAAAGTTGCTTTTTAAAATATAAAAAAGAATTATTCGTATACCCTAGTTATTCTCACGAAAAAGGAAAAGAAAAAGCAAAAAAAAGGAGGTTCTCAATAAAATAAAAATATATTAAAAATTAATAACAACTAGGCTGAAAGACAGAAAAATCCTACGTGCTTTGCCACTCGCCCCCAAAACGTTTCGTTAAAATAAGTACACTCGTGGTGTGCGTGTATTCAAACTTCAAAGCTTTGTTAAGTGTGAGAGAAAATTGTAAGTAGCAACCAGCAAGTGAAAGAAGACGCTGGGGAGGAAGGAAACCCAGGTGCATTGACCTGAACGGTAATTTTTGCATATATTGCAATCACCAGTTGTTTGCTAGATCTCCTTTTTTTTGGGCAGCTTTGGTTTCAGTTTGCCTGCCATGTGTTTGTCAAAATGCCTTCTGAAAGTTCATCTTCGCACGTCACAATGCCAAGCTGAATCAGGATTCTCACATGTATAAGCTGTAAAACTGAACCTGCCATAAGCGCACATTTGAATGCGTTGTTAAAAATTAACCTAAATGTATCATTTGGAAAGATTAGTCATTACATGTGCTCACATAAGCAATGTTTAAAATTACTTGCATAGAAAACTAACTTCTATATTTATAGTGTGAATACCCTTTGCCCCTAAATTTTCTCTGTTCTTTTCTTCCCGTAATGTAACAGTCAAAATGCTGGCTTCTAAGGGAGCAGTTGTCCCAGATTCTAGAGTGATGATGAGGACCTTATTCTCCCCCTGCAATGTATGTCATTACACTCTTAGAAAGGGAGTTTGTAGCTTCATATGCTTCCTTCTTCATTTTTTCTTTTATGTTTAGAAGCTCAGATTTCCTTTTTGATGATGAATCTTCTTGATACTTCATATGAAGTCTCCTCATTAATACTTGCCTTTTTTAACTTCGCTCAAGAATCTTGTAAAAGTAGCACCTTTTATGTTGTTTCATCTTTAAATAAAGAAGCCAGATTATAAGTGTGAACTATCAGGATATATAAGAAGCTACCATCGTTTTACATGTTAAGCTGTTGAATGCTGAGAACCGCGTAACCAAGGTTTTCGACATGCCTCAATATGTAGCAATAATTTACCTTTCTCATATGAATAAGACCCGAGTTGCATTTCAGAAAAAGTGGTCCCACTTCAAAAGATGCATCTGCAGAGGGGGAAAGGATTAGTAAAGGAACAAACCACAACTTTGACTAACTAGTAGAAGAAGTAAATCAAGGTGCTGCTGAACAAATTGTTCGAAGACAAAATCCTATAATGAGGCTTGTCTGTAAAAGTTGTGATGATACAATATGTTTGCCAATTCAAGAGGGAAGATCATATTTGTTTTCCCTCTGTCAAAGCAAATATTGCTTTCTTGAAGTAGAAAGATGAAGTGCGGTCCATTGCTCCTTCTGTTCGTACTTTGTCAAAAGTTTGGTGGAATTTTCATTTACAACAGTTCTCTATGTGGAAAACCTCTGACTCTCTGGTTTAAGTATCCTTTATCTCTTGAACTGATAAATTTTTGCATAAAATAGAAAATGGTTATTTTTGAATTGTATATGTTGGAATAGTTAACAAAGGTAATATCTTCTCCATTTACCATTAACTACTTAAGAGTGAGTTGATTTTGAATATGATGGGGATGTGTTTTGATATTATTATCCAATAACTGCAAGCCAATTCAAGCATTTGGATGCATTTTCCCCTATACCTCCATGCGCTCCTATCCCACCCACCCTCCCTTTTTCCTGACTGTCTTTTAGGATGTAATGTGTGCAACAATTTTTGCTTAAACCATAGCGAATTTCATCCTTTATTCTGTATATGTAGTTCTGAAGGACTTTATCACTTCTAAGTAGATGTTGCATTTAATGATTACTTTTTAAAATTTAACAAGATATTTGACACATTAGTGCAAGAGTGTATTTTATGGAAAACAATTTTGGTCCCTACTTCAATTGCTTCCCTTGCTCTGATGTACCAAATGTGCTAGATACAAGATACATAACCTTCCCTTGGCTCGGAGTAGTGCAATAGAGTTTATGAACCAATCAGCTCTATATCTTTGAGTTTATGGACAATACTATCTTTGATTTTCTCGCTTTCGGGGTACTCTATTAAGATATTCTATATTTGGCTTAAAAAATCACACCTCTTTAATCAAATCAAATTATTGTTATCCAGATTTCACATATACCAGTTATTAGCTTTGGACGGAAAAGCTCGTCAAAAGCCTATAGTGCAAAAATGGAGCTCTCAATCACACAACCTGATGATTGGCATCTTCATCTTCGTGATGGTGACGTTCTTAAGACAGTTGTCTCGCACAGGTCTTTAGTTAAATTCTTAAGCTGATGGTGTGGGACTCTAATCAATATTGAGTAGCCGATTATGATAGATTATAGTTTATGTTCAGTTCCTTCTTTCCTTCTTCTACCACTTTGTTTAATTCGGTTTCTTATCTTGATTTTGACTTGTTCATGCTGCATTCTTTGATAAAGTGCACATCACTTTGGGAGGGCAATAGTTATGCCAAATTTGAAGCCTCCTATCACGACCACCGCTGCTGCTGTAGCATACCGGGAAGCGATATTGAAATCTTTGCCTGCCAATAGTGATTTCAATCCTCTTATGACACTTTATTTAACAGATACAACCAGTCCTCTTGAAATCAAACTAGCAAGTAAGTCCAATATATTTTTTTATATGGAAATATCTTTTATTTAAAATCACATAAAATTACATTAGATGTTATTCTTTTTTTTGTTGTTGTGATAAGGTAGGGTAAACATTAGATGTTATATATGACATTCTTCTATCATAGTGCAGGCACGTATCTTAGGAAACAAAAAAATAAGTTTCAGTGAATGATAATAGTTGAACATACATGTCAATAAGATCATGACAGAAAAGGCACCACTAGAAAGCCTATTTGTTAAACTTTAAGTAGTGCTGAAATAAGAGACATTGTAATTCTTCATTAATTCATTCTAAAGCTGACGTTTTAGTTTTGCTATTGTGACAATGTATACCTTTGGTTAATAAAAAACTATTACTCCCTGCAGCCTTGCTTCTGGCATCGTACTTCGATGATTTTGTATAGTTTTTCAGGTGGTAATATAAATGGTACTAGGGGGTCAGGGAAATGTAGTTCCAAATTTGAACATAAGACCTTAAAATTCTTTTCAAACCAATTTCTCCCTGTTGCTTTGCTTCTAACGTCCTACTTTGGTGGTTTGGCTTTCTAGATGTTTGTAAAATGGGCACCTAGGGTTCAGGGAAGTGTAATTCATAATTTGTTCTTAAGACATTAAAGTTCAAGGCTAGATTCTCGGCTACCTGCCATCCTTTGCTTTTTTTTGGTCTTCTTGTTATGTCTACTTTCGTGTCAGATCATTATCCTTGAAATTCTGAAGTCAGTGTTGCGAGGCTCTTGTCCTTTACAAAGTCCGGCTCCACTTACCTCCATGGGAATTTAAACATGTTGAATTTTGTAGCATTTAAGTTAAACTGATTGTGTACAGTCAGCTGGGTGCAGTTTTCTTTCCATAGTGAATGGTCCATGTTCATATTTTTCTTTCCATGAAAGCATTTATGTATTATCTTTTTTTTCTTTTTCTTTTTGTTGTTTTATCTAGTATTTTGTCCATTTTTTTCTAATAAGATGAGAGTAAAACAGGAGAGAGCCAGGTCGTATTTGGGGTGAAGTTATATCCTGCTGGTGCCACGACAAATTCACAAGATGGAGTGACTGATCTCTTCGGGAAGTGTTTACCAGTTCTACAGGAAATGGTTGAGCATAATATGCCTCTGCTGGTAACTTGATGCTAAACTTGGTGCTAAGTGATTCTTGTTCCACCAGAACGTTGCATAAGCTATAGTGTACATGCTAACCTTACCACCAAAAAGATATTGCTATTTACATTGTAGAAAGCTGCACATTAAAACCTGTCTCTTTATGTCGTGCTAGCTCTAGGTTTTAGCGGTTGGCTGATGCATCTTTTGAAGGTTAGTCTTCTTCTTGAGAGGTTATGTTTTTGAGATGTTATGTTGGGGAAAACGCAAAGAAGATTCAGTAACCTCTCAATAAGAGCACTTTGCCTTTTGACAAAAAAAATGACAAAAATTATGGTACTCTCAAGAATAGAAGGACCCTCAGTTGTGCTTTGTTCACATTATTAAACACAATTGGAACAAAAAGATAATATATATTTTAAGAGAAGAAATTTGCACTCAGTGAAAGAATCTGTCAAAGTAATGAATGGAGCTGCATACAAGATAACAGTGCACCAATCATTTTCTCGCCCTTTACTGCACAACTCCGAAGTAAACTTGCTAACACGGACAAATTTGGCCATGTGAAGCAAACCTTTCACAGTGCCATGGTTCTGTCTTTGCTTTGGTCAGTTAAAACTTCTTTTCGAACAGACCATTTGTCAGCTAAAACTTAAAAGGAAGTAACCCGTCATTGATGCTTCTATACAAAGTTTCTGAACTAGTCTTTGTGGTCAAACTATCTTAAAGTGTTGATTACTTTTCACCCTATTTAAGACATTATTACAGATTTATTATCATCATAATTCTTATGGTAATACTGGTTCATCATTGAGTTTTAAAATGACAGATGTTATTGTCATCCATTTAGTTGGGCTAGCATTTCATAACAGAGCAGCACTTATATTTTTCAATTTTTTTCTGCTTTGCTTATGGATACTGGAGACTGCTAGAATTGATCTCATCAAGTCTATTACTATCAACATATTCTAGTGCGCTGGGTTTTCAGGATTATTGTTGTTTTTTATTTCAAACAGAAATGCTGTTGTCTGTTCCTTGAACCTTCTCTTATTATTTCTTTCCTATGCTAGTCGCTTTTCTAGTTTCATTTTATCTTTTGGATCTCTATAAAATAAATTCAGCATTTAACTGTAGTAACTCAACCTTAATCGTGTCTTTTTCTTCTCCCAAATATTCTGCCAAAGCTTGTGGTTTTTGTCATTTTCCTTGAAATAACTTCATTTCATAGGATTTTTATGTATTGCAGTTGACTGCAGGTTCATGGAGAGGTTACAAATCCTGAGGTTGACATTTTTGATCGAGAAAAAGTATTCATTGAAACGCTTCTAAGCCCTTTGGTTCAGAAATTTCCACGATTGAAGGTCGTGATGGAGCATGTTACAACCATGGATGCTGTAAAGTTTGTTGAATCTTGCACTGAAGGTGATCTTTTCTACTTGATCCACCTCTTTGAACTTCTCTCTTCTTGTCAGTTGAAAGAACTTTATTGACCCTCCTTTTCAAATGCTAATTTTGCCTTGCTATCGTTCTTTTAAAGGAAATGTTGCAGCGACTGTCACCCCACAGCATCTTGTTTTGAACAGGAATTCTCTCTTCCAAGGGGGCTTCCAACCGCATAATTACTGCCTTCCAGTGCTCAAAAGAGAGATCCACAGTAATATCCTTTATCTTTTCATAATGATGCTCAGATTCTTTCTTGTATATTTGGTGTTTGTCTTTCGGTTTCAAGAACAATCATGAAGTAACATTTCTTTTAAATTTTGAAAAACCAGCTAGGATTCTTTTTAACCACCTTAGTGACTACAATGTCATGTAGATCTTGTTTGGTTCAAAGAAGGGGATTGGGAACTTGTTCATTTTCTTCTCCTGCATAAAGGACTTACCATTAACCTCCACTTGTTTGGTTCGACTCCAACTGAAGTGGAAGAAGTTGATTTCCTAATTCCCCAAGTTTAGACGGTTTTGAAAAGTTGAGGAGTTGCATATCCTACACGTTTTCTTTTCCTCAAGCAAGGTTAATTTTTTCCTCATCCTTTACTTCCCTTCCAGTGAGTCCTTTTTCACTCTGTCCAACCATAATTTATGAGAATATAGGTTTTGAGAAGGTAAGGTAATGTATGAGAATATAACTAATATTAGAATTTCCTCCAAGGTTATTTTTGAGCTTGTTTCTTTGCCATTTTTTACTTGAGCACATTGTTGGATTGTAAAGATGTAGTTCAGCAGACACACCTTCTTAGTTAATAGCTTGAAAAGATCTAGAGTGCAACTTATATCACTTGACTTCGCCTCATGTCCAAATAGTTTGAATCGGCTACACTACACGAATCCTCTGTGGCCATTCGGCTCCACTCCTGATTAATATTTTTCCAGTAATGAGTAATTGTATTTTAAGGAAAATTAGGGATTCTTTTAAACTAAAGGTTCTCTAGATCTCTTTTTTTTCCTGCACGAATAAAAGGAAGGACATAAATACCAAATGATGTGGTATGCTTCTTTAGCTACACCTGGCTATGGTGTGGAACCCTTGCTTATACTTCAAAAAGAATATTGTCTATATGCCTACTATCGTGTTAGAATATGGCATTTTGATCTTGCTTTATGGATTATCTAAGATATACTGTCACCATAACAAAGAAGAATTGGATTAACGGCTACCGAGCCATCTACCTTGAAAATTTGAAAGTTAGGTAGAAGCTGTATTTGCCTGTTATTGACCCTTTTCTGGGTACAATAATTTGCTGAAAGTTTCCTCGTCTAACCTTTTTTTTTTGGGCTCTTTGTAAGAGTTATGAAAGTTTTAGTCTTGCTGATGCTAATATATGTGTCACGAATCACTATATGATCAAGCTCTCTTTAATTTGTTAATTCTATCCATTGCTTTTTGAAATAAAAAAGTGAACCAAGTGCTTGAAACAAAATTCTTATCGTATATATAGATTCATTGCTCACAAGGTTACAAGATCTATTGCATTGGTCTTTCCCATATTTTGCTACTTTTCTCTTTTCTCTTGATATTCTGCTACTTTTCTCTTTTCTCTTGTTCACTTTGAACTATACAGGGCAGGCTCTTGTGTCAGCTGTAACAAGTGGAAGTAAAAGATTTTTTCTTGGGACTGACAGCGCTCCTCATGATAGACGAAAGAAAGAATGTTCTTGCGGGTGTGCTGGTATTTACAATGCTCCTGTAGCCTTATCAGCATATGCGAAGGTGTTTGAACAGGTAATTGCAATGGATGTCTATAGTGTTTCTTGCGAATGTTACTTTTGTACTCTTTGTTTGAAGTTTGATGGAGATGGATGAATACATGCCCTGTTCATTTGTCCTAAAAATTAACTTCTTTACTCGAGACAAGTAATTATCTTGCATCACGAGAATAAATTTGGTTGTTTGCATTTTAGGCGAACGCACTTGACAAGCTCGAAGCATTTACTAGCTTCAATGGACCAGATTTCTATGGGCTTCCCAGGAACAACTCACTGATTAAGTTGAGCAAGACGCCATGGAAGGTGCCCGAATCCTTTTCCTATGCATCGGGAGATATTGTTCCCATGTTTGCTGGTCAAATGCTCGACTGGTTGCCCTCTCCTCTCTGAGAGAGAAAAAGAGATTCCCATTCTCATCTGACATTCTTGTTGTACTGTAATATTGTGATTATGGACTATAGGGGTATTCATCTTTGCTTTCCTGTTGATTTGGCATTATCGGAAATTCAGAATGATAAAGGTCATTTCGATAATACCTTTTCAGCCAAAAAAGTATCGAAATAATAATAAAGCTTTCTGGATGTGACTGCAAATTAAGCTATAAATCTTTTGTTGAATCATGTTAGCAATTTAGTCTCTCGTAGCGTACTTCTACAACTTTTTATTTTTGTTTTATATAATATTAAATAAGCGAAATAATAGATAAAGATTCATATTGCTAATCTCAAGTTGTGATCGTAACAGAGATGCAGTACTAGTTGTTGCAAGTGACCAACACATGACTAGTGACTTTGACTAAGTACTCTTTCATTTGCTTATGAAGGAAAACGATTAAAACGGGCGAGAATTATTCCCAGTAAGATGGCATTGGTTTTCAATTTAGACTACGTGTCAATGTCATAGACACAAGCGACAGGATTATATTATTCAGAGGAAAAGACAGTTGACGTCTACCCTGTTGGGTTTGAAGGAGGTTGTATTCAATAAATCTATCTCAAATCTTCCAGATATAGCCAGCTATTGATTACAGGTCTATACCAAAGTATTGTTCCTCTGCTTTCCTCAAAGGTCACATACTCGCATTGAGGATGAATATCATATATATACGAACGATTATCAAGATCAATTGAAAAATTAAAATTGTTCAGCACTTGCTAAGAACAAAGTATAAAGGCACATGGAAAAGGAAGAAGATACGCAAACATATGTGAACCATACATGTACGAAGCAAAATAATTGATTAGTCATACCTTTATATTTTTGAAAAGTTTGAATCACATTTGACAGGAATGCAGACAACATTTTCTAATCAACATATTCCCATCATATTAACACGGGTACTGTATCTGAATCTAACAATGTAGGAGCTCAGTAAAATACTTAAACCCACGGCCAACTCAATCGTATGATCATCACGTCCAAGAAAAGTAGCATGCCAAAATTTATGTCCGCAAGCCACAGCACGAAACCAGGTCCCAGTTAGCTGTTAAAACTGTTCATCATATCCTGTCTTTACCTCATGCTGGCAGTTGAAGCTTGGCATTATTTTTCCAACTGCAAAACAAATTTATTAGTAGTTTGTTTGCATCGTCAAGAAGTAGCCACTCCAAAAAGCTTTAAGGAATTGCTACCTGATGAAGTAATAATAAAAGAAATCTGCATAAAGGGCCGTCTGGACAAGACCAGAGACGCAAGCTGCAAAAGGAAGAAAAATAATTCAACTTTGAAGAACCATTGCGACTGGCAAACAAATATTACTGGTTGTATCTTGGAAAACTTACATATCCATCTAGTGAAATGCGGCTCTGTCAAATAGCGGTAAATCCAGTTTAAGATGTAAAATGCACG